>NC_083223.1:204546733-204890900 GCF_032191835.1 Heteronotia binoei | reverse complement strand
TTTCCCCCACTGACCAGCTGGCCGGTGGTGGGAAAGCCCTCCCCAAATCAGGGGATCCCCCGCTTGAACTGGGGGATTGGGATCCATGTCTATGTGCCAGACACCCTACATGGGGAAATTTTATGCCATTGTCATGACAACCATCTGACATGACCAGGGGTCGTTTTTAGAAAAATAGGTGGTGTAGCTCATTAGCATACCTATTAGCATATGCCACCCCCCACCAACCAAAAGCAATCTAACAAAAAAAGGAGAGCCCCTGGTAAGTGAGACTGCATGGGCTGGCCACTCCTCCCCAAGTCAAAAGGCCAGCAAACCATCTGCCACCCAAACTCACATAGGAAGTGGATAAAGGGTGGCATGGGCTTCTACAGGGATTAATGAGAACTGCTGGGGTCGTGGCAAAGCTCCTGATGGCTGGCTGGCTGCCTGCTCTCCTAATCCAGGGATTGTTATGCAGCTGCACCTACTATTCAATGGACACGGTAGGTGGGGAGGAGGAGGAGGAACCCTCAGAAAGGTTCAGGAGCTGTGCTCCTGTGAGCTCCTGCTGAATTTAAGGCCCAGGCATGATACTTTAGCTTTGTAAAAGTGCTGCACTTGGCTCAGAGGCAATTTTGGTGGCCAAACATTCGCAAGGATATTTCACAATATGTGTCTTCTTGCCCAGTTTGCATAATGGGGAAAAACCAGGGAGGCAAATCTCCTGGACAGTTAAAGTTGCTTGAGACCCCTTCACACCCATGGGGAGTAATTTCAATAGACTTGCCCCCTAGTATGTAGGTACAGAGTCAGCTCACCCACTAGGCAAACTAGGCAGTTGCCTAGGGCACCAGGAGGGAGGGGGCACAAATTGGGCTCCCCCCTCTTGGTGCCCAAGACAACCGCCTAATTTGCCTTTCTCCCCCCCGCTGCTGCTGCTGCTGCAGCAGCTAGTACCTGCCTGCCCAAACTCATCCTGCTGCAGCTGCCAGCTTCAGCCCGCCCTGCCACTGCCAGCTCCCGTTTGCCCTCCCTCCACTCACCCTGCCGCTGCCGCCAGCTCCCACCTCCTGCTTGCCCTCCCCCTCCACTCACCCTGCTGCTGCCAGATCCCACTCACCCTTCCCCCCTCACCCTGCCACCACCACTGCCAGCTCCCGCTTGCCCTCCCTTTGGGCTGGCAGGCCCCATGCCTGCCACTTACTCGCAAGTAGCCCCGTGCCTGCTGCCTACTCATGAATAAGCAGCAGGAGCAGGGGAGGGGCGAAACTTTGCTGCCCTGCCTAGGGCACCAAAAAGGCTCAGGCCAGTCCTGGGTAGGTAGGTAGGAAGCTTTATTGCAGCACCAGGCCAGTATAACATCTAACTTACATCAACCATAAAAATAGTTTAAAATTGTTCAAGAATACTAAATAAGGGAGGACCATACAATCAAGTTAAATTGTATATGTAAGAATCCACCACATATCAAAAGGAGATTTAAAGGAAATTAAAAGAATTTAACAATTTGTGCAATCGGATACTAAAATAAGCTGCACAAAATTTGGCTACGTCTTTAGTGATAGCCTGATTTTCATCAGCTAACAAATAGGTAATACAATCAAGTTCTGTTGGGGCAGGCAGTTGCTTCATTATGGATGCTACATATTTGGCATGAACCTGGTTATGCCAGGGGCACCTAAAAACATATATTTATTATTTCATTTATTATTTTAGTAAATTTCTATTCCGCTCATTCTCTGTAGGGCTCAGGGCGGAGTACAACATATAATAAAACAATAAAATACAATAAAAACATTTAAAAAGACAACTCAACAGCACCCAGATATGGTTTCAATGGTTTCAATTTTCCCTTGATTGTACTGATAGAGTCACTATACATAGGGGGACCTCTTGTACCTCCCCTCAAGCACAGTGGGAAGAAGTGCTGAGCACTAGCTAAAGTAAAGCTCTCCTGAACTTATGAACATCTAGGTAAAATAAATGTGCAGGAGCAACAAGCCAGTATCTAGTTTGCTCACGAGCTATAAAGGCTGTGTCCCTAGGGAAGTCAGACTGCCTCTCAGTGTCCATTATTCTTTGTTTCAGCAATGCCCTGACCTGGTCTCATTTGAGGGCCAAAATCACTTGAGATGAATGGCTGCACTCTTTCCCTGACAAAGTGATATTCAGTAATGGCGCCCAGTTCATTGTTAAGTTCTCGAAGGAGTTTTTAAAGCTGATAGGAATACAGCAGGGGCTAAACTCAGTTTATCACCCCCAAACTGATGGCCATTTGGAGAGGAGAAATCAAGTGCTAGAACAATTTTTACATTGTCATGTTAATTTTCAACAGGATGACTGGGTAGACTTGCTACCATTTGCAGAATACTGCTATAATAACAGTTTCCATAACCCAGCAGAAGCTTCACCCTTCCAAAAAGTTCAAGGTTTTGAAGGCAAGCCATTTCTGGGCATGCCTGAGGGAGAACCTGCCAGGAAGGAGATTTCCAAGACTGGTGGACTAAACTAGTGGCTCATTTGGTTTTATTTAAAAGACTCTGGAAAAAGCCAAGGCAGATTATAAGGCACAAGCTGACAAAAAGAGGTCTTCCTCCTGGGACATTAAGGTTGGGGATTTGGTGTACATCTCCACAAGAAGGGGGTGCAGCCAACAAGGAAACTGGGTTGGAAGTACCTAGGCCCATTTAAGGTGGTGCATTTGGTAAGTGAAGTAACTGTGGAAGTGGGTTTGCCAAAAAGCTTTAAAAACATTCACCCTATTTTTCATTTTGGCTTGCTAAAAAGAGACCCTGGGCTGAGCAAATGGCACCCACAACTAGGGTTGCCAAGTCTAACTCAGAAAATATCTGGGGACTTTGGGGGTAGAGCCAGGAGACTTTGGGATGGAGTCAGGAGACTTTAGGGCGGAGTCAGGACTTTCCTTTTCCCAAAATAAATACATATTTTCAAAATAAATATTTTCAAACAAGAGTTTTTCCATTCCTTTAATGCAGTCTTCCCTTCCTCCTCTTTTTTGCTTTCCCCACTATCTGAAAGTGTCATTTGTTGTATCCCACAACCACAAGCCCCTTGTCAGGGTCTGGTAGCATTTCCAAGCATGGCTTTATTATGGGACGTACACACTGCAGCCAAAATAAACAATGAATCTGCAACACAGTTTTGCAAGGGCCCAGCATGCTCAGCTCAGCACCTTTCTCTCTCTCTCTCGGCTTGACTTCGCGAACAAAGATTTAAGAAGGGTGCAGTAGTCCACGTCTGCTGCAGGCTCGCTGGTGGCTGACAAGACCAATGCGGGACAGGCAGATCCGGCCACAGTGGCTGCAGGGAAAAGTCTGATTTGGGGTTGGTGCTGTAGCAGTGCGATTCTTCCTCAATCTCCTTTTGTCCTCAAGACCAGCTATGCGTGCGTTCTCAAAGGAAGAGACAGCTTGGTGGATGGTGTGCCTCCATGCTTTGCGATCTGAGGCTAGGTCAGACCACTGGTGATAGTTGATGCGACAGTTGCCAAGGGATTTCTTCAAGGAGTCCTTGTACCTCTTCTTTGGTGCCCCTCTATTTCGATGGCCGGTGGAAAGTTCGCCATACAGAGCAATCTTGGGAAGGCGGTGGTTTTCCATCCTAGAAATATGCCCTGCCCAGCGCAGCTGCGTCTTCAACAGCAGTGCTTCGATGCTTGTAACCTCCGCCCTCTTGAGGACTTCAGTGTTGGTCACAAAGTCACTCCAGTGGATGTTGAGGATGGTGCGAAGGCAGCGCTGATGAAAGCACTCAAGGAGTCGCAGGTGATGACGGTATAAAACCCACGATTCGGAGCCGTAGATGAGGGTTGTTATCACAACCGCTTTGTAAACATTGATCTTTGTGCCTTTTTTCAGATGCTTGTTGCTCCACACTCTTTTGTGCAGTCGGCCAAATAAGTCAGCACCTTAAGCAAGGGCAAAGTGGCACTTCCTACCCAAGTTATATTTAAAGCAAAAAAAGGCTTTTATGTTCTTCTCCATACAGTGTTCTGCCCCCCTAAACCCCCCCACCTTATTTACACAATAAACAGAGACACTTTGGAGAAACAATGGAGAAACTTGCTCCATGCCTGTTTCCCTCCCCCGCCCCCCTTTTTTTGCAGAGATTTTAAGGGGGTTGCCTGGGCTGGGTGAGAAAGAGACTTCTTAGTAAGCACAATGGAAAAACTACAGAGGGGCTGTTTTCTCTTTCTCTGGATCACTGCAGCCTCTCCCAGAGTTTTTTAAGCAGCCTGCCTGACCTAGAGGGAAAGAGATTTCTTTGTAAGCAGAGGCACATTGGAAAACCTACAAGGGACTGTTCTCTCCCTCTCTTTGGATCAGTGCAGCTTCACATCGTCACCTAGAAGAGCAACATTGTGCCCTGCCTGCTTCCCCCACCCCTTTCCTGTTGCATAAGAACATAAGAGAAGCCATGTTGGATCAGGCCAACGGCCCATCCAGTCCAACACTCTGTGTCACACAGTGGCAAAAAATTGTATATATACACACACACTGTGGCCAATAGCCACTGATGGACCTGTGCTCCCTATTTTTATCTAAACCCCTCTTGAAGGTGGCTATACTTGTGGCCGCCACCACCTCCTGTGGCAGTGAATTCCACATGTTAATCACCCTTTGGGTGAAGAAGTACTTCCTTTTATCCGTTTTAACCAGTCTACTCAGCAAGTTCATCGAATGCCCACGAGTTCTTGTATTGTGAGAAAGGGAGAAAAATACTTCTTTCTCTACTTTCTTCATCCCATGCATTATCTTGTAAACCTCTATCATGTCACCCTGCAGTCGACGTTTCTCCAAGCTAAAGAGTCCCAAGTGTTTCAACCTTTCTTCATAGGGAAAGTGCTCCAGCCCTTTAATCATTCTAGTTGCCCTTCTCTGGACTTTGCAGATTTTAAGGAGCCTGCATGGCTGGGTAGGAAAGAGACATCTCTCCCTCTCTCTGGTAGCCATTTCCAACTCATGGCAGCAGCAAGAAGAGATAGAGTTGCACCCCGGGCTTGTCCTGGCAGGATTGGGGGCTGCTGGGAGCTGGGGGGGCGGAGCTTAGCTGTCTGTGAACAGAGCTTCATATCATCACCAGATTTTTCCTCACCAGCTGCTCTAGCCTGCCCGACCACCCTCCTCTTTGCTTTAAATTTCTTTTTACTAGCTCTCCGCTTTCAAAACGGGTTCTTGGGATGAATGGGAGGGGGAGATAAAGCTTTGGGAGCCACAGAGGAGACTTTAAGGAGCCACAGAGCCACAGTTTGGCCACCCCTGCTCTAGTTCTAAAGTGGAAAGGCAGGTGCTGGCTGTGGGGGCAGGGCTTCCCATGCCGGCCAGCTGACTGGGGGCGGGAAGGAGCCTTCAAAAGTGGGGATTCCCCACTGAGACCTGGGGATTGGCAAGCTTACCCACAACCCATGCCCCCTCCCTCACCTTTGCTAATTGGTGGCCAACTACATCAGGAGGTGGAACACATCCTGGACTCTAAGATGAAGCCAGGATTGTTATACTATCTGATTAAATGGGCCCATTTCTCAGAAGGGCATAATGGATGGGTTAGATCAACAGATATGTGGGCCCTGAAACTGATCTGGGAATTCCACCAACAGTTCCTGGGCCAGCCAGGAGGGGGTGATGTTTTGGGGGAGCAGAATGTCAGGTTAGGTCTGCAATGTTATATGTGTTATGTTTCTGTTCTTGCTGTCTATGTTAAGTTTTGTTTCTTCACTGCTGACCTATGAACTATTGTAGTGTGCAGGAGGTGTCATTCCTGGCAATGGCTCTCTATGAGCAAAGAGTCCCTACTTGTATCTAACCTTCAATGTTTTCATGAGAATGAGTTTGTTGGGTTGATAACTGGCAGAACCTCACACAGGGCTTTCCTTATGTGTTTATGAGGGTTTTTTGGCAATTCCTAGAGCTACCCATAATTATGCCTGCAGTGTTGCCCCCACCATGTCCCTGTCCACAAACCCTCCCACCAGTTGTCCTAGCAACCTTACATGTTAATATGATTTTACAATGTTGATACGATTTTACAAACTACAAAAGCAGTTGCTATTTTCCTGTTAGAAATGGTTAAATTATTTTAGCTGTCACAAAAGAAGTACTCAAGAGCTACATTTTAATTATTATTTGTATCACACTGCTAGTATATCTCAAAGTAGAAGTGAACGATTTCATAGTGTTGAGTTCTGATTCAGAATATTTAAGGATTAGTAATTTAGTGTGTAGAATAACCACTGATATTAAAGATATTGCTTATTTTGAATATATTAAATATGATAGCATGGAACATGCAGTTTAACCATCTACAAATATTGAAAATAAGCAATTTCAATAGATTAAGAAAATATCTTAATCTATTAAAACCATAGATTTCTCCCATTGATTTGAAGGCAAGTCAGATAACTCTCATGGGTTGCTTTATTAATGAATGGATTCGTGAAATCAGTACATAAACAAAATCTTATGTTTTTATTGGTTGTTTTATGACTAAAACCGATGTGTCAGGGGTTTTACTTAATAAAAGCATACTAAAACACCCCCACAAATGCTCTGGGACTCATTTCAAAAATTGAAACTTTTCATGGAAGACCATCTCCCAGATAATGGGAACACCTTTTTAGGTTATTGCTATTTTTTAATCTGTGGGTATATACTGGAACATACAGTAGACCATTAACAACATAAGAGAAGCCATGCTGGATCTAGCCCATCCAGTCCAACTTTCTGTGTCACACAGCAGCCCAAAACCAGGTGCCATCAGGAAGTTCATGGCAGGACAAGGCTGCAAAAGCCCTCCCACAAACCAAGAATACAAAACATCACTGCCCCAGAAATAGTATTCCATCTATACCTTGTGGGTAATAACCACTGATGGACCTCTGCTCCATATGTTTATCTATTCCCCTCTAGAACTTGTCTATGCTTTAGCCACCACCATATCTTGTGGCAGTGAATTCCACACATTAATTACTCTTTGGGTGAAGAAGTACTTCTGTAATGTACTTGAAACCGAGACAGTTTGGAAGGCAACATGGTTTATTCAGTAGCACATCACAAGAGAGAGAGCACGCGGGCCGGGTCCCGTTTATATACATTACCTGGAACTGCCCCCTCGTCTGACCAGTCCAATCCTGGTCAGTCAAACTTCCCACCACAGATCTTGATGGGCGGGGTGTCTGGCGAGCTACATCCGGGGACCCACGGGTCGCCTCTGTAGAGATCGCTATGCGGTATAACAGCTTATGTTCAAGACACAAAAACTTCCTTTTAGCTGTTCTAAGCTTACTGCTCATTAATTTCATTGACTGTCCATGAGTTCTTGTATTGTGAGAAAGGGAGAAAGTACTTCTTTTTCTACTTTCTCTATCCCATGCATAATTTTGTAAAGCTCTATCATGTCACCCCTCAATCATCGCTTCTCCAAGCTCATGAATCCTAACCTCTTTAATCATTCTTCCTAGCAAAGGTGTTACATCCCCTTAATAATTTTAGTTGCCCTTTTCTGCACTTACGCTATAGTATCTTTTTTTGAGGTGCGGTAACCAGAACTGAACACAGTATTCCAAATGAGGTTGCATCATAGGTTTATACAGAGGCATTATGACATTGGCTGATTTGTTTTCAGTCCCCTTCCTAAGAATCCCCAGCATAGCATTTTTTATTGCTGTCACAAACTGAGTCGACATTTTCAGTGAGTTATCTACCATGATTCCAAGATCTCTCTCCTGGCCAGTTACCACCAGTTCAGACCCCATGAATGTATATTCATAGTTAGGAATTTTGGCTCCAATGTGCATTACTTTGCACTTGCCTACATTAAACCTCATTTGTCACGCTGACACCCACTCACACAGTCTCAACAGATCCCTTTGGGGCATATAATAATCCTCCCTGGTTCTTAACATCCTGAACAACTTATAAAGATGGCGGCGAGGCGAGGAGCTCCGTGCTAAAGCTCCAGCCATAATAACAACAGCAACATAGTCTAGAACGTTGGAAAACGCCACCTACAACATTTATAACACCTATACTGAAGGCAAGCTACATTCTCGGTGAGCTAATCTGCTGCTGGTTACAGTTTACCGCTGTTTACCGCTGTTACAAACGGAGCGGACTGAAAGTGCTTACCAAGACTAAGACGAGCCGCCCCTGCTCCCAGCCCCAACCTCGACGCTGAGACGCCAGAGACGGTGCCTGGATGTGCGGATTGAGCCGGGCTATCGGCCAAGGACGCGGACGACTGCTGGCTGTGGACGCGAGCGAGTGAGGACGAAAAACGGCGAGAAACGAAGGGCGCTGTGCCCGGAGTGTGCAGACGGGAACGGGCTGACGGCCGGCGGGGTTGACGACTGGCGGGGTTAATGCCTGTGAGCGGAGACGGCCGGGAGTTTGAGGCGATAGAGCCTACAGACTGGTTGTTTGGGGGACCGTCCGCCTGAGGATTATCTACCTGAGGGACCATCTCGCCGGAGACCCGGCCGGAGACTGCACGAGGCGGTGGTGCGAGGTGTGAGGCGCAGAGTGTGAGGAATAGGGAGGAGTACCCAAGAGTGGCATTTCGGTTGGGGAGACGGTGGCATCAGGGTGTTTGGAGACAGCTGCGGGTGAGGTAGGGAGGGGCGAAGTACCAGGGTAGCTAGCCTACCAGTGGGACGACGGCCCCCCCTCTCCCCCCCCGCCTTTTTCCCTTGCCTCCTCTCTCCCCTAGTGGAACTGTAAACACCTGGAGTCCACATACAGGGCGGAGAGTGAGCTGAGGACGCCCAGTGGGAGAAAGGGTGAATTACAACTCACCCGGAAACTGAGTTGCTTGGGCAGCGGCCGCACAGCTGGGGAAACAGGGAGGACTAGCACCCCCCTGGAGCCCTGGAGCCGGGTGGAGGCTGCCTGAGCTCTCAGACTCTCCCCCCCCAACAGGAACACCGATGAGAACGTTAATACTACCAACTGTAAGAACTATGCAACCTTACCATCTAAGAGTAAGAACAAGACTGAGACTTAATACCCGCCTCTGCCACAAGACAGCCACCTACACCCCGCACCTTAGACTCTGCCACCTTGCACTTTTTTGGACACTATCGCACTTTAGACTTTCCCGCCTTGCACTTTTCGGACTTCTGACACTACTGCACTTTTGCTTTTAGAGCCTCCATAATATAATTAGTAGAATTTTGCACCTTAACACTCTGTATTTACTACTCCGTATTTCTGGGATACAGCAGCACTTTGCCTACTGAGTTTCCATTATCATTAGTCGACACACTGGTATCCACCACAGACGATGACTGTGCTCCTGGGGAGGGGAAGGTATGACGGTGGGAGCAGGCAGATCTACAAGCGAAGGAGGCTGAGACAAGAGAGTGCTCGACCACCTTCCAGCCTGCGTCCCATCCCAACGGTGACAGGTAGTGGGACCAGACGAACTTACCCGCCTCCGACACTGGTGTTGTGCAATGCCAGGTCCATTAATAATAAGACCGGTGTCCTTCGAGACTTCCTACTGGAACAGGACATGGACCTGGCTTGCGTGACCGAGACCTGGGTTCGAGATGGGGAGACTGTGGCTCTCTCCCAGATGACCCCCCCGGGTTACTCGGTCCTCCACCAGTCCCGGACTAGCGGGCGGGGGGGGGGAGGAGTGGCATTACTCATACGAGAGGCTTACACCTTTAGGGCTCTCCCGGCCCCGGAGATTCCAGGCATTGAATGTGCCGGCCTGATGTGGGACGTTGGGGAGGGGTTGGCGATTTGGCTGGTGTACCGACCGCCTAACGCACCAGCCGCCGCCTTACCATCCCTGGTGGAGGCCGCGGCGGGCTGGGCGTTGGAGTACCCAAGGCTATTGGTCTTGGGTGACTTCAATGTCCACGCCGACGACGCGGCCTCCGACCGGGCGATGGATCTGGTGTCATCCATGGTGACACTAGGACTCTCCCAGGTTGTTACAACGCCCACTCATCAGGCGGGACACATGTTAGACCTGGTCTTCGTGGCGGGAGTACAAGTGAACGATATTGCAATAGAAGCAGTGCCATGGTCGGATCACTTTGCCCTCAAGGCTCGTGTGGATATGTCACCCCAAACCCGTTTGGGCGGAGAGCATATTTTGGCTCGCCCGCGGAGCCTGATGGACCCGGAACGGTTCCTGACGGCTCTACGGGATATCTGGCCCACTGGCGATTCCCTGGAGGCTCTGGTCGAGTCCTGGAATGATGGACTCTCCAGGGCTATCGAGGAGATCGCGCCTAGGCGTCCTCTGCGCCCTCGCCTCAAACCGTCTCCCTGGTTCAACCAGGAATTGCGGCAATTGAAGCGGGACCTCAGACGACTAGAGAGGCAATGGCGGCGTACTCGAGACGAAGCGACCCGAACATCTTATAGAGAGAGTTTGAAGACCTATGAGATGGCAATCAAATCCGCAAAGAAGACATACTTTGCGGCTAAGATTGCGTCCGCAACTTCGCGCCCGGCACAATTGTTCGAAATAATTCGAGACCTGACGACTCTGCCCCAGGGCAGACCAAATTCCGTTGAATTAGAGATAGGCTGTGAGGCTTTTGCAAACTATTTTGCGGACAAGATCGCGTCACTCCGCCACGACCTCCCTGTCAACTTTGAGACAGTTAACGCAACCGAGGCCCCGAGCATGTCTTCGAATTATATCCTGGACGGTTTCAGCCCCCTCAGCCTGGAGGAAGTCGACAGGATTCTCTCATCTGCCCGCCCAACAACTTGCAAATTGGACCCATGCCCTTCCTGGCTTATTAAATCTTGCCAGGGGGATCTCAGATATCCTATACGGGATATCATAAACAGATCCCTAACGGAAGGGCTTTTTCCGGCGCCCCTTAAAGAGGCCGTGGTCCGGCCCCTCTTAAAAAAACCATCTTTAGACCCGGCCCAATTGGCACACTATAGGCCGGTCTCAAACCTGCCCTTTTTGGGCAAACTTATTGAGAGGGCAGTGGCGAGGCAGCTACAGACTTTCCTGGAGGACGCTTCCATCCTTGACCCACTTCAGTCCGGCTTCCGCCCAGGTCACGGGACGGAGACGGTGTTGGTTGCCCTGGTGGATGACCTTCAACGGCATCTGGATCGGGGTGGCTCGGCAGTACTGATGTTGTTGGACCTATCGGCGGCGTTCGATACGGTCGACCATCGGCTGCTGACTTGCCGCCTTGCCGACGCGGGGATTCAGGGGTTGGCCTTGCAGTGGCTTTCCTCCTTCCTTGAAGGTCGGGGACAAAGGGTCGCGATTGGGGGGGAACTGTCCCAGAGGCGCTCACTTAACTGTGGGGTGCCCCAGGGAGCGGTTCTCTCCCCGATGTTGTTTAACATCTATATGCGACCTCTTGCCCAGATTGCCCGAAGGTATGGGCTGGGGTGTCACCAGTATGCTGATGACACCCAGCTCTATCTACTTATGGACAACCGACCGGTCTGCGCCCCAGAAAACCTGGACCGGGCACTACAGGCCGTGGCTGAGTGGCTCAGACTGAGTGGACTGACATTGAATCCTGCGAAGACAGAGGTCCTTTGTTTGGGCCGTCGGGGACCGGGAGGGGAAATCCCTCTGCCAGCTTTTGACGGTGTACCGCTGAGGCCAGCGGACAGGGTCAGGAGCCTGGGGGTGCTATTGGAGCCGTCCCTAAAGATGGAGGCTCAGATAGCGGCCACTGCCAAGTCCGCGTTTTTTCATCTTAGACGGGCAAGGCAGTTGACCCCCTTCCTGGCCCCCGACGACCTAGCAACAGTGATCCATGCCACGGTCACCTCGAGGTTGGATTACTGCAATGCCCTCTACATGGGGCTGCCCCTGTGCCGGACCCGGAAATTGCAGCTAGTGCAGAATGCCGCGGCCCGGCTGTTACTGGGCCTCCCAAGGTGGGGGCACATCCGGCCGGGCCTTCGGGCTCTGCACTGGCTTCCAATAATATACCGAGTCCGGTACAAGGTGCTGGTCATCACCTTTAAAGCCCTATATGGCCTGGGACCTGCCTACCTGAGGGACCGTCTCTCCCCACACGTTCCCCAGAGAGCACTGAGGTCTGGCACTCAAAATCTGCTCATCATCCCCGGGCCCAAGGAAGTGCGTCTCAAGGCAACTAGAGACAGGGCCTTTTCCACAATGGCCCCTATGTGGTGGAACCAGCTACCGGAAGAGGTGAGGGCCCTGCGGGACCTTGCTCAGTTCCGCAGGGCCTGTAAGACAGCCCTCTTCCGGTTAGCCTATGCCTGATGAGATAATGTAGCTACCAGATTTTTGTGTTTATACTGTATAGTTTAATGTTTAATTTTAAGGTTTTTAGGTTTTAATTGTCTGATTTTAGAGGTAATAACTTGCTCTGATTTTACTGTTTTATTGTTTTATTGTTGTTGTAAGCCGCCCTGAGCCACTTGTGGGAAGGGCGGGATAGAAGTCACCAAATAAATAAATAAATAAATAAACAACTTAGTGCCATCCACAAACTTTGTCACTTTACTGCTAACTTCAAACTCAAAATCATTAATGAATAAGTTTAAAAAGCATTGGACCTAGTACTGAGCCCAGTGGTACCCCACTGTGTACTACTTTCCACATTCTTTTAGGTCAGTGCCTATCCAGGGAACTTATAATATAATTTTCCCTGGTCACTCTGACCAGGAGGAGTGGGCAACTTCTGTGCCTTCTCTCCTCTGTGGCTTGCCTAGCTATAGTTTCGGTATCTAGCTTTGGTTCCTGAATAAGAATCTATAATATCTATTGTTTCAAATGTGCTTTAATCAGGGCTAATTTTTCTTGAGTGTTTAGCTTTCTAGACAGTAGTGTGCATTCATGTTCAAAATATCCATTCTTAAACATTGTGTAACCACAGCCCTACCAAACAGATGAATAGGTAGATGCATGGATCGATTCCACAGGGAAGGGGCAAAGGAGCACTTAATTCTCCAGTACTAAATTTACAGATTTGCATCAGGTGTTCTGAAGTTACAGTTTGTCTCCCACAATCATGTCTGCAGATGCTGAGGGATGGATGAATGGATGGATGGCTTCTTGTGTCCTGGCCCCACTGATGGACCACCTGATGGCACCTGGGTTTTTTTGGCCACTGTGTGACACAGAGTGTTGGACTGGATGGGCCATTGGCTGGATCCAACATGGTTTCTCTTACGTTCTTATTAATGGATTGATTGGGGGGAGGCGAAAGAGAGACCTGCAACAAGGGATAAAATAAAGGGGAAAGTGTGCTATGAAGTTAGACATACTGTCTGAATCAGAAATTAGAAGTTACCAGTATACTGTAGAGCAGGCAGTTAATATCCAGGTGATGGTTTTCAAAACTTTGAGGAATGGAAACAATTAATAGAAAATGAATAAAATATACATCTGTACATTCCACCAGCATTTTTTTTATAAAGGCTGCCAAGGTTGTTGATATTCTCTATCCACTAACTGCAGCAGGTTTAGGATTGAATCTTTATAAGCAGAAATGAGTAATTTGCATTTTTCTATGCATTCAACTATGCTTAGGTCAGATGTGGCTGAACTTGAATCATTTGCAAAACTGTAAAAGAACTGTGTGTGTTTATCTTTTTTTATTGGTTTAATCTGATAAATTCACAAAAGTACAGAGTCACATATTCTAACATTCTTATTTATGTTTCATGAATATTGACAAATATCTCTTTAAATTGCAGCAAGTAGTGGCAGCAATAAATGCAGGAGTCATACCAATAGGAAACACGACTAATCACGTCAGTCATTGGGATTTGGGAAGTTCCTTCTTCTTTGCTGGCACTGTAATAACCACCATAGGTAGGACATTATTTATTATTATATTTTAATAGTGTATTAAATCAAATTTAATATTTATGTCTATTTTTCTGTGTCAAATTTAATCAGTTTTAATAATAATTTTATATTTGTTTTGATGCATACAACAAAGTCAGTAATGGCATAAAAGCATTGCTAAAAAGCAGATTTACTTCACTATATAGGAAATAATTCAGATAATTTCACTGTGTTAACAAATAATTAGAATATTTTTGTTTTAAAGCAAATCTGTTCTGTAAACTATTGCTTTGGGTTTCTAGAAATGACATGCTTGATTTTATACAGCTTTCATAAATTTTAAATTAGGCATCACAATTCTGGGGAGTCAGGTTAGGAAATACAATTTTATGATAAGCCTGACCATTTTAGGTTTTATTAGTCTTGTTGGTTACATGCAAAAGTTCAGGAATAGGATTACCTCTAATATTTAATTTTATGCAACCTTTACCACAGATGCTACATGGACATTTGCACCATGCCAAACTAGACATGATGCCAGCAGACCCATGTGTTAAAACCTGGATCTTCCACTATCACATAGAAAGAACCAGGTAGGGTCCTTTTTTTACAGCAAAGGACATGCCAATGAAGTGTGCAGAACTCTTCCCATCTGCATCTTACCTCTCCCACAGACTGTTGTGGTAGGCACTTTCTGGTCAGTGAAGGTCCTGTTCTGGAGATATATAGGGATGGGTTCATGCCTGAACCACAAACTGAACCACAAACCAATATGAACAGGAGGTTGGTTCATGAACTGAACTGATTTATAGAGGTTCATGACTCCACTTTTGGCAGGGAGTAGAAATGACTCTGAGCCATTTAATCTAGTTTGGCTGGTAAAAGCAGTGGAGAGCAGAAAGCAAGGGTTCCCCCACAAAAAGTGATGGGAAACAGAAGGCTGTGGTTTCAAGCCATTTAAACCCCTGCTTTCTGCTCCTGGTGAAAAATTGCTGAGAGGCTCTGAGCCATTTAAATTCCTGCTTCCTGCTCTTCAGGAACAACCACAAACTGCCTTAAAATTCATGAAAGTTCATGGCAGCTCTTCAGTTCATGAACGCTGATTCACAAACTGGCCAAAATTCATCATGAAATTACATTTGTGATCCAGTTCATGTCCATCCCTAGAGATATGCTCAGCTGGGAGGAAAGTGCTTGGAGAGAAGGAATGCCATGAACTAAGCTATGGGCATAGGGTCCATTTCCATGCCTCACCAGCATGCTTCCTTTGCTATTAAATTTAAACCACCACACGTTCTTGCTTTATATACTATGAGGGCAGAACCTATTAGAGCACAGGGATATGCTGCCATCACATCTAGTTTGGCTGCCAGTTAGCATCTTATGGTCTCTTTGAGATGTTAATCTTTATACTCTCTGCTCATGTTTGTTTTTAAATTAATTTTCCTGTTTTGTACCCAGAATGCTACTGCAATCAAAGGAAAGGAAAGAGAGCTGATCCTGTTCATGTGAATTGGATAATGCTCAGTGATATTCTTTTTCCTACCACACTGATTTTCCATCAGTGTTTGGTTCATGTGTAGCTATACAAAGTACAGTTGCATTGTTGTTAGCAGCTGCACTGATGTGATATCTTGAATGTTTTGCTACTCCAGTGATACTCCAAAAGTTATCCAGTCCACTTTGTCATGCAGAAAGGCAATAGGTTTGGGCTGCTACATAAAGAGTACTTTGCCTGAAACTGTACTTTGCTTGAAACTGCCTGCCTGAAACTGTTTGCCTGAAACTGTTCACCTGTGAATTAATAATGATGTTGCACAAAAAATAAGTAACATTTGTAAATCTAATGTGTGGAATATTGCATATGCTTTTTGTACCATTGAGATTTTATTATTATACTATCTTGTTTGCTCAGGAAAACTAAGTGCTCCATAATTTTTCGCAGTGTGGCTGCAGGCCATTTTGGTTAAAGTTAATAAACTTGTCTGGTATATTAATTTTTTTAATATACCAGACAAATTCAATGGTTTTCTTTTTATCTGAAACATTTAAGAACATTGGAACATCAAAATACTCATGCTAGATGAGACCAGTGATCCACCTAGGCCAGCATCCTGTCTCCAATAGTGGCCACTGCCAGTCAGATACCACATGGAAGCCTACAGGCAGTTCTTGCTGATAAGAGTCCTCACCTTCTGGCTGCTCCCCAAAATCTGACAATCAGAGGCATTCTGTTTCTGAATTCAAAGATAATGGCTAATACCCTGCATAGATCTTAGGGTTGCCAAGTCCAATTCAATAAATATCTGGAGACTTTGAGGGTGGAGCCAGGAGACTTTGGGGGTGGAGCCAGGAGACATTGTGGGTGGAGCCAGGAACAAGGGTGTGACAAGCATAATTGAACTCCAAGAGAGTTCTGGCCATCACATTTAAAGGGACAGCTCACCTTTTAAAATGTCTTCCTTCCATAGGAAATAATGGATAGGGGGACCTTCTTTTGGGGCTCACAGAATTGGACCCCCTGGTCCAATCGTTTTGAAACTTGGAGGGTACTTTGGGGAGAGGCACTAGATACTATATTGAACATTTGGTGCCTCTAGCTCAAAAAACAGCTCCCCCAGAGCCCCCGAAACCTCCAGATCAATTCCTCATTATACCCTATGAGAATCGATCTCCACATAGGAAATAATGAAGTTGTTTCCCTCTCCCCCCCCCATTTCTGGCAAATCTGATGCAGGGGATTGGCCTCTCTACTCACGAGTTGCTGCCAGCCTCTTCATAGCAACGCAGACACACCATCCCAAATTGAAGCCTTTCAGTCAAGCCTCCGGAGGTGCAAAGGCACATGGTCCTTTGCAGGTGGGGCGGGGCTTCCCCCCCGCCAGCCAGCTGACTGGGGCCGGGAAGCAGCCTGGGAAAATGGAAGAACGGCTGCTGCAATCGAGGCTAGGTGGGAAGGGAAGGGCAAGGAGAAGCTGCTGCGATCCGGGGTGGGAAGGGAAGGGACGATGAGAAGCACCGGGGATTGGTGGGAAGGGAAAGGGCGAGGAGAAGCTGCTGGGATTGGGGCTGGGTGGGAAGGGCCGCCATTCCCCCTCCCCCCCGCTTTCTGGATTTTTGGTGAGCGGGGGGGGGAGGAGGCTCCAAAACGGGGGTCCCCTGTTCAGGCGGGGGATTCGGGAAGCCTAATAGATCTGTCCAACCTCCTTTTAAATCCATCTAACCAGTGGCCATCACATGGCATGGCAGTGAGTTTCTCAAGTCAACTACCCATTACATAAAGAAGCAGTTTGTTATTGTCTGTCTTCTTGAACCCTGCGTTCTAGTACTAGGCCACACATAATTTTCTAGACCTCTATGATGTCACCAAGAAGTCACAATTTTCTGTTTTAGGATTTTAAACTGTAGATATTTGATGGAACAACACAATAAATTAGGCTGTTTCTAGCAACAGAATGTATGTGATCCAGAGCAGAGATCACATTCTTAGCTTTCTAAAGCTGTGATGGGAAGACATTTATTATGAACTATGGTTGATAGTTTTCCTATATTAACCAGTTCCTGAACTAGAAGGAATACAATCCTATCTGAAGCAAGAGGGAATTGTCCTGATAGTTTTGTGTTTCAGTGTTGTCACATTCAATTTCTATCCAGGGCCAATGCCAGGCTTTTTGGCACCCTAGGCCAAGCCCCCACCACTGAACTCTCCTTGCTGACAGCTCTTGCACTCCTGACTTCCTGCCCACCACCCCACCTGCCTGCCCACCGGGCAGTGCCCTTCCTTCCCCTCTTGCAGCTTCCAGAGCATCTTCATCTAACCAAAAGAGCAAGGACTACGGAGGGAAAGAGTCAGTATGCACACAAATGGAGGGAGGAAAAAGGCAACCCACAATCTGGCCTCAGCAAAGCCACAGCATGTGAGAGGAACAAACACAAGCTGCCACCACTGGGCCACAAGAGGAGGAGCAGAAGAAAAAAGTCAACCAATGTGGAGGAGGAGGAGGGGTGAGGGGGGGGGGGTTGCACAGGTATCCCACGGACACTCAGGCACCAACTTGGCTGGCTCCTGCACTCCCTCTTCCTCCTCCATGTCAGAGCTTCTGGCAGCTTTTCACTGGGTGAGAGTGGGCATGTGGAACAGAGCCAGCAGTGATGCCAGGGAGACAGGGGGCAGGAAGACTGAGAGGCTGCCATGTTGGGCACTGGCAACCCCTGCCTGCACTCCCTCTGCTATGAGTCACATGGTGGGGGTGCTGAGGGCTGCCATCCTAGGCAATGGCCTAAGGTCACCTAATGGGCACGCCTGCCCTGTTTCTATCCCTCACTAGGATATGTGATAGCATTGACAGCTTTCAGTTTGTCTGAGAGGCTGTAATGTTCCAACAAGGCTACTATTTTTGAAAATCAATTTTCAGTGTAATTGACATTTTTGAAAAATAACAGGAACAATTTTGCTTCTGATAGTACTCAGGTGGTGATTTCAGGAGCTTTACCCTTGTACATGGACAGCCTCTGTACTTTTAGTACAGGAATCCCTAATGTAGTACTCATGGGTGCCATGGTGCCAGCCAGCACCTTTTCTGGTGTCCACCAAGTGTTTTTTTTTTAAGTGGATGAGGCCAGTAGAGCTTCTGATTGGCCTTTGGAGGACATCCAGGAACTGACAGATCAGTTGCTTTCGTGTTTTGGTTATGGCACAGAATCTTTGATATTACATGTAATATTGTTTAAGATAGATCCTGACTCTATGAGGGGTGAACATCAAATTTGTGCAAGGTTCAACAATGTTTAGTATTTTTGTAGTCACATAGAATAATGTCATGCAATTCTATTTGTTTTTCTGAAACTTAAAAAAACCACAATCAACTATTGGCATTCTGGAAAGATATGCCTTGTGAGATGGCAGGTCTGAGCTAGTGCTTAACAGACAAATGTAAATCCTTGTAGATACACATTTGTGATTAGAGACCTGGTCTTTTTTACTATGAGTTCAAACGGACTTTTATTGTAAAGAATATTTCTTTCTCCCATGTATGTCGCCTGCAGGCACAAGGATTTCTTTTGAGGTCAGAACATTTTCTGTCTTGTTATGTAGTTTATTGACTCAGCTGAACAATGGGGATTGTACTATTGACTCCATCCCTGTTGACAGAATTTTACTATAGCCATGTAGATTATATTCAGAGTGAGAATTCTGCCACACATTAATGATTTCCCACAATCATGACAGCTGGAACTGTGTTCCTGCTCAAAAAAAGCCCTGGTCTGCCTGGCAAAGTCAGGAAAGCTCCCATCCTCCTGGCTTTCTGCAAGATGTGCAAAACTGGATTATTCAGGAGGGTGTTTTTCAGAGGAAATAGTGTTTCACTGTAGCAACATGGTTCAGTAAGGCACTCAAGGTAAAGGGTTAGGAATAGGGATGGGTGCAAACCTCATCACAAACCCTCAAGTACTAGAAAATGGATGCAAACAAGATGAGTATAACAAAAATTCCTCAGCTATGCCTTATAGTTTTCATGTTATGGGGGATGAAAATTAGAGAAACATTACATACATGTGTGATGCATCATAGAACGATGAAATGAAACATAGAAAGACCACAGTTAATATAATCTTTTATTTTAGACACCTATGAGAGTTCATACTACATGAAACACATTTTACAAAATACTCTTTCTGTTTTTTCTAGCAACATATTCACATACACTTTTGTCATATGAGAGCTTCCTTGCAATGTCATTTTCTAGAGGCAATATGCATAAAGAATTTAAGTGCTCTTCAGTCATGGTAGATTGAAATTTGTTTTTTTAAATAAAGGAAAGCTTTAAGAAATTCCTTTCTGCTTCACAGTTTATGATAGGCATTGTCAAAGTACAGCATAAGCACAGTAGTAATATTAGGGGACACTTCAATCAGGTATTGCTAAGTGGAAGAAATTCTGTGCATTGCATTTTAGATGACGTGTTTTCTTCTGTGTTTTGGGATTTCCTAAAATATTCTTTGAACTGATAACACTTGCTTACTAATTTGTGGTCAGTATTATCTTTGAAATGTGATATTACAAGTTTAATACTGTCCTCATCAATTTCAGAATTGTTCACTAATTCTAAGAGCAATTTGAGGCCGCTCCAGGATTAGAGACCTTGAAACTTAAACTTTATTAGTTTCATAGTAGATCCACCCCACTTGGCAAAGTGGGTCTGTAGTAGGGGGATCTCCTGTTGTAGACCTGCTGCCCTCCCCACCCTGCTAGCCATCTACTGCTGCCCAGTGCAGCAGCAGGAGGAACCAAGGGGTGGGGGGAGCCATCACAACATCAAATGACATGATACCTAGCCATGCACCCAAAAGTTTTCCTCTATCCCATAATCATAATAAAAGAATACAAAACTTACCAAAAGGATGACAACCTTAGCAGGACTGATAGAGGTTAGCTTGGTAGCCCTAACAACTCACTATTTCTAGTTTTCATGTGCCATTTGCTTTGTTGTGAAGACTTGATTCAGCAACCCTCCAATCCTTTTTTCTGTATCTTTTTTTTTTTTACATTTTCTGGGAAATTTCCTTTTTCCAGTTCTTTATTTCCTCATCCTAATATTTCACAAGGCAACAACAATGTGATAAATCTTGTATTTAACTGTATGAGACAAAAACCCTGATTCCCTCTCAAGGGTTAACATGATTATTAGTAGGCATGCTCTGACTCACAGATGGCCGTAATTGAGCCTTCCTGGTTACACGATCTGTATCTCTTTCAAGGCCAGATTCAAGAATGTGGTAATTAATTAATTGTGAGAACCTGTGTTCAATAGTGTAACTTGATGGGAGGGGGGAATTAGGAGTGTTAATATATTCTGGAGAGTTCCATCAAGTGAGCCCCCTGATTGGATTTGAGAGACCACCTGGTGCCTGAGGGCAAAAGACTATAATAAAGCTATAGGCCAGAGGGAAGCCATGCTAGTTCTATGATTCTGCCATGTTAGTACTCTTTTGCTATGTTATGCTACACCGTGATGGACAGCTTTGTAGAGAACATTTAAAGCTCTAGATTGGATGTTTATATTCTAGAAAGGTGTGCCATCTAATACCAGGTACTGAATGTATTAGATAGCAAGTTAGCTTTTTTATTTCTTTGTTGCTAAGCAGTGGAGACTGTGCTGCACACAGGGCCGGCCCTCCCACTAGGCAAACTAGGCGGTTGCCTAGGGCGCCAAGAAGTGAGGGGCAGCAAATTGGACTCTCGCTCCCCCCTCTGGTGCTCCATGCAAGCGCTTAGCTTGCCTCCCTCCCCCCTCCCCGCCGCCACTGCCACTAGCCCCCTCCGAGCTGCCGCTAGCCCCCTCCGGGCCACCCCCCCTGGTGTGGCATCCCGCCCCCCCCCCAGTGCTCTGTTTGCTCGCTCCCTTCTCCCTGGGGCTCGCCAGCTAAAAGTAAGCTTTGCCGGCTTCACAGCTCGCGCCTGTGTGTTTTGTCTCTTAACAAAATGCGCAGGCGCAAACTGCGAAGCCGGCTAAGCGTACTTTTAACTGGTGAGCCCCAAGGGGAAGGGAGTGAGCAGAGCATTGCCGCATTTAGCAGCAGTGGGCAGGCGAGCGGAGTGCCGGGGGGGGGGGCAGGAGGTCGGGCAGGACACCACGTGGGGGGTGGGGAGGGGAGGAGGAGGGGGTGCAGAGTCTCAGGTGGGGAGCCATAGGGGCACTTTGGGGGGGCGCGCCAGGCAGCAAGTCTGCATAGGGCGCCCCAGGGTATTGGGCTGGCCCTGGTTGCACAGTAATATTCTATTTTTAAAGACTATTCAATAAACCTTTATACATTTTTATAAAGGCCTGCTTTATCCCCGTGCATTTAACTTCAAGGGCCCATGGGGACAGATGCTGCTTACTGGCAAAAGGAGCAGTGACCTGGGGGGACCCAGACTTGGGTTCTTTGGGGGGTGGTATTTAAAAATTTTATTAAAAGAAAGAACAAAACAGATAACAAGCAATAACAAAAAAAGGAAAGGAAATATATACACACATATAATAAAAGGAAGCTCCCAGTTTTCTCTACAACAAATGCAGGTTTGATTACAAAATTTTCTCTTACTTTTTTTCACAATGAAAAACTCTCTTTTTTCTATTATCTAATTTTGTTATTCACCAAATCCATTCCTTATTTTCTGTTTCATGAAAAATTCTATAAAGAGACAATAAACAAGCTAATTGTCTTTTTTTCCTTATCTGTAAAGTAAGCTTAGCCATCACTAGGGCTGGCTGTAGACTATCTGGTGCCCTAGACAAGACTATCTTCTAGCACCCGCCCCCCCTTTCTGGCTGCTGCCCTCTGTTGGGAAGGGTCTGATGCAGGAGGTGCACTCTTTCTGGATGTACAAGCCAAAACTGAGGGAGGCAGGAGTGAAGAAAAGCTGCCCATGCAGGGCATAACAGGTATAAACGGAAGTCAGAAAAAAAAAAACGACAGCAGCTGAAGCCAGCTTTTGAAAGGGCAGTGGAAAGAAGCCAAGCAAAGGTCTGGAGGAGGAGTGGAAGAGAGTGAAAAACAGAGCTGAAGATGGAAGAAGCGGAGACACAAGGGGTGAAGGGGGAGACCCACGAGTGGGCAAAAGGGAAGGAAGGCTGCCCAGCTAGGGCACTGAAAGGCCAGCAGCCAAAAGCGAACAATGGGAGAGGGCCCCAGCACTCTTGCCATCCAAAAGAGCCATCTCATGCAGACTTAGTCCCAGGCAGGAGTCGCTTTGTAGAAAAATAGGTGGTGGAGCTCATCCAGGGATTGTTATGCAGCTGCACAAACTATTCAATGGACAAGGAGGTGGAACTCTCAGAAGGAGAAGGTGGAACTCTCAGAAAGGTTCAGGAGCTGTGCTCCTGTGAGCTCCCACTGAATCTGAGGACTGGTCCCAGGGCTTGTTTCCCCTAGTTGGTTTTCTTGTCTGGCATAGGCCAGTTTTGCTCTTTGTATCACAACATTTCTTGCCAGCTGGACACCAAAATCCATCCTTCCTCCCTGAGCACTAGGTATGGCTGGTTGTGTCATATATCTGGATTGAGCCCAAGAACCTATGCCAATTTATCTGCTTTCAGTCATGTGTGAACATAGTCCTCTGTTTGCCTGGTGAATTGGCCTAATCATGTTAGTTTGTTTTAAATGGGCCAGGGTTTAAAGTGTAGCCCATCTCTAGAGGTGGTCACTTGGGGATTAGACAAACAAAAGGAATTGTAGCAGCCCATTCAGCAGTACTGTTGTCAAGATATAGTCTTAAAGGATCTGGCCTTTCCCTCTGAGGTCTGAAACTCTTTTTTGTTGCAGGCTGTGTTTTGATTCTGGCCTGCAGGGCTCAGCCAGGGCAGGTGAAAGCATTCCCCCACTTCTACCTTCCTACCCCATTTCTGCAGACAAAAGGGCCACAAGGGACAGAGGTGTGTGTGCACGTGTGCTTGCAAACGCACGAGTGCATGCACTCGCATACACACGTATACATATGTTGAGACTATGCCCTGCTCTTGACTCTAAGGAGGAGATTAAATGCATGGATTGGGGAGACCCTGTGGACAAGAAGGGAGGTCAGGAGGCCATTTGCTGGGTGAGTTAATGTGTGAACCAAGAACTGGCAAGTGCAGAACTGACTATAAACATTCTCAATACTGAATAGGTGAGATCTGTACTCTGTGGCATTCTGTGCTGTTTTAGCAAACATATTTTAGTTTTTGTGACATGAGAGGTAGGGGGGAAGTTAGAAATAGAAAACACTAACTTTTCAGTAAACAAAATAATGTGTACTGTTTGGAAAAACACTCTTACAGTCATTGTAAGGCTAGCAGAATATTTGTTATCAAATCAAAGTTAGTACAACAGAAAACACTGTATTACCATACATATTATGCTGTATTAATTTTGGACAAAATTAGTCACATCTTCTTTCCTGGCCCAATATCCTCAGATTTACCAGCTTCCTTCTCTACTACCCATGCAACAATCAAACTACCTTTTATCTGCCCTCATCATCAGTGTTATGTCTTTATTTTATACCTTCTCCTTTCTCCATAACAGGGAACATAATCCCTAATCATTCTTTCCCCCTCTATTTTATTCTCATAACAACCCTGTAAAGTAGGTTAGGGTGAGAATATGTGACTGGCCAAAAGTCACTCAGTGAACACGTGTCTCCCGGATCCTAGTCTGAAACTCTATAACCACTACACCATACTGGCTTTTGTAGAATGGCTACTGCTGAACAGTAGCAACTAACTGAGCTTGGGTAAATCATGTATGTTGCATGGCAGAAAGTTGCTGAGTGATTGCTGCCAGGCCTAGCCACAATGAGTTCTTCCTCAAAGACCAACAGCCCTCTGCAATTTTTTAAATGTGTATTTTTCGGATTGGTTCTATTGGATTTTTGGTATTTCTGAAAAAATACTGGATCCCAATAGTGGTATCATATTCGGATCCAGAATTTTCCAGAAATCTTGAATTTTTTCAGGTCCAAAAAATCAGGTCCAAGAAAAACACCGAGGTTTTTTGTTTTTTTTAAAGGCAGCCTGATTCTGGGGCTGGCTTGGCTTCTTCTGCAGCATGGTTTAAACTGCACTGCAGGAGAAACTGGCCCCAGGATCTGCGTCCTGCAGAGAGGTCTCTCCCCATCACGTGCGGATCCTGGCTGGGATGGTTTAAACTATACTGCAGGAGATGCTAGCCCCAGGATCTGCATTCCATGAGGAGGTCTCTCCCTGCAGCATGCCAACCTGGCTGGGATGACTTCTCAGCATATTCAAGTACTTGAAGGGCTGTCATATAGAGGATGGTGCAGAATTGTTTTCTGTGGCCCCAGAAAGTAGTATCAGAACCAACAGGTTGAAATTACATCAAAAGAGTTTCCAGCTCAACATTAAGAAGAAATTACTGACAGTTAGAGCAGTTCCTCAGTGGAACAGGTTTCCTTGGGAGGTGGTGGGCTCTCCTTCCCTGGAGGTTTTTAAACAGAGGCTGGATGGCCATCTGACAGCAATGCGGATCCTGTGAATTTAGGGGGAGGTATTTGTGAATTTCCTGCATTGTGCAGGGGGTTGGACTAGATGACCCTGGAGGTACCTTCCAACTCTATGATTCTTTGATTCTATACCCTACCACAAGTTTTGTTAGTCTTTAAGGTGCTACTAGAGTCTTACTCTTTTCTACTGCTACAGACAGACTAACATGGCTTGGCTACCCATCTTAATCTATAGGCAAGAGAATTACAAATATTAAGTTTTCCCTTCTTTTAGGCTATTGAAGTACCATGAAAAATTAAAATTATGCGTGGACATACAGACTATACCATTTGGCAACTGCCAAAAACTTATATGCAATTATTTTTTTTAATTTTTTTGTTATTACCATGATACAGTTGAGAGAAGAAAGAAGTGCATAGCCAAACTAAAAAATACAAATGTAAATGGCATAACCAAAATATTATATCAACTCTATCCACACAACCCCTACAGATTTTTTTCCAAGAACTTATTTGCAGTTTTGGTTTAATATTCAGTATTTACTCAGTAGTCCTTGAATTTTGGAAACAACTGAGTGTTGCTTCCTGTAAGCCATTTAGACAGTACATCAAAAATCTCTAGTAAAAGGGCTCCCCAAAACTCCAGGGTCCTTTAGTTGAGAGCTGTATGAAGCTAGCTCATTCAGGTGTTGATTACTGCAATGTTACTGGAACAAGAGCTGCTGGTACCTACTATCTCCTCTGCTTTTTGAAATTACACAGGTGCCAACACTAATCCTTGCATAGATGTGATAGTTATTGTCTTATGTCAATACCCTGCAAGTTTACAATTCTATTTTTATTTCTTACTTAAACATCGCTGTTTGCACACCTGTCTTATTTTATGCTCTATTATTGAATGGTTAATACAACAATTTTCCCCAACTTTGCAAAGTTGTTTTCTTACAATATTTATCTTGAAGGTGATCTGCTTTTTCTACAAATAGTGTATTAGGCTAATTAAAAATAAATTGTCGCTTTTTATCACTTGCTGTGGAAGTGATGAACCCTGGGTAGCAAATATAATGACAAGGTGTAATTTCATAGTTTACAATTCAAGTTAGAGGCAAATTTAATCACAAGGAAGCAGATAATATTGCCATTTGTCAGTCACACAGATAATTAACAAAAACAAAACATGTCTGACCCAAGAGAACTTTTATTTTATTTTTTACTTGTGCTAATTGATTGGGCAAAAAGCACTGAGTAAAACTTTTATGCACCTAAAATAGTAGACAGAGGGGTTTTTTATGTGAACCAGTTGTGCAGATATATTGAACTAGTCTATACAGATGTTGTTTCTCCATCAAATTATTCCTCTTCAAAAACAATCAATAATAATTTACAGATGTCCTTTAAGACTCTCACTGGAGGATAAAAATAGTTGCTTCAACAGGACTTCATAATAATTGAATTTCTGTTTTTTTTTAAAAAGCCATTCATCAGTTTTCCAAAATAACTTCGTAGTCATAGCATAGGACATGGCCTCATGTGGTTTGATTAACAAGGATAAGTGCAGAATTCTATAAATGGGTAACAAAATTAGAAATGTGCATACCGAATGGGGGGGCAACATCTGGGAAGCACTGTGTATAAACAAGCTCTTGGGGTATGGGTGGACTCTAAGCTAAATACGAGCAGTCAATGGGATGCAGTGGCAAAAAAAAAAGCTATTGTCATCTTGGGGTGTATCAACAAAGGCATAAATCCAAATCACAAGACATCATAGTCCTGCTTACACCACATTGGTAAGGCCACACCTGGAGTACTGTGTGCAGTTCTAGAGGCCTTACTTCAAAAACAATGTGAACAAAGTGGAGTGGGTGCTTAAGAGAGTGATGAAAATGATCAGGGGCCTGGAAACCAAGTAGGGTTGCCAATCCTCAGTTGGGGACAAGGGATCTCCTGGTTTGGAGGCCTTCCTCCCACTTCAGGGTTATTAGAAAGCATGGTGAGAAGGTGTGGGGGGGAAATGTCTGCTGGGCACACCTTATGTAGACTGATTCCCATAGGGCAGTAGTTGCGAACCTATGGCATGGGTGTCAGAAGCGGCACTCGGAGCCCTCTCTGTGAGCATGCGCGCTCCCTCGCCCCACTCCCCTGTGCACGAGGCTCTGGAGTCATATCTCATTGAAGCTCCTCTTCTACCCAAACTCAGGCTCCTTCCCCCAAATCTTCAGGTATTTCCCAACCCAAACATGGCAACCCTAACTGGGCTTCCTTCAGAGAGACAACAGGGCATTCCAACTTTTTTGAGCTCGTGGGCACCTTTGGAATTCTGACATGGGGGGTGCAACCACAGTGCAGCCCCCAAGCACAACACACAGAGGAAAATTCCTTGCAGGTGTTCTTGCAGTTTTAGGGAGGGGGTTAGATGGGACCCACTAGGGCAGGGGTGGCCAAACTTGCTTAACATAAGAGCCACATAGAATAAATGTCAGATGTGTGAGAGCCACCAGACACAAATGTCAGTTGTCTGAGAGAAGGAAGAAAGGAAGGAAGGAAAATAGGTGGGGAGGGAGAGAGAGGGGTGGAAAGAAAGCAACTTGAACTTTAAATGCATCCTCCAAGCCACTGGCTGGTTTGGCTTGAAGAAGTGGTGTAAAGAGACAAATGCCTTCTCTGGTGCAGGCTTCAAGAGCCACACGATGTGTGTGAAAGAGCCACATGTGGCTCCAAGACACAGTTTGGCCACCCCTGCACTAGAGATATGGGTATAAGGCAGCTTCACGTTTTCAAGTGGCCAAGACCTGGTTGCGTTTCTTATTTCAAAACTGTTGTGGCATGGTCCAAGCCAAAGGGAAGAAGAGAACATGGGTGTGTGGGGATTGGGGTGGGGGGAGAGATCAGGACCTTGAATCAAACACATTTTTTGGAAGGAATGTGGGTTTATTACAGGAAATGTTGGGGAGGGACGGTGGCTCAGTGGCAGAGCATCTGCTTGGGAAGCAGAAGGTCTCAGGTTCAATCCCCGGCATCTCCAACTAAAAAGGGTCCAGGCAAATAGGTGTGAAAAACCTCAGCTTGTGACCCTGGAGAGCCGCTGCCAGTCTGAGAAGACAATACTGACTTTGATGGACCAAAGGTCTGATTCAGTATAAGGCAGCTTCATATGTTCATCCCACTAATCTGGCAGAAACAGCGGCTGGAATCACGTCTGGTTTAGGAGTGGAAAGGGAGGAACTGCAGGCTTCCTTGCTTTCAAATACGATGCTTCTGATAGCAGTTTCTGAGCAGAGCTCTTTCAAGCTACAGGGATCATAAGGCAAATTGTTGATAAGCTGTTTTTGAACTGTTGCACTGCTGTTCTGGTTTTCCAGAGCATCCCTGACAAGTGTTTGTCCAGCCGCTGCTTAAAGACTGCCAGTGAGGGGGTTAATTGCATTGCTGAACAACTCTTACTGTTAAAAAAGTAACAACTCTTACTCTATGCCAGTCCTCTCCTCTGCTGCCAGCAAGAACAGCTCCCTGCCCTCCTCTAAGTGGCAGCCCTTCTAATACTTCACAAGAACAATCATGTCTTCCCCCCTTAACCTCCTCTTCTCCAAACTGAATATCCCCAAGTCCCTTAGCCTTTCCTCATTGGGCTTGCTCTTCATGGTTACTCAGAAGTAATCTACAGTGAGTACTGTGACACCTACTCTCTACACATGCACAGGATTGCAGTTTTAGTTTAAAGAAAGAAGAAGATATTGGATTTATATCCAATAACTTCACTCTGAATCTCAGGATCTCAGAGCAGCTCACAATCTCCTTTATCTTCCTCCCCCACAACAGACACCCTGCGAGGTAGGTGGGGCTGAGAGAAGCTTTCCCAAAGATGCTCTTTCAAGGACAGCTCTGTGATAGCTATGGCTGACCCAAGGCCATTCCAGCAGCTGAAAGTGGAGGAGTGGGGAATCAAACCTGGTTCTCCCAGATAAGAGTCCACACACTTAACCTCTACACCAAACTGGCCCTCCTTTCTCACATCAGACTTTCTAGTTAATACAATTCTGACTTTCCCTGAAGTTTCAGAGGGTAGCTGTGCTGGTCCTTAGTAGAACAACTAGATTCGAGCCCAGGAGCACCTTAGAGACCCTAAAGATTTGGGGGAGGGGGCATAAGCTTTCTAGCATTAGAGCTCCCTCGATTAGATAAAAGGAGCTTTGACTCTCAAAAATCTTGTTCTCTAAGGTGCTGCTGAACTCAGATTTACCCATATAAATCAGTGGACTCCTTTCATCAACTTAATTTATTAACTAACATCATGTATTCCCTGCCTTCCTCCCCCAAAAGGACACTGAAGTGGTTTGACACACTCTCTCCTTCTCTTTTATCCTCACAATGAACCTATGAGGTGGGTTAACTCAGAGTATATTTCTGGTCCAAGGTTTCCCAGCAAGCTGCCAGGGCATAGTGGGCATATGAATTAGGACCTCCCAGATCTGATTTGGACACCCTAACCACCAGCTCCTTCTAAACACACTATATTTTAATGTATTCTTTTTTCCTAATGGCAAACTAGAATGATGTTTATAATGCATGTTACATGTTCAAAAGTAAATTAGGTGGACAGGAACACCTCAGGGAAAGGCATGTTCTCAGTTTAACCCAGACCTGCACGCAACAGAGCAATGAACAGCCTCCATTTATTGCCTTATGACATTCTCACTATCATACTGGGGCTTTAGTTTAGAAAAACCAACTCATAGTGAAATAAACAAACTGAAAGAACATTTGGTCTGGATAGCATTTGCTTAGGAAACCAACAAAATAGTAACATGTCAGAATGGGAGAATGATGGGTCCCATCTAACCCCCTCCCTAAAACTGCAGGAACACCTGCAAGGAATTTTCCTCTGTGTGTTGTGCTTGGAGGCTGCATTGTGGTTGCACCCCCCATATCAGAATTCCAAAGTTGCCCACGAGCTCAAAAAGGTTGGAATGTCCTGTTGTCTCTCTGAAGGAGGCCCAGTTACGGTTGCCATGTTTGGGTTGGGAAATACCTGGAGATTTGGGGGAAGGAGCCTGAGTTTGTGTAGAAGAGGAGCTTCAATGAGATATGACTCCAGAGCCTCGTGCACAGGGGAGTGGGGCGAGGGAGCACGCATGCTCACAGAGAGGGCTCTGAGTGCCGCCTCTGACACCCATGCCATAGGTTCACCACTATTGCCTTATGGGAATCAGTCTACATAAGGTATAATGGAGTGCCCAGCAGACATTTCCACCCCCCCACCTCCCCACCCCACTTTCTGATAACCCTGAAGTGGGAGGAAGGCCTCCAAATCAGGAGTTCCCTTGTCCACCACTGATCTAGGGGTTTTAGTGGACTGTACACGGAACATGAATCAGCAGTGTGATATAGTGGCTAAAAAGGCAAATTTGATTTTGGGCTTTATCAGCCGAAGTATTGTTTCCAGATAATGCAAAGTGATGGTATTGGTTTACTCTACTTTGGTTAGACCTCTCCTAGAGTATTGTGTTCAGTTTTGGGCACCACCATTTAAGAAGGATATAGACAAGTTGGAACAGAGGAAGGCAACAAAGACAGTGAGTAATCATAGAGTTGGAAGAGACCTCCAGGGTCATCTAGTACAACCCCCTGCACAGTGCAGGAAACTCACAAACACCTCCCTCTAAATTCACAGGATCTTAATTGCTGTCAGATGGCCATCTAGCCTCTGTTTAAAAACCTCCAAGGAAGGAGAGCCCACCACCTTCTGAGGAAGCTTGTTCCACTGAGGGATCACTCTAACTGTTAGGAAGTTCTTCCTAATGTTGAGCCAGAAACTCTTTCGATTTAATTTCAATCCATTGGTTCTGGTCCTTCCTTTTTGGGCCACAGAAAACAATTCCACGCCATCCTCTATATGACAGCCCTTCAAGTACTTGAAGATGGTGATCATATCACCTCTCAGCCATAGGGTTGCCAATCCCCAGATGGGGGCAGGGGATCCCCTGGTTTGGAGGCCCTCCCCCCGCTTCAGGGTCGTCAGAAAGCAGGGGGAGGGGAGGGAAACGTCTGCTGGGAACTCTATTATTCCTTATGGAGATTTATTCCCATAGAAAATCATGGAGAATTGATACACAGGCATTTGGGGCTTTGGGGGGCTGTTTTTTGGGGTAGAGGCACCAAATTTTCAGTATAGCATCTAGTGCCTCTCTCCAAAATACCCCCCACATTTCAAAAATATTGGACCAGGGGGCCAAATTCTATGAGCCCCAAAAGAAGGTGTCCCAATCCTTCATTATTTCCTATGGAATGAAGGAATTGAAAAGGTGTGCCGTCCCTTTAAATGTGATGGCCAGAACTCCCTTTGGAGTTCAATTATTCTTGTCACAGCCTTTCCACCCCAATGTCTCCTGGCTCCACCCCCAAAGTCCCCAGATATTTCTTGAATTGGACTTGGCAACCCTACTCAGCCGCTTCCTCTCAAGGCTAAACATCCCCAGCTCCTTCAACCTTTCCTCATAGAACTTGGTCTCCAGACCCCTCACCATCTTCGTTGCCCTCCTCTGTACCCGTTCCAACTTGTCTATATCCTTCTTAAAATGTGGTGCCCAAAACTGAACACAATACGCCAGTTGAGGTCTCACTAGAGCAGAGTAAAGCAATACCATCACATCATGTGACCTGGACACTATACTCCTGTTTATACAACCCAAAATTGCATTTGCCTTTTTTAGCCACCGCATCACACTGTTGACTCATGTTCAGCGTATTATCGACTAAGACCCCTAGATCCTTTTCGCACATACTGCTGCTAAGACAAGTCTCCCCCACCCTATAACCATGCATTGGATTTTTCCTACCTAAATGCAGAACTTTACATTTATCCCTGTTAAAATTCATTTTATTGGTTTTAGCCCAGTTTCCCAGCCTGTCAAGGTCATCCTGTATCCTGTTTCTGTCTTCTACTGTATTTGCAACCCCTCCCAATTTAGTATCATTGGCAAATTTAATAAGCATTCCCTTTATTCCTTCATCCAAATCATTTATAAAGATGTTGAACAAAGCAGGTCCCAGGAAAGATCCTTGAGGCACTCCACTTGCCTGGAGTCTGGAGACCAAGTCCTATGAGGAAAGGTTAAAGGAGCTGGGTATGTTTATCCTGGAGAGGAGGCGGCTGAGGGGTGATATGATCACCATCTTTGAGTACTTGAAGATTTGTCATATGGTATGGAATTATTTTCTGTTGCCCCAGAAGGTTGAACCAGAACCGGCAGGTTGAAATTAAATCAAAAGAGTTTTTGGCTAAACATTAGGACAGGGGTATCGAGCTCATTTGTTGTGAGGGCTGGATCTGACATAAATGAGACCTTGTTGGCCAGGCTGGGCCATGTGTGTACCTAATTTAATATTAGGTAGAAGAGATATAAACTTTATAAAGGACACAGACAAACAAAACTAAATATTTTTTTTAAAAAAAACTTAAAATAAAACATATCTAAAACATTAGCACTCATTAGTCTTAAAGGTGCTTTCTTTGTATCTCTCTCATCGGATTCAGGGAACTGGGCAAAGGAAGCTCTGGCTCTTTCCTTCCTTCCTCAGGGGACCAGGAGGAGGAGGAGCCTCAACCACTGGAGAAAATTAAGGTTTTGCTCTGTAGCTCCTGTGTGATCAAGCAAGCCTGGCAAAGCAAGCTGTGATGCAGAAAGAAGCAAGAGGGAGGGAGAAGGAAGCAGGTGACAGCCAGTTGTTTGGGGGCCACATAGGAACCCTCCAGGGGCCTGATTCAGCCCCCCGGCCATATGTTTGACACCCTTGCATTAGGAAGAACTTCCTGACAGAGCAATTCCTCCATGAAACAGGCTTCCTCATGAGGTGCTTGGCTCTCCTTCTTTTGAGATTTTTAAACAGAGACTAGATGGTCACCTGACAGTGATGCTTTTAAAGACAGTTTTTTATTCAATCAAAATATTAAGATTTTTATGAAAGACAATTCACAGCACTGGAGCAAAATAATTCCTGTATGTACTCTACAACCTTTGGAAAGAAAAGGTATACAGTACAGCACATTTTCAAGGATAGGTTTATTGTTTATGTAACTAATAAACAATAACCATAATAAACTAATAACCATATTAACTAATCCTTCCCTTTCTTTAACTATCTGTTACCATCCATAATTCTATCCATAATTAATAAGATAGAATACACTATTGAAGAGTTGTGTTCTCATCTATAGTTAGTTTTAATGTATATCTAGACATGTTTGCTAGTACATTTATGCTTATATGAGACTATGGCTTCTTCTATACAGATAAGATACTCTGCAATAGCAGAGGCACACTTGTTCTTGACTAGGGTTACCAGCCAAGTGTGGGAATTAGGGCTGGGGACATAGAGGACAGTGTCATTGCCATGACAGTATCCCTTCCAGGAAAAATCCAGAAGTAGCATTAGTAGCTCTAAAAATTGCCAAAGCTCCATGACAAAACCATAGGGTTTCTGATGATTCCTGAAGCTACCCACTGTCACATATACATTTTCCTTGGAAGAGACATCATTAGGTGATTAGGGATGTGCATTCAGGTAAAACCAAGCTAAAAATATAACAAAAGAAACTCCATATTGATATTTCTTGGATTTATTTGGCATCCCAAATGTATTCATGAATTTTTTGGGATACTGGGATTAACAGGGAAGATGTATGCAGGCTCCCTGGGGTTTTTTTTCTCCCCCACTCCCATTTTTTCCTTTGTTTCTGTGTCACTCTAGGATTTCATAGGCTTTCCAGGCTGCTTCTGTTAGTTTCAGGTCTGTTTGTCAGTTTCAAAATTATTCTCCTTTTTCCTTTGTGTTTCTCTCCCCTTGCTTGATTTGTTCTGCTGTTATTCTCTGGGTTTGACATTACTTCTCTTGGACTTAAACTGTCACAGTGGCACTGAATTCTGCTGGGCATCTGTATGTTGTCATTGATTCTGCTGTGCTTCAGTTTCAGGTGACAGTGATCTCATCTTCAGTTTCCACTGCAGAGATTATCTGGTTTGATCTTGGTTCTGTTTGGCTTGGCACATTGGCTTTTGGTTCTACTGGGTTGTGCAAGGATTCTGTTGGAATTGTTGTTGGTTCTTCCATGGGAGGCATTTGGCCAGTGATTACAGCTGGTAGGCATGACTTTGCCTGGAAGCAGTTTAGAGGGTCCCCCCCACCCCCACCCCAGCACTGTTAGAAGGGTCAAACTCTTATCATATATATATTTATGATATAAACAGTAGCAAATATTACAAGATTAAAAATGAATGGTCTAAAGATCAGACCATTAATAAGCTTTTCACATACACAGATGACAAATATATCAAATGACCGATGGACCATATGCATTTTGGTAAGGTCTTCCTCAGTGGTCACTAATACTAAGATTAGAATGCACACACACATCCAGAAGCACGTATATATATATATATATATATACACTGAAGCCTGGTGTGGCTTTCTCATATGTTGTGCAGTTGCTGAAAGTTTATGGAATAGGCCATGGTAAACGCACATGCACAATAAACTCTTCAGTGATATAATAATCTGGTAAGAAATTTCCCAAGTCTCTGGATGTGTGTGACATCAATCAAGAGTAGCAATACAATAGCCATTGGATGTATGTGTCAGGAAGATTATCACCCTCCTTGCATCACTGTGGGTGAATCAGTTTTGAAGACAGTCCAGCAGTTCAGCTACCTGGGGTGCATCATCTCCTCAGATGCCAAGATCGACAAGGAGATTGATAATAGACTGGCAAAGGCAAACCGTGCATTTGGCCGACTGCATAAAAGAGTGTGGAGCAACAAGCATCTGAAAAAGGGCACAAAGATCAATGTTTACAAAGTGGTTGTGATGACAACCCTCATCTACGGCTCCGAATCTTGGGTATTATACCGTCATCATCTGCAACTCCTTGAGCGCTTTCATCAGCGCTGCCTTCGCACCATCCTCAACATCCACTGGAGTGACTTTGTGACCAACACTGAAGTCCTCAAGCGGGCGGAGGTTACAAGCATCGAGGCATTGCTGTTGAAGACGCAGCTGCGCTGGGCAGGGCATATCTACAGGATGGAAAACCACTGCCTTCCCAAGATTGCCCTGTATGGCGAACTTTCCACCGGCCATCGAAATAGAGGGGCACCAAAGAAGAGGTTCAAGGACTCCTTGAAGAAATCCCTTGGTACCTGTTGCATTAACCATCACCAGTGGTCTGACCTAGCCTCAGATCGCAAAGCATGGAGGCACACCATCCACCAGGCTGTTTCTTCCTTTGAGAACGCACGCATAGCTGGTCTTGAGGACAAAAGGAGATTGAGGAAGAATTGTACTGCTACAGCACCAACCCCAAATCAGACTTTTCCCTGCAGCCACTGTGGCCGGACCTGCCTGTCCCGCATTGGTCTTGTCAGCCACCAGCGAGCCTGCAGCAGACGTGGACTACTGCACCTTTCTTAAATCTTCATTCGCGAAGTCAAGCCGAGAGAGAGAGTATGTGTCTGTATGTAAAATGACTAAAGTGTATTTCAAGCTTATGCTGATGCTCTTTGAAGCCTGATTTTCAGATCATTTGTTTTTAATCTTTAAATATTTGCCACTGTGTACACCACAAATAATATATATATATTTATAATATTGATCTTTAAGTTAGCTTGAACCTTGGAACAATGCTGGTATATTTTAGAGCTGAGTTTGTCTTCCCCCTTTTTTCATCCTGGGGGTTTCCCCTCCCTCCTTTGAGAATAATGGAGCTGCGGGCACCCTCTTCAGGAGCCCATAGAATTGGACCCCTTGGTCTACTCTATTTGAAATTGGAATCAGCAGCTTTACTGCAATTTTGGTGCCTGTCCCTTTAAAACCAATCACCCCATCCACCCAGGAAGTTTCCCTATAGAGAATAGTGGACCTGAAAAATTTAGAAATCCACATTAAGCCAAAATCCAAATATTGTGCTTGTATTTGGTATTCATAAATATTAGGAATCAGAATATTTTGGGTCAATATACCCAAATATGAAAAATATTGATTTTTGTACACCTCTACTGGTGATGCTACTCATTTTAAAATTCCCTATACTTCTACAGGGGAGTGAGGAATCCCCTGCCATCACCAGGGGCTTGGCAGCCCCTTTGGTAACCTAGTTTCTACCTGAGGAGTTTTCTCCACACTTTCTTCCACCTTCTTTCCTCCCCTCCAAAAAAAATTCTTTTCCTCCAAAAAAAATTTCCCTTCAACATGCACTTATCATTGTGTCATAGAGCAGCTGAGAGCAAGGAGATGCTGCTGTGAGAAGGTGGCAGCCAGCAGACCAGACCCCAAACCCACAGCTAGTGGCAGAGGGTCTGCAGGAGGAGGAGGTCTCTGAGGGACCAGACATAGATCCTTAGCCAGGTGTGGCAGTGCCATCATTCACATATTTCCCCACCCACATATAAAAAGCACACTGGCCCCTCAGCCCCACCCCCCAGCCCTGAGCTGGCAACAGAGAATCAGCTGCCAGTTGATTCACAAACTCTGTCACCAGAGTGTACTGACTAGTAGGCTCAAAGTATTAGATACTGGGGTGTGGGCAGAATCTTTGCAAGGCAGGGAAATGTATACCTTTTGTTTGTGGATGGGTTGCTGATGCTCTTGACTGCTTTCTTTCTAAAAATAACATAATCAAGTAAGTTTGGGAAGGAGTATATTAAGGACATGGAAATATGAAAATGTGATTATTGCAGCATGGTTTTGTGTTGATACTTTTTTGAAAAAAGTGCTTCATTTGGAAGCCAAAGCAGAGAAAACCCAATATTTCTATCCCAATACTACTGATTTGTTTCCTACTTTCAATTTCTATTTTTTCTACCTCTCAGATGGTGACAACTAAGATACAGGTGCATAGGGTCCAGAGTTTGCAGTTCTTTCTCAATAATATTGTTTATATTTACAGTATTTTTATTATTAAAGTCCTCTTCATTTTTATATGTGGGTGGGGAAATATGTGAATGATGGCACTACCACAGCTGGTTTGGCTATCCAGTTCAGCAAATTGTGGTAAAACAGGATTCGTTGCAAGTGTATCATATACACTTTTGTTTGTGGATGGGTTGCTAATGCTCTTGACTGCTTTCTTTCTAAAAATAACATAATAACATAATAAAGTAGACAATATTCTAGACAAGATACTCATAGCAAGAATCATGATCCTTTGGAGTTTTCTAGACCCCATTAGCAGTGTTCCCTCTAAGGTGAGTTAGCATGAGCTAGCTCACAGATTTTTAGCCTTCAGCTCATACAGGATGACTCCAGAGCACAATAATTTATGCAGCAGCTCACAACTTTAATGCCAGTAGCTCACAAATTTAAGACCAGTAGCTCACAGTGGAATTTTTGCTCACAAGACTCTGCAGCTTAGAGGAAACATTGCCCACTAGTGGCAGTCATGAGATTTAGAACTGAGGCAGTTGAAAACACATAGAAGAGAATGACTTGCCACAAGTCAGCTTACTCCATGACATCTCCATTGCAAATGTAATATGTATTCTGGATGCTTAAGAGCAATAAACTGAAGATATCACTGGCAGTAAAATTATTCTTGATATGGGCGTTTTATAGAAAAAGCCCAGCAGGAACTTATTTGCATATTAGGCTACACCCACTGACATAACCATTGTTTGACACATAGCTTTATTAGATCCTTACTAGTCTGGCTTCCGCCCAGGCCATGGGACGGAGACACTGCTGGTCGCCTTGGTGGATGATCTCCAGCGGCATCTGGATCGAGGCGGCGTGGCCTGTCGGCTGTGTTCAACATGGTCGACCATCAGTTACTGACCCATCAGCTCGTCGACGCAGGGATTAGGGTGTTGGCCTTACAGTGGCTTTCCTCCTTCCTTGATGGATGGGGACAAAGGGTGGCAATTGGGGGAGAGCTGTCCCAGAGGCACTCACTAGATTGTGGGGTGCTGCAGGGAACAGTTCTCTCTCCAATATTATTTAACATCTACATGCACCCCCTTGCCCAGATTGCCCGGAGGTATGGGCTGGGGTGTCATCAATATGCGGATGACACCCAGCTCTATCTACTAATGGACGGCCAGCCTGACTGCATCCCAAAAAATCTGGACCTGGCGCTGCAAGCCGTAGCAGGTTGGCTAAGGCTGAGTGGGTTGAAGATGAATCCAACGAAGACGGAGGTCCTTTGCTTGGGTCGTGGCGCTCTGGGAAGGGAAATTCCTCTCCCGGTTTTTGACGGTGTGTCGCTGAAAGCGGCGCACCGGGTCAAGAGCTTGCGGGTTCTACTGGAGCCTTCATTGAAAATGGAGGCCCAGATAGTGGCCACTGCCAAGTCCGCATTTTTTCATCTTAGACGGGCGAGGCAGTTGGCTCCCTTCCTTGAGCGCCAGGACCTATCAACAGTGATCCATGCAACGGTCACCTCAAGACTGGATTACTGTAATGACCTCTACATGGGGGTGCCTTTGTGCCGAACCCGGAAGCTGCAGCTGGTGCAGAATGCAGTGGCTAGGCTATTGTTAGGGCTCCCGAAGTGAGAGCACATACAGCTGGGGCTGCGTGGGCTGCACTGGCTGCCGGTTGCATACTGGGTTCGGTACAAAGTGCTGGTTATTACCTTTAAAGCCCTATATGGTCGAGGGCCTGCCTACCTGAGGGACCGTCTCTCCCCATATGAACCCCAGGGAGCACTCAGGTCGGCGGGAAAGAACCAGCTGAATATCCCTGGGTCGAGGGAGGCCAAATTGAAGAATTCCGCAGGGCCTGCAAGACTACTCTTTTTAAGATGGCCTTCGCTGAATGCTGAGCAAATGATAGATTCGCTGCTGTTGTATTCCACTATCAATTTATTAAAAACCTGTAATTTAGCACAATAACTGTTAATTTTAATTGGAATGTCAATATAAATGATGGTTTTATAATGTAGTATTTGTTGAATTATATGATTTTATTGTATTGTATTGAACTAATATGTTGTGAGCCGCCCTGAGACTGCTTCGGCGGGAAGGGCAGGATATAAATAAAAAGTATTATTATTATTATTAAAAGCCCAGCAGGAACTCATTTGCATATTAGGCTACAGCCCCTAATGCCAAGCCAGCTGGAACGGCATTCCTGTGCATTCCTACTAAAAAAAAAAAAAAACCTCTGTTCTTGATTAACTATGTATAAAATGTAATATTTGGATTGCCAAAGTGCTAAGAAAAGTAATTCATTCAAGTTCAATTGCTTTTCTGAACATATATTTTGTTTTAGAAAATAAGATAATAATAATAATAATGATAATAATAATAATAATACAAAAGAAAGAAAGGGATTATACAACAATAAAGCCATATATATCAAAGATTAGTATACATTGCATATTAAACAAGACACAGAAATTATTTGCCCCCCAAGACTGGAATGAAGAGTCGGACACATGGCTTTCATATAACTAAGGGCCACTTTATTAATCATAATAATCACAATGGCAAGGGCACCCAAAAGTGCGGCCTGGTCAGGGCTAGGGGTCTCAACAGACTGCTCTCCTGCCATTCATGGGTGAGAGACCCAGCTTCCAGCCGGAGCTGTGAGACATAGCTCCCGCCAGGCCAGCCCAGCAAGGAGGCATGCCCCAGAGGGCCCAGCCACCAGATGCATGTCTCAGTGGAAGGCACCCACTAGTCGAGCCTCCAGGACAGTCTGCATTTTCCCCACCCTGGGTCATCAAACTCGAAGGTTGATTATGCCAGACCCCTGACTCCCCAAAAGGGGGATGCTCCATGGTCCTCCCCTAGCCGCAAAGTACCCTAACCCAGTAAAACTTGCCAAACCAAAGTGACCAATTATTAAACAGCACCTCCCAATAGCCAATTCCACAATCCACTGCTTTGCTATGTAGGGTAAGCGAAAAACACACCCCAGCAACAGCCAATCAGCTGGGGAGCAAAAAATTCCTACCTGGCCCCTCACCTGAGACGACCAGCAATTAATTACATAACAAACAGGGCGGGTGGGAGGGCCGATTATTGAAAGGATTGCACAGGCGAGCGGAGGCTTCACCGTTAACACAGCCAAGCCCTGCCCCCTCAAAATCGCACCCAAATGGGCCAAAGCTCCGCTCTTTCCTCACCAGGGGAGCAAATCTTGCAAACACAGCTTAGCAGCTTTTATAGCCCTGACTCCCCGCCCAGCAGCAGATTCCCAGATGGCCGGGACGTCGCTCAGCCTACCTCCATCTGGGTAGGCAATAGCGTCCCCCCAGCCTATCGCTGGTGAAGCCAGCCATCTGGGAGGGGCTGGTTTGCCCACCCAGTCGGAATGAAGAGGCTGACATAGTATGTTGGATAAACAGGGCCGCTTTATTTAAACAACTTGAATAAACTAAAACTGGCAAGGGGTAAGGCCTAACAAGACAAGCCCTGGGGTCAGCCCCATGACCCCACCTTGTCCTGAAAAGGGGCGAGCCACCCTGCCCCCAGCACAAGCCCAATATATTCTGGGTGGTGCTGAGCAGCCAGGCCCATACTCCACCTCTACCTAGGCCAGCATTGATCCCACTGGAAAGATCCTCCCCGGTGAGGCTTTGTCGTGATGTGCACTCCCAGCATTAGCTGTAAAGCCCATCTGCAGTTCATACAGACCACCTGCACCAACAGGTGCTGAGCCATAGGTGCCCCCCCAAAACACTGTGGCCCATACCTCATCCTGCCACCACCAATGCCAAGCCTCCGCTTAGGCATTCGCGCCCACTGGACAGCCCAGAGCCGACCGCAACCCCTTTCTTAGTTCGTCCATAAAGGCCCGGTTACCCAACTCTGATAAATGAACGCCATCCGGCCTATACAAGTCGGCATTCTCGACTCGTATGGCCGGATGGGGAAGGAATATCCCTAAGCCCCCTTCCATGGCCTTCTGCAAGGCCCAGTTGGCCTTGCGTCTGGCTCGCTCTATCCCCCTGGGGGACAAGGCATAATGCCAGACCCTGCATGGCAAAATTGCCGACCAAACTAAAATAACTCCTGGCCATCTACATTTAATGGCCAGAAGATCCGCTTTCACCTGCAACGAAAGGGCCTTCCCCTTCATCAAACCTAGGTCATTTCCACCCAAGTGGATGACCAGGATGTGCGGAGGAGGCGCCCTCCTCCCATGAAACAACAGTGGCATGATCCCTGACCAGCACAGGCCACGGCGACCCAGCCACTCCACCGTTGCCCACTCGCTGAGGCCCAGCTGGGTGCCAACTGGTGATCTCCTGGCCTGATGGGCAGCCCAGAACACCATACTGTGCCCGCAGATGAGGATCCGATGCCTCTCCCTACGAGCCACAGCACCTGGAAAACAGAAAATAATCACCAACGGGAAAAAATTGCCAAAGGGCACGAAAATACTAACTAGCCCCCCCACGCTTCTAAGTGACCAACGGCGCACATAGGATTTGAAGGCTGCTGACCGCCAATGGCTGATCCTCTGTAAAGCAGGGGGTGCATAGCCCATTGCGGCTGCCGTGGAAGCGGCACCAATCCGGAACGAATGTGTCCCAAATTTAACACCCCCTAACCCCAACTTAGCCAGTGCCGTACCTGTCACTGCCCGGAATTAGCATTTTGTCAGGGAGGACCCATCGCTGTGGCAAAACAAGGGGCCATCTCCCTCCCCCCTGACCTGTAAATACTTCTCCAGTGCCCTAACTGGGCACAACTCAGGCATTGCACACTGGCCGATTGTAATAAGCATGCCCCTCCAATGCTGGTCTGTTTTGGATCGCCTGTCAGTTGTACTTGTCCCCCTTCAAATTTGACGTCACTGGCACGCAGCGCCAGGTCAGAATTGTCTTTCTTTGACTGCACCACCAATTCACTAATCCGAAGTGCACCAAAAAAGGCCAACAAAGGAGCCGCGTGAAAAAGAGCGGCCTCAAAGGAGGATGAACACACCCCGGGCCAAACCTTATACAGTCCTTGCAGGACAGAAGGGGATATGGATTGCCGGGCATCCGCCCGCGGCCCATGCTCCCTAGCCCAGCCCTCCAGCATCTTCCTGACTCTAAAATCACCTGTACGTTTCGGAAGGCCTTGTGTTTTACTGATAAAGGCAAGCGCTGCCAACTGGCCCCTAATTGACTTCAGCCCTAACCCTCTATCCTTCTGATAAATACAAAACTGTATAATGTGCGCCACCGGGACCAGCCAGCTATCTGGCAGCCCGGCAGCACTCCTAAACACCCGAAACTGCAAGTCAGCCCTTTCATAAGCCTTTTGGGTGCTCGGAGCCAACGCTAATTGAATCGCCCTACCGGCTTCAGCTTCCCAAGCTGCCAAAGTTCCTGGGGCATTCGCACTGGCTGAGGGTCCGCTTCCGGAGCAAGTTGGCGAAAGCGCTCGATCTGTTGGTGAGATAGAGCATCCACCACCCCATTGCACACTCCCGGAACATGTCATGCTAGAAATAGAATGTTCTTGGTAAAACAATTTTATTAGTATAATATGGTAATAAATCTATATCTTAAATCTTTAAAAATTTCTTTTATCTACCCCATATATTACTTTTCCCCCCACCCCTCCCCCTGTTACTTGACCCCCGCCAGTGTTATTTACTTAAAAAAATATTAAAGGTACCCTTAACTATTAAAACAAGAATTTATATTCTTCTTCTTTTTAAAACTTAATTATTATCAAAAATTGTCCAATGTCCTTTTATTTTCCACTCTTTTTCTATATATCTTCTAAACCTTTTCCACCCCGTCTTAAAAACTTCTAAATCATAGTCTCTTAATATTCTTGTTAATTTGTCCATTGCACTCCATGTCATAACTTTTATAATCCAATCCCATTTCTCTGGTATTTTTTCTTGCTTCCACAACTGCGCATACAATGTCCTAGCAGCTGAAAGCAAGTACCAGATTAAAGTTCTATCTTCTTTTGGAAATTTTTCCATTTGTAATCTCAATAAGAAAGTCTCTGCAACTTTCATTACTTCATATCCCAATATCCTAGTAATTTCTTGTTGAATCATTTGCCAATACTGTTTTGCTCTTTCACAAGTCCACCACATATGGTAGAAAGAACCTTCATGCTTTTTACATTTCCAACATCTGTCTGGCATCTTGTTATTCATCTTTGCTATTTTTTTAGGAGTCATATACCATCTATACATCATCTTAAAACAGTTTTCTTTAATACTTTGACATGTTGAAAATTTCATAGAGTTCTTCCACAAATATTCCCAAGTTTCCATCTGTATTTCTTTATTTACATTAATTGCCCATTTGATCATTTGAGATTTCACTACTTCATCTACTGTAGGCCATTGTAGAAGTAATTTATATACTTTTGAAATTTATTTATCATTATCTCCAAGCAGAACTTTTTCCATTTCTGTTTGCTCTTTCCTTATTCCTTCAGTTTTAATATCATTCTCCACCAAGCTCTTCATTTGTTGCATTTGGAACCAATCATATTTATGATTCAACTCTTCAGCAGTTTTCAGTTCTATTTTGCTACTTTGTATTTTTAATAATTGATTATATGACAACCACTTTTCTTCATCTATCTCAGCCGTTATTTTTATTACTTCAGCTGGCACTATCCATAACGGTCTTCTCTCATCTCCATAGTTCTTGTATTTCATCCATGTATTTAGTAAATTACTTCTTATATAATGGTTAGAGAAAAAACCATCCATCTTTTTTCCATAATACAAATATGTGTGCCAGCCAAATTTTTTTCCATGACCTTCCACGCCAAAAGTTTTTTATTTAACAATGTTATCCATTCTTTCATCCACACTAAACAAACTGCTTCATGATATAATTTTAAATCTGGTAGTTGAAATCCACCTCTCTCTTTTGCATCAGTCAAAATTTTCATTTTAATCCTTGGTTTCTTCCCAGCCCACACAAATTCTGAGATTTTCCTTCGTCATTTATCAAATTGTTTGCCATCCTTCACAATAGGAATAGTTTGAAACAAATACATTATTCTTGGTAAAATATTCATTTTAATTGCAGTTATTCTACCGAGCAATGACAACTTAAGCTTGTTCCATTTTAGCATGTCTTCATCCATTTTACTCCATAACTTCTCATAGTTATTTTTAAACAAGTCAATATTTTTCATTGTAATCCCTACCCCTAGGTACTTTACCTTAGAAGTGACTTCACAGCCCATTAGTCTCTGTAGTTCTTGTTGCTTATTCATCTGCATATTTTTACACAGAATTTTTGATTTTTCTCTATTAATACCAAGTCCCGCCAACTCCCCGTATTCTTGTATTTTGGCTAACAACAAAGGTGTAACTTGTATGGGGTTTTCATTTATAAACATTATATAATCAGCAAAAGCTCTGTATTTGTAAGTAAATCCTTTTATTCTTAGACCTTCTATCTCTTTTTCCTCTTGGATCTGCATCAGTAATATTTCAAGAGTCATTATAAACAACAATGGTGAAAGCAGACAGCCTTGTCTAGTACCTTTGCTGACTTTCATACCTTCTGTAAGGTTTGCATTTATACACAACCTTGCACTTTGTTCAGAGTATATTACTTTTATCATTCTTATAAAACTTTCTCCCAGCTCCATTTTTTCATTACTGCAAACATAAAGTCCCAATTTAAATTGTCAAATGCTTTCTCTGCATCTGCAAAGAATAATGCTACTTCTTTTTCTGGATGTCTTTCATAATATTCAACAATATTTACAACAGTTCTAATATTGTCTCTTATTTGTCTTTTGGGAAGGAATCCTGCTTGATCTTCCTTTATAAAGTTTATCAAATGTTGTTTAAGCCGTTCTGCCAAGATTCTTGTAAATATTTTATAATCATTATTTAATAGAGAAATAGGTCTATAATTTTTTACATTCATGACATCTCTATCTTCCTTGGGTATCAACGAAATAACAGCTTCTTTCCATGTGTTTGGTACATTCCCTCTTATTCTTATCATGTTCATCAACTTCTGCAGTTTTGGTATTAGTTCATCTTTAAAAGTTTTAAGATATTTAGCTGTATATCCATCTGGTCCAGGTGCTTTTCCATTTTCCATTGCATTAATTGCTGCTTGAACCTCTATTTTTTCAATAGGATCATTCAAAATTTTTCTCATATTTTCAGTTAAGGGCTCTATTTTTATCTTTTGTAAATACTCATCCATCTTCTCTTTCTTTATTTTAACACCTTTAAACAATTTGGTATAGTACTTAAAAATTCTCTTTTTATTCCCTCTTGAGTAACCACTTTTCTTTCATCTACCACAATTCTGTTAATTATTCTGTTTTCTCTCTTTTTCTTCAATTGCCAAGCCAAATACTTTCCCGGTTTATTTGCTCCTTCAAAGGATTTCTGCTGAAGTCTTTTCAAACTCCATTCCACTTCTTTATTTAACAAATGTCTCAATTGAGTTTGTAATATTGTAATTTCCCTTAAAATTTTCTTTTTCCCTGATCTTTTTCTCAACTCCTCTTCCTTTTTCTTTATTTCATTTTGAATGTCCAACAACTGCTTTTCTTTCATTCTCTTATCTTTATTATTCAAAGTAATCAACACTCCTCTCATTACTGCTTTATAAGCATCCCAGACCATCTGAAAATCAATATCCTCTTTATCATTTACTTGGAAAAAAGCTTTAGTTTCATTCTCTAGGTATGTCACTGTTTCTTTATTCTGTAGCAAATCTTCATTCAATCTCCATCTTCTCAATTTCTTGGACAATTTTGTAATCCACATTATTGGGTTATAATCAGCCCCAATTTTAGGTAAAATCTCTATCTTCCTTGTTATAAGACCTAAGTCTTTGGTTCCCCACAACATGTCAATTCTAGAAAAAGTTTTGTGTCTTGCTGAAAAAAAAGTATAGTCCCGAACTTCAGGGTTAAATTTCCTCTATATATCTTCAAAATTTTCTTGTTCAACCAGTTAAAAAAAAGACTTTGGCAATTTTCCTTCTTTACAATTGTTTTTCCCCCTTCAGATCTATCCAATGAGTTCTTAACTGTTCCATTAAAATCTCCCATTATCAAAACTTGGTCATAGGTCAGTTCATCAAGCTGTTGTGTAATGTCTTAAAAAAAAAAATCCTTTGCACCATTAGGCGCATACAATCCCAATAACAACGGGGGAGGAAAATGTCGAGCTGAGCTGCTTCTCACAACGGGAGCAGGCTGGAACTTCTGTTTGGGGTACTGGAAGGCAAATTAATGCCTACTGCCTACTTTTCTCAGTCAGAGATTAGTCCAAGATATGCACAGGAAACTTTAAGGAGATTTACCTTGGCTTAAAAGAAGTCCCGGGGGGGGGGGCTTCTTTGAGGCTTTGAGGGGTCTCCGGGAAGAGTTGCATTTTCATCATCTGCAGAAGTTTTTTAGAGTCATTTATTTGACATAAGCTCGGCAGGATCCTAACTTTCTTGGACATTGCTAAACATCTAAAGCTTTGCAAGACCAGTGGAAACTTGGATAATTGGAAGAAAAGGTACAGATAACTATCTTTCATTCTAGAACTATTTACAGCTTAAAGATACAAATTTAAAAGGTGGGAAAGGAAAATTTAGAGAGCTTGGAAGAAGAGGGAAGGAAGAGGTGAAATTTGGACTTTATAAATATAAAGGACAGTGTTAAAAACTGTTAAAAACTGGAAAGGAATTTATTGTTTAGTCTACTTGCGGTTTTGGAAGAAAAAGCACCATCGTCATATTGGCACAGACCTGCAGTACATCTGAGCAAGACAGGAAATACGTCAAGTATCGTGAGATCTCCTTACCAGTGTGAATGAGACTTCGTGGCAACAAAAGCATGAAGTAGTGGAAAGAAAACCTACTCTAGGAATATATACCTTTGAGAAACATCGGCGGCCATTGCTGGGAGGCCAAAATAAAAAAAAATTAAAGAATTTGGGACATTAAAAATCATTGGAATTTATATCCTTAAATTACTATTCTTTACCACCAAACACCCTTCACCTGAACATTCACATTAACTCATTACATATAGAAAATCATACAGAAAATCAGCAGTATGTGAGAGTGTTAAAGGAAGGTGATGTATGAATTTTGAGTGAAGTAAGGCGAAGTAGTAGTATATGAATTGGAACTGGGGTGTCAGTAAGACCTTGGATAATAGAAAAATGAGTATGACATACAAGTAAGACAAAATAGATAGGTTAGTCCCACTATTGGCAACTTTAAAACTGATGGAGATAATGTCCTCACAGGAAGTTATAGAGGAAGTGCAGAATTCTATGCAATTGTATTTTATGAATGCATTGAGTCAGGTGCAGGCAAATCTGACAGAACAATTAGATGGAGTAAATAAGAAATTAGATGGCCTGCAAAAGCAATTGACGGAAGTAAAGGAAGAGATTCATGGCTTGACACAATCTGCAAAATATGTGGAAGGAAAGTTGGAAGTAGTGAATGAAAAGTCTGAGGAGATTGAAAAAGTTCAAAAATACGAAGGGGACAGATTAGTGAGAATAGAAACGGTGCAGGTAGAGCATATTTCAGGAATGTAGAATATTCCAGAGGATAGGTATGACCATATAAAGGAGGTGATAGTAGAGATCTTGACACCAGTTCTTGGTATGAAGAAAAAGGAATTGGAGAAAGATATGGAAAATGGCTATAGAGCTCGCCTTATTTATTTCAAGGAACACCGCCTGCTGAGAGAGGTTTATATAAGGTGTATTAGGAGGAAAATGAAGGAATTGGTCTGCCAGACGATGAGAGACAAATCATTAAAGTTATATCGTTGGCATATTACACCAATAAAACTGAAGAAAATGTATTTCGAAATTGCTGGTTGCTTTGTTGCAGGGAAACAATAATAATAATAATAATAATAATAATAATAATAATAATAATAATAAATTTTATTTCTACCCCGCCCTCCCCGCAAAGCGGCTCAGGGCGGCTAACAGTAAATAATATATTAACATAAATAGTAAAACATTAGATTAACAATTAAAATTACACATAAAAACCCGTTAATTCAATTAAAATACTTAATTTACATTACATTATATATATATCTGGCAGTAATAGCTGTTCTGGCGCTGATTCTGCCAATTTAAATGGTGTTAAAGATGGCGGTTCTTCGTTCATTGCAACTCAGCAGTCCGTATCATTATAGGCGCGTCTAAAAAGGGCAGTCTTGCAGGCCCTGCGGAACTGGTCGAGGTTCCGCAGGGCCCGCACCTCCTCCGGGAGCTGGTTCCACAGTGCAGGTGCCGCAACTGAAAAGGCTCGCACCCTGGTGCTTTGGAGCCTGGCCTCTCTCGGCCCAGGGATGGTCATTTTGTTTTTACTTGCTGACCTCAGTGCCCTCTGGGGTTCATACGGGGAGAGACGGTCCCTTAGGTAGGCAGGTCCTCGGCCATATAGGGCTTTAAAGGTAATAACCAACACTTTGTACTGGACTCGGTATATAACTGGCAGCCAGTGCAGTCTGCGCAGCCCCGGCTGTATGTGCTCCCATTTCGGGAGCCCCAGTAACAGCCTGGCCGCCGCATTCTGCACTAGCTGCAGCTTCCGAGTCCGGCACAGAGGTAGCCCCAAGTAGAGGGCATTACAGTAGTCCAATCTTGAGGTGACCGTTGCATGGATCACTGTTGCGAGGTCGCGGCGTTCCAGGAAGGGGGCCAACTGCCTTGCCCGCTTCAGATGAAAGAATGCTGACTTGGCAGTGGCTGCTATCTGGGCCTCCATTGATAATGAAGGCTCCAGTAAAACACCCAAACTCTTTACCTGGCGCACTGGTTCCAATGGTGCGCCGTCGAAGGTTGGGAGAGCTATTTCCCCTCCCTGGGCGCCGCGACCCACGCAAAGGACCTCTGTCTTCGCTGGGTTCAACTTCAACCCACTCAATCTAAGCCACGCCGCTACAGCCTGCAAGGCCCGATCCAGGTTCCCTGGGGCGGAGCCAGGCTGGCCGTCCATTAGTAGATAGAGCTGGGTGTCATCTGCATATTGATGGCAACCCAGCCCAAACCTCCGGACAATCTGGGCAAGGGGGCGCATATAAATGTTAAACAGCATTGGGGAGAGAACTGCTCCCTGAGGCACCCCACAATCAAGTGTGTGCCTCTGGGATCGCTCGCCCCCAATGGCCACCCTTTGTCCCCGATCGGAGAGGAAGGAGGAAAGCCACTGTAAGGCCAGCCCCCTAACCCCTATGTCGGCAAGGCGGCGCTTTAGTAACTGATGGTCGACTGTATCAAATGCCGCCGACAGGTCTAATAACATCAGTACCGCAGAGCCGCCCCGATCCAGATGCCGCTGGAGGTCATCCACCAAGGCGACCAGCACTGTCTCCGTCCCATGGCCCGGTCGGAACCCAGACTGGCACGGGTCAAGGACAAACAAATTGATACCATGCAATTCACAAACAAAGTAAGATGATTTGAAATGCCAATGTTTTTTTTTTCTTCTTTTTTGGACCACAGTGTAGAAGAAAGAAAGTTTTCTTTTTCGTTAGTTCTAGACTTAGCTGAGGTAGATACTCTGATGGAGATACTAAGAGAAGAAATTAACAATTAGATAGAAGGAAAACGGAACTTATTGTATTAAAGTGTATTCCAAACTTGCTGGGGTTTTTTTGTTGTTGTTGTTGCAGGGAATTAAATTGATACTGTGTAATTTATAAATAAAGTAAGATGACTTGAAATGCCAAATGTTCTTTTGGATCACAGTGTAGAAGAAAGAAAGTATTTTTGGTTGGTTCTAGACTGAGCTGAGGTAGATACTCTGATGGAGATATTAAGAGAAGAAATTAACAAATAGACAAACAGAAGGGAAATGGAACTTATTGTATGAATGGTTATGGGGGAAAGATAATAAGAATATAGTGTAAAAAGGGGTTAACTGTAGTATGTATGATTTGGTTTAGGTTAGAACAAAGGATTTTTATTCTAATGATATAAGTATATAATGCATCCCGCTGTCTACATCCCTAAGTTTATGTTTTGTGTATATATATATTTTGTTATTGTTGTTGTTAAATGTAATAAAAAGTTAAGAACTAAAAAAAAATCATTGGAATTGAGAAGAGGGTAAGAAGATAAATAATATTGGTCATATTTGTGTGGTCCTCGGAAGTTTTTAAAAGGGAAAAAAATTGCAAGGGGCAGTAAAAAGTTGTGACCACCATTTTGGAAGATTTAAAAACTTAAAAAATAAATATCTTGACTTTGGGAGCTCCGAGGATGGTGAATTGGGCTTGTTATAAAGGGCAAGTGCTACTCTTTTGAACCTGATAGTTGAATTGGAAATTGGTGAGGTCCAAAATTTTGGGGTTTTTTTAAAGGGTTTAAAAGGTTTAAAAATTAATATCTTGGTTTAGGAAGCTCCGAGGATGGCAAAATTAGGCTTGTTATAAAAAGCAAGCTCTAATCTTTTGAATCTGATAGTTAAATTTGAAATTTGTGAGATTAAAATTTTTGGTGTTTTTAAATGTCTGAACACAAGCAGCCCCCTTATAAGGGCTACTTCATTGGAAAAAATGCAGGACCAATTAGAGGCAATAGAGTCCAGAATGATGAAAGGGGTGAGAGAGATGATAAATGAATCGAAAAAAGAAATTATTGCAGAGATTAGAAAAGACATGGAAGATCTCAGAAAGGAAACTGAGGAAACATCTAAGAAAGTGCAGGAGGTAGAAGGCAAAATGAAAGTATATGATTCCACCTTGTTGAAAATGCAAGAAAAAGTGACAATCCATGACTGCAAATTGATGGAGGCCCAGATACGTCTGAGAGGAGTACCTGAAGGGGAGGATGGTGATTTAAAAGGATATATAATAAAAATAATTGCAGAATTTTTAGATGAAGCCCCTGAAGAGACTAAAAACATGTGTGATTATATGTATAGAGTGAATTCACTTTTTGCCAAGAAAAATAACTTACCAAGAGATGTTGTTATAAGATATATGACAAAGGAAATGGTGGGAAGGATCATGAATAAAAACTTTGAAAAGACATTGATAGTGGGAGGCAGTAAAGTGAGAATCATGAAGGAGCTGCCAAGGCAAGTGATAAACGACAGAAGAACATATAAAAAGTTGACAGAAAAATTGAGAGACAATGGAATGAAGTTTAGATGGATAATACCTGAAGGTTTGAGCTTTGAACTCCAGGGGAAGAGAAACACAATTACAAATGCTCAGGAGCTGTGTAGATTTTTTGAAGAAAATAAAGAATTTGCACCATGATGGATTACAAATTATTTTTTTGGAATGTTAATGGACTAAATTCACCACAAAAAAGAAGGGCAACATTTCATTGGATTAAGAAACAAAACTGTAATATAATTTGTTTGCGAGAAGTGCATATTAAACAAAAGGACTATAAATTTTTATGGAACAAACAATTGAGAGTAGAATTTTTTTCATTAGCTGAACAGAAGAAAAGGGGAGTGGTTTTGTATATTAGACAAGAACTGGAGCCAAAATTAGTGTTTAAAGATAAAGATGGAAGATTTGTTGCAGTAGAGACAATATTAAATGGGAAAAAAAACGTGCTAGAAATAGAATGTTCAACCGGAGGCACCGCAATGTAAATGCCCGCACCAGATTCATAACTAATTCTGATCTGGATGACAAGGAGTTGATAACATGTACAACCACCATGTTATCACACCAGAAATGAACCGTGTGGTTGGCCAGTTGCTCATCCCAAAGCCAAACGTCTACTATAATGGGAAAGAACTCCAAAAAAGTGAGGTCACGGCAGAGCCCACTGGCCAACCACCCAGTGGGCCAAAGTTCCCACACCAGTGGCCTCGAAAATATACTCCAAATCTGGTGGCACCCACCGCATCCGAAGATAACTGGAGCTCCGCTTCAATCTTCAAGTCCTCCTGCCAAAAAGAAACTCCATTGAAGGAATCAAAAAACTCCTCCCATACCTCTAAGTCCCTCCACATGCCTGCAGTCACTCGCATTCTATGGTGAGGGAGCCGCAAGGGCCCCATGGCGTCACATAGGCGTGGCAAAAAGGCCCTTCCCGGGGCAACAACTTTGCATGCAAAATTGAAATGCCCCACAATCTGCTGGAGCTCAAGCAACGACACTTTGCGCTGCTTCCTAAGAGATGCCAATCGCTCTCTGAGACCTTACACTTTTTCCGCAGGCAGCCGTGAAGCTTGCTGCATGGTATCCAACTCAATACCCAAAAACGTGAGCACTGAACTAGGGCCCTCTGTCATTTCGTGTGGCAGTGGCACTCTGAGCTCCTGCGCAAGCTCCACAAATGACTGCAGTAACCTGGCGCATTGCCCAGACCCCACCAGGCCCACGAAAAGGAAATCATCCAAATAGTGAACCATATCGCTTAGCCCCGACCTGGCCCTGAGCGCCCATTCCATAAAGGAACTAAAACTCTCGAAAGCAGCACAAGACACTGAGCAACCCATAGGTAAAGCCCTGTCCATGTAATATTTCCCTTCAAAACTAAAGCCCAGCAGGTCAAAATCTTCCAGATGCACCGGCAAAAGGTGAAAGGCAGGCTTAATGTCACATTTCGCCATTTCAGCCGTCACGCCACAACCCTGAACCACTTTGACCGCTTGGTCAAACGAGGTGTACGTGACCAAACAGAGAACGTCCGGAATGGAATCGTTAACTGATCTGCCCTTGGGGTAAGACAAGTGGTGTATCAAACAGTATTCCCTGGGTGCCTTTTTACGCACCACCCCCAAGGGAGATACCCGTAAGGTAGGTACTGGTGGAGCCTCAAAGGGGCCGAGGACTCTCCCCTCCGCACACTCCTTAGCTATTTTAGCTCTTACTACATGCTCCATTCCTACTATGGAACGCCGATTGGGAGCCAAACAAGGTACTCTAGGTCCCTGATATGGAATACGAAATCCAAAGGAAAAACCGTCCAATAGGTAGACCCTATCCGTCACCAGAAGATAATTGACCAGCAACTGCCTAAGTACCTTCACCTATATGGGACTTTTCCAGGTGGCTGCTGGCTACCCCCATCCCTGGGGCATTTAGCACCCACCCTGGGTTTGGACTTACTACAGGCTGAAAAGGCATGTGACCCGCCACACAGCGGGCACTCATGTTTAAACCTTCCTGGAACACACGCCCTTGGATGTGAAATCCCAACATAACAGCCGGGGTTGAACCGACTGGCCTGCCGTACCATGGGCACCTACACTCACCTGTTGCTTATGCACTAGGTGTCCACTATCAGCCCTATCACCTGAGTTAGGTTTCGCTGGTGACATTAACTGCAGCCAGAGCTGCTGGTTAATCTGGTCCCAGGGCATCCCAGGGTTGACTGTGGCCCACATTTGAAAGGCCTCGTCATATTGCAACCAGGCTGCGCCCACAAAATCAGTGTATGCGCGGTACACTATGTTGTAATACTGAAAAAGTGTGGCCACCCAAACTGGCTGCGCCCTAGCTATAACCCCCGCGTAAATTAAGAAACCTGGCAGCCAATTAGCCCAGGTCCTATCCACCTTTCTCCGCTTTAGCTTTTCCTTCTCCTTGTTGTCGAATTCCTCCTTATCCTATTTTTCCAATTCTCTAAAGAGGAGGCTAAAGACATCAACATATTCTCCCTTCAAAATCTTATCCCTTGTAGCCACTGACAGGTGATCCCCCAATGGCAGTGCAGTGTCACCATATGGAAGCACCTGAAACAGTATGGTCCCATAGGGATTCGGGGGGTAGCTCCCCATGCCACACGGGAAACTCGTCCACCCCCCTTGCATTGGCAACTGTCCTTGCCCACCCCACGGAAGCACGCCCAATGCAGGCTGTGGGGTGGGGGTACTCTGTGAGGCCACTGGGGCAACTGCCTGTGAAGGAGCCTGTGAACCAGCCCCTGCACCACTCTGACTTTGTGGCGGTATCAAAGGAGCACCCCAAGCCCATGATGGCCGGCCAAACCCTGGGGTACCCAAGGCCCAACATTTCCTGGCATTACTGCTACCCCACCCGCTGTACTTAGGGACACTGTTGACTGTGACAAGCCCCAGGGGCCCCAAGGCCACACCTGAGGTTGGTGTTGCAAAGGAGGTTTACCCACATCCCCAGAGGGGCCGGCTGTCCAACTTCTTCCACTGCCCCACGATCCCGGGGCTCCCTGCCAGGCAGTTCCCCCATGTCATCACTGTCCTCATGGTCCGACTCGCATCTCCTGTCGGCATTTTTGGCTCCGCCCTGTAATGCAGAAAGACAGGCCAGCACCTCCTTCTCAAATGTTAACCGGGCAAATTGGCCCATTGCCCTACAGTGCCCCTCCCATATAGGCACCCCTATGGCACCCCTCTGCTGCTCCAAAGCATCTAATTGGTCCATAATAGCCTGCCTTATCTGGGCCTCCTGGTCCCCCTCTCCAGGGGGGCCCGATTCCTGGCCCCGCCTCCTTACAGGCCTGGCCCTGACCCTTCTTAGGAGCCATTACCCAGGCCCCTGTACCAACTCCGCCCCGGTGGCCTAATCTGGCTCATGTATATGGAGGCCTGATGCACTCCTTGCCTCCCTTTCCCCTGTGTCCAGCTAAAGAGGATAACAAATGAAGGCGGGGGCACAGACAACCCCTTGCAATTAACCCCCTATCCCCTGACCAAGATATGGACCCAAAACCAAACGGTGGGGGGGAGAGAGATGCTGGGGATTGAACCTGGGACCTTCTGCTTATCAAGCAGAAGCTCTACCACTGAGCCACCATCCCTCCCCTGGCGACACCTGACCAGCCCCCCATGTAGGCCTCTGCCAAGGATAAATATGAGGGGGGGGAGGCCAACTGGCCAAGCCCCCTGCAACTGCAGTCTGCCCTGAGCCAACAACCCCTTGAGGCCAAACCCCTTGGCGCCGCCTCTCTCCCTGCCGAGAACGGCCCGACTATGTTGCCGCCGCTCGCGCCAGAAAAAAGTGGCCTAGCCTGGAACCGCCGCATGCGCCGAAGAAACTGCCCAGCCTGCCGCCGCCGCTCGCACTGAACACCAGATGACCCCGTGCTAGCGCTGCCGATCGCGTTGGCCCCGGCCCTCCAAGACTCGCACTGGACGCTCCCCCGACGCAGCTCTCCTTCTGAGAGCTGAAACGAACTGCGACACACTGGGCGGGGCTGGGGATTTTATAGCCCTGACTCCCTGCCCAGCAGCAGATTCCCGGATGGTCGGGATGTCGCTCAGCCTACCTCCATCCGGGTAGGCAACAGCATCCCCCCCCCGCCTATTGCTGGCAAAGCCAGCTGTCTGGGAGGGGCCAGTTTCTTGGGTCAGTAAACCACAAGTTTTCTATGCCACCCAGTAGCGTCACAGGTACGCACCTGTGGTAAATAATTTTGCAGTGCTGTCATGTTGGCTTTAATAGGCCATTATATTATACAGATGCTATAGGTTTTGCATCTAATTCTTAACACTCATTTACTGATACAGTGACTGGTTTAGAGATCTCTTCATAGCCATATTACAACAATGAAAGTGATACATAGTTAGACCTCCTGATGTTTTTATTTAATGCAGTTGGGGGGAGTGTTCCAATTTAATCAGAGCAGGAAGAGAACATTCAAACCTTTCCTTTCATGTAGGGTTGCTAATCCCCTCCTGGGGACAGATGATCTCCTGGTTTGGAGGCCCTCCGCTCACTTCAGGGTTATCAGAAAATGGGGCGAGGGGTTTGAATGTCTGCTGGTTCCCATAAGATACAATGGTGAGTTGATCAGTGGTATCTGGGGTCTTTTTTTGAGGTAGAGGCACCAAATTTTCAGCATTGCATCTGGTGCCTCTCTTTAAAAAACCCCATAAGTTTCAAAAAGATTGGACCAGGGGGTCCAATTCTATGAGCTCCAAAACAAGATATCCCCATCCTTTATTATTTCCAAATGGAGGTAAGGCATTTAAAAGGAGTGCAGTCCCTTTAAATGTGATGCTCTGAACTTCCTTAAGAATTTAATCATGCTTGTCACACCCTTGCTCCAGGGTCCACCTCCAAAGTCTCCAGATATTTTCTGAGTTGGACCTGGCAACCTTACCTTCATGTTATTTCCCCAGTCTAAATTGCAGACACCAAAAGTCCAAGATGTTCTGATGCAGACAAGATTCTCAGGATACATGTATATCATTCATGTTGTATAAGTTTGCTACAGGAACACCAGTGTTAGACTGCTGTATTCATATTTAATGATCATGCTTGATGATGTTTATTGCATAAATTGAGAAGTTCTCCTAAGGTATATACATTCTCTGTTATGCAGACCATGCTGTTTTGAAAGGTGGCTTTCCTCAGGATCATAATTATCTAATGTGCATAGCTAGTACATTGTGCTACAAGCACATAGCACAAAATATCTTATTTATGCAAACCACAAAAGTGTGCTATTTTTAGATATGTTTCAATTAATGCACTTCTCATGACCCTCAAAGCACTTAGAAATATACTTAAATATGCATGTTTCAATACTCTGATGACTGGGTCAGGACCTTGAGAGAGATAGCAAAAAATGAATGTTCTGGTGAATGAGTGAAACCAAAACATTCTTGGCAAATTTGCCAGTTACACCTGGCCCAGCGAAGCCAAGCTTCATCATTTTTTAGTCTTGCATTCACCCCAGCAATAGTAGTATGTTCTTGCCATTAAAGCATTTTGACCTCAGTTGGCTATATATTTATATAGATAGAATATGAGAAGGCCAAAATATAATCTTAAACTGTATTTTTTCAAAATTACTTTTAAACACATTTTAAGGTAATAAGGTACACCCTTAAAGGAATCTTTCAGTACTGTTGTAAACTCACTAGCAATTTTGGAAATCTCTTTAACAGTATTTTACACTCTACCAAACTTTCAGCATGAACGGAAGCATAGTTTCAGGCCACATCTCCATGATATGATTGTGGGTCTCTTGTCTTCCTGCATATTTTTTCTCAGAGACTATTTTGAGGTCATTTAGACTTCAGGTCAGGGCTTTTTTTGAACAGGAATGCACAGGAGCGCAGTTCTGGCTGGCTTGGCACCAGGGGTATGGCTTAATATGCAAATGAGTTCCTGCTGGGTTTTGTCTATTAAAAGCCCTGTGTGAAACAATGGTGATATCAGGGGGTGTTGCCTAATCTGCAAATGAGTTCCTGTAGGGCTTTTTCTACCAAAAAAGCCCTGCTTAGGGTTGCCATGAAATAACTGGGGAATTTGGGGGTGGAGCCAGGAGCACGGATGTGATAAGCACAATTGAACCCTGAAGGAAGTTCTGGCCCTCACATTTAAAGGGACCACATTTCTTTTAAATGCCTTCCCTCCACTGGAAATAATGAAGGATAGGGGCACCTTCTCATAGAATTGGACCCCCTGGTCCAATCCCTTTGAAACTTGGAGGGTGTTTTGAGGAGAGGCATCCGATGCTATCCTGCAAATTTGGTGTCTTTACCTCTAAAAACAGCTCCCCAGAGCCCCAGATATCCATGGATCTATTCTCCATTATACCTTATGGTAATTGGTCTCCATAGGGAATAATGGCGTGCTGAGCAGACATTTCCCTACCCTGCCCCTTGCCCACTTTCTGATAACCCTGAAGTGGAAGGAGGGCCTCCAAACCAGGGGATCCAGGCTATTGTCATGGGTTGTATACAGGGATCATATATCCCCAGTACTGAAAGATCTGCACTAGCTGCCCATTTGTTTCTGGACACAATCCAAAGTGCTGATTTTTAAATCCTAAAATGCTTGGGGCCAAGCAAATTCACAGAGAGATGGCATAACATGTCCTAAATGTATAATATAAATAAAATAAGGGTAAAATGATAATCTGTAACAACTCATTGTCTTTTAAGGAAAAAGGAGTAGAGCATTGGTGTCCATTTATTGTAAGAACAAATTATGTTGCTCTATTGTGGAAATCAACTTCTCATTCTCATTGCCAGAAGTCCCCTTTTAGCATTTGAAAATGAATACTCCTTATTTTTTTAGAGTAAATGTGGAAACATCAGGTCATTCAACTTCTTATGATGAATGGTTAGGATGCGCAGTGAAGGAAACATGCTCTCCTGAGACCAGTATTCTTGTCTCTCTTATTTTATACAGCTATTTGTAGTTCAGCCATATGCTGTTGTGCTGGTGGTAGCTAAGTGATGAGATTGTTTTGGAGAGTAATATTTTAAAGTTCTATTGGGGGTTGCAGTGTGCTGTCATGGGCCATTTCCACCAGTATGTTTAATTTCAGCTTCATATCACACCTGGAAGTTCATGTATCTCTCAGTCAAATAACTAATCTTTCATATTACTCTTCAGATGTTGATATAGTTTGGTGTTCTGGTGTATGCAGCAATTCCTGTGATTTGTAGTTATTAATTGTCAAAGCTCCCCTAGTTATGCTTAGGAATACAACCCGTAAACTTTTTATGGCTAAGCGCCAGTAATATAAAGTTACATCATCAGAATGGCAAGCATTGTGGTCTAGGGATTCCTAATCCTTAGAGACCACAGTGATAGAAGTGTTGATCCTGGTTAAGCATGGTTACATATCTGAATTAGAGACTGTGAATGGAACAGAGTCCTCTTGAATGTCTCTGGGGAAAGGGGCAAATAGTTTTGGTTTTGCTAGATTACTTATTACCCTGATACACCACTCCTCTTCTAAGGCAAGATGTGCATTAATAAAATAAAACAGGAGTCCAGTGAGCAGTGACTGATAAAAGCTGCCACAAATGTTGTTAGTCTTTAAAGTGCTGTTGGGGGGGTTCTTTTGTACCCCCAACAACGGAAAACCCCAAAACCAAAACCTGCAAGAACCAAAACAACCTGCAGTTATCAGAAAGCTAATACCTACTCACTAATAAGACCTCGTAGATAAACTTGCTTAAACTCCATGTTTAGGAAAGCAAACAGTTTATTAGACTCCAAGTTTCTCTTTAGACAGAAGGCTTCAAATGGATTGATAGAAAACAAAACAGTTAGATAAACTTAGCACATCTCAGCTTCTTGTTTAGATAGAAGGCTTAAAATATATGGATAGAAAACAAAACAGAAAACAGCTACACAGTTAGAGTTCAATCAAGCATAAAGCATAACATACAATAAACAGAGAGCATAATGAAAAATAAAAGTCCCAACAGGGACTTCCCCTATTAGTTACATTTGTCCATTTAAAATCAAGGTTCCAAGTCCCTAGTAGATGGTATGCTCTGACCTAGGACTGGTTTCAGACTCTGTGCATTGGACTCACCCTGGTGGTTTCCCCTGTTCTTCAGCTACCCTGCCCAGGACTGAGTCTCATTCCCTGCCTGCACCCCAGGGCATGACAAAGTACTTCCTTTTATCCATTCTAACCCGACTGCTCAGCAACTTCATTGAGTGTCCACAAGTTCTTGTATTGTGAGAAAGGGAGAAAAGCAGGTCTTTCTCTACCTTCTCTATCCCATGCAAAATCTTGTAAACCTCTATCAAGTCATCCCTCAGTCGACGTTTCTCCAAGTTAAAGAGCCCCAAGCATTTTAATCTTTCTTTCTTCATAGGGAAAGTGTTCCAGCTCTTTAATCATTCTAGTTGCCCTTTTCTGCACTTTTTCCAATGCTATAATATCTTTTGCGGTGTGGTGACCAGAATTGTACACAATTCTCCAAATGAGGTCGCACTATCCATTTATACAGGGGCATTATGATACTGGCTGATTTGTTCTCAATTTGCTTCCTAATAATTCCCAGCATAGTATTGGCCTTTTTTATTGCAGTTGCACACTGACTCGACATTTTCAGTGAGTTATCTACCATGACCCCAAGATCTCTCTCTTGGTCAGTTTTATCCAGTTCACACCCCATCAACTTGTATTTATAGTTAGGATTTTTGGCCCCAATGTGCATTACCTTGCACTTGGCCACGTTGAACCTCATTTGCCATGTTGATGCCCACTCACCCAACCTCAACAGATCCCTTTGGAGTGCCTCATAATTCTCTCTGGCTCTCACCACCCTGAACAATTTAGTGTCATCCACAAACTTAGCCACTTCACTGCTTACTCCCAACTCCAAATCATTAATGAACAAGTTTCATAATAATTCGTAATTCAGCAATTTTCCTCTCCATTCTGTTCTTGAAGTTCCTTTGCAGTAAAACAGCAACTTTGAGGTCACCCATTGCATGTTCTGGAAGGAATCAGTTTTGTGATTCTTGATGTCAGATTTGTGTTCATTTATCCTTTGTTGTAGGGCTTGTCCTGTTTGCCCTATGTAAAGAACTGAAAGGCATTGTTGGCATTTAATAGCATATATAATGTTGGAAGATGAACAAGTGAATGAGCCTGAGATGGTGTAGTTAATGCTGTTAGGTCCAGTGATTGTGTTCTCTGAGTGTATGTGGCAGCAAAGTTGGCACTTGGGTTTATTGCAAGCTCTGGTACTGGTGTCCATGCTCAAATGAGATGTTGCATTGTTATGGGTGAAGAGTTGTTTGAGATTAGGGGGCTGTCTATGTGCAAGAAAAGGTTTACCACCCAGCAGGGCCAGATCTAGGGGGAAGCTTGCCCCAGGTGTCACCAGAGGGGGGGGGGGGGTTGCCAAATTGGTATGGAGTCCATTCTATTCTATGGGCCCATAAGGGAGCATCATTTTTTTATTTTGCCCCCCCCCCTCAAAAAAGCATGTAGATCCAGTCCTGTCCCCCAGTACTGTTGAAAGAGGGCTATCACTGTCATATAGAGGTTGTAAGTCACTGTTGATAAGTTTTGACTGTTTTCAGTTGAGAGTTGTGTCTGGCCACTAGTCAGGGCTTTTTTTTCTAGCAGGAACTCCTATGTATATTAGGCTAAACACCCCTGATGTAGCCACTCCTCCAAGAGCCACTAGTCTGGCCACTAGTCAGGGCTTTTTTTTCTAGCAGGAACTCCTTTGTATATTAGGCTATACACCCCTGATGTAGCCACTCCTCCAAGAGCTTACAGGGCTCTTAGTACAGGACCTACTGTAAGCTCTAGGAAGATTGGCAACATTGGGGGGGGGGGTCACTAGTGGCATTCTGTTGTCTTTTTTGGGTCTGTCTTTTTTATTGTCTGGACATATGGTAAAGATGCCCTGGATGCATTCCACCAGGGGTGGCTTTCACCCCAGGACTGAACAGGGATATTGGTTTTTTTTTAATCTCATTACATATGCTAAACCCACTCTCACCAAGTATAGCTATATATCCACAGTATTCCAATGTATTTCTCTTTTAGAATAGTATATCAGAATAATGGATATTGGCTGTTTATCACATTACATATACTAACCCATCTTCCACTATATTTTAATGTATTTTTTTCGAGCCATTCTGCCTTGAAGTGGGCGGTGGTGCAACTGCTCATAAAGAAACCTACTCTGGGCCCAGGAGAACTTAATAACTATTATCCAGTCTCAAATATACAATTCTTGAGCAAGGTGCTTGAATTAGTAAAGGCTTGGCAACATCAGGGATTCCCAAATGAAGTGGAACATTTGCATCCATTCCAGTCTGGTTTCAGGTCTGGAAATGGGACCTTCAGGTCTGGAAATAGGCCTTGATTGCCCTAGTGGATGTCATGCACCAGGAGATGTATGGGGGAATGCAATGCTGTTAATTCTTCTGGACCTCTTGATGACTTTAAATACCATCAATCACAGTATTACATTCTCATCTTCTCAATTTTATTCTCATAGCACCCTGTGAGGTAGGGTAATCTGAGAGTGTGTGACTGGCCCAAGGTCACCCAGCGAGCTTGCATGGCACAACTGAGGATTCAAACTCAAGTCCCCAGGTACTAGTCCGGCAGGTTTCTTTCTCAAAAAAATGAGGTAAATATATGAGTGACATACCTATTATCTTTGATCACAGTGACATGTGACATTATGTCCACATTGATCTGAGGTAATGCATTTTGTTGACATATTTATGATGTCAACAAAACATCTTTACTATTATGATGCAATAATAGGAAGTACATTGTTCTAATAGAATACTCAGAATGAATGATAGAAACACAGGATAAACTGAATTTATTCTGTTTTAAAACTTCACAGTTATGTAATCAATGAGTTGTCTCATTTAGCTGCTCAGCTAGAGTAATTATTACCAACAGTACCCCTCTCAATTTATAGCATGTTCTAAGAAGTTATGTTAATCATGACAGCATGATTTCTGGGAAATACATTTTTGTTACAGCAGAACCTGCTGATGCTTTTTTCCCGTAGTATTTAGTTTTTTTTAATAAGTTTTATACATTAGGTCATCTTTGGGCAAATCACATAATTGGAAAATGCAGGGAGGAAATTACAGGAACATGAATTAGCTTCCTTGAATCTAAGACTATATGATAGGAAATAAATGTTTTAAATAAATCAATAAAATTAATATCACCTATAAAAATATTCTGAAAATTTTTGTTTAGATACAATATACATCTATAGCCAATAGGTCAGAACAGCGCCTGGATTCAAAGAACCATGTGACTTTCAGTTCCAGATCCCTAAGGGGACTTTAACTTGGGCTTCTTCATTATCAGCCCCTCTCCCCCTGAAAAATTGCTTACCAAACAGCCTTTGAAAGGGAGGAAGGTAGCAGAAGCAACATATGAGTGTGGTATGGAGTGGCAGTTTTCCTGAATGAAAGAAAAAAATCCAGTAAACATGCCTGAGGTCTTAAGAAGCACCCAGAATAGCTCTTTGCATCCTGGCCTATGGGATGACTTCAGAATAGTTTAAAACATGTCCTTATAATACCATCCAGCACAGGTGTTCACACAGTATGGAAACTGGCAAAGCTGAAAAGTTCAAGGTTGCTCTTCAGCTTTCAAAGTGCACTGCTGGGACAGAATCCAAATGTTGCAAGTTGTTATTATTTTCTTGTTGGCTTCTTCCTGAAGTCAGTGTTTTGGAAACAAGTTTCTAAATGAAGAGTTTTCCGTTTATCCCATGTTTATAAAGGGCACTGTGCATTTTGTGGGAACTCTTTAGTACTTTCAATTCAGTGGGTTGTTGCATAGCACTCCAGCAGCATTTGTATCAAGCAGAGAATAGATGACTGGCTGTGTTGATCACCTGTTTTCTTGGCAGGTATAGCTGTGAATCCTTCACTCCCCAAGAGATTAGCAGAATCCACGCTGGTAACTCTGATTATGTGGTTAGCTGGGAAGATGCTTTTATAGAATATCAAGGTTTCCGCTACTGCATCTGAGGAGCACTGTTCTGGGACTCTTCATCCACCGTATGAGCATTGTATTAAATCTGTAATGCAACATAAAATCAGACTAGGAAATAACTTATTTCTCTCCTTTAGCTCTTTCTCTTCCCACATTACTCAGCCCTAATCTCTAGAGGTATGATGTCTTCATACAAAACACAAGCAACAAGATAAGGAAACGTGGTAACTTCCACTTCTTTTAACTTGCTCTCCTTTTCTCTAGATTTTCAGGTGTTGTGAGGGAAAAGTGCAGATTTCTAGGGTTGCCAGCCCACAAATGGGAGTGAGGGATCCCCCAGTTTCAAGGGCTCCTGTCCTAGGGTTGCCAAGTCCAATTCAAGAAATATCTGTGGTCTTTGGGGATGGAGCCAGGAGACTTTGGGGGTGGAGCCAGGAGCAAGGGTGTGACAAGCATAATTGAACTTCGAGGGAGTTCTGGCCATCACATTTAAAGGGACTGCACATCTTTTAAATCCCTTCCTTCCATAGGAAATAATGAAAGATAGGGGCATCTTCTTTTGGGGCTCATAGAATTGGACCCCCTGGTCCAATCTTTTTGAAACGTGGTGGGTACTTTGGGGAGGGATACTGGATGCTATGCTGCAAATTTGGTGCCTCTACCTCAAAAAACAGCCCCCTCAGAGCCCCAGATACTTGCAGATCAATTCTCCATTATTTCCTATGACAATAAGTCTCCATAGGGAATAGTAGAGTTCCCTCCCCTCCCCCCCCCCCCCCGCTTTCTCTTTCACTCACACTGTAATGTACTGAGTGATGAGACGTGTTGAAAGCAACATGCTTTATTCACGAGTACATCACAAGGCAAGGCAACGCGGGCCGAGTCCCGATTATATACATACCCCGGAACAACCCTCAGTCTGGCCAGGTCCAATCCTGGCTAGTTAAACTTCCTGCCACAGATCTTGATTGGCAGAGCGCATTTACGGAGCTGCATCCGGGGACCAGTGGACTTCCACTGGTCACCTCCATAGCGTCCGCTGTGTTGTAATTTCAGGACTGAAATGCAAGACACAACACTCCTTCCCCGCTAGTTCAAGACACGAAGTCTTTCAAGTAGGCTGGTGCCCTACATTCCCGGGTCGACCTCCTTGGGGTTATTTGGGGAGTTGGAGCGGCTGACGTGGCTGCGGAGGCAGCTGGTTCCTTGTGGTGGGGTGACACCAGAAAAGGGCTGTCCGTCACCTGTTGCTGTTCCGGAATCTCCTCTCAGGGGGGTTGCTCTCTCCGCTGTGGTGCTCTTCCGCCCACTTAGTCGGTATGGCTGGCATAGGCTGAGCAGCTTCCAGGGGTGTTGCTGATAGTACTCCCTTGCTTCCCGCTCCCCCAATCGCTGTCAGTTCTTCCAGCAATGTGTGACAGCACAGCTGGTCAATATGCCTCCTTAGGATCTGGCCCCCCTCGGACGAGAACTTGTAGGAGCGGGACCCGGTGACCCACAGCACCTGGGTGGCTAACCACTCTGGCCCGCTTGCGAAGTTCTTTGCATATACTGGATCCCCTGGAAAGAATCCCCTAGCGGCTTTCCTGGTTTCGGGGGAACTGCGGAGGTCCGTAGCCCAGTCAGGATGCAGCCTGTCTAGCCTCGTGATCAACATTAGTAACTCGGCAGGGCTTAACCCGATGACGGGGTTGGGGGTGATTCTGTTATCAAATAGGAAGGCTGCCAGGTAGTGATCCCAATCTCCCTGTACAATGCGACCCAGGGCCTCTTCAGTGGTGCGCACCATGCGCTCTGCTTGGCTGTTGGTGGCTGGATGGAAAGGGGCGAACCGAATGTGCTGGATGAGGTACTGATTCAAGAACTCCTGGAATTCCCGGGAGGTGAAAGCGGTCCCATTGTCCGTGACAAGGGTCTCGGGAATCCCATGAGTGCAAAAGACCCTTCACAAGGCTCTGACCACCACCGTGGTGGAGGTTGAAGCTACGGGAATCACTTCCAACCACTTGGTGTATGCATCGACTACGATAAAGAATATTTGGCCCTGGTATGGACCCACAAAGACTAGGTGTAGCCGGGACCACGGCCTCCTGTTGGACTCCCAGCGGTAGACAGGGGCATTGGGCGGATCAGGTCGCGACTCTTGGCAGGGTTGGCACCTTCGAACCCACCCTTCTATCTCCTCGTCCATCCCCGGCCACCATACATAGCTACATGCCAGGGCCTTCATGCGCACTATCCCTGGGTGTGTTTCGTGTAGGGCTTCCAGCACTTGCTTTCGCAATGGGGGGGAACCACCACCCTGCTACCCCAGAGAAGGCACCCCTTGTGCATGGACAGTTCTTCTCTGCGTGATGCGAATGCCCTGAATTCTGCGTCCAGTTTGCCCGTGGGCCACCCCCTTCCTACCTAGTTTAAAATGTGTGCGAGGATGCGGTCTCTACCCGTGGCCCTAGCTACCTCAGCGGCATGGAGGGGCCTCTCTGGTAGAGTCTCTATAAGCATCACATGGTGGGCAGGGATCCGGGTCCATAGAGGGCAGCGGCAGGCAGATGAGGGCGTCCGCGTGTCCCATAGCTTTGCTGGGGTGGTGGACCAGGGCATATGTGTATGAGTTGAGGAACTGATTCCACCGCAGGACGCACTGTGACAGAATTTGCGGTGTCTGGTGATCTGGGGTGAGGAGGCCCAGTAGCGGCTTATGGTCCATGGTGATCATGAAACGCCTACCGTACAGGTAGTCATTGAATTTATGCACACCTGCCACTATTGCCAAGGCCTCCTTGTCTATCTGGGCATAGTTGCACTCCGCAGGGGTCAGGGTCCTCGAATAATAGGCCATGGGAACCTCCCTCCCATCCGGGAGTTGGTGCCCCAGGACGGTGCCCACACCGTACGGGGAAGCATCGCAAGCCAGAATCACTGGTAAGGATTCGTCAAAATGGTGGAGCACATCATTGGAAACTAGGAGGTCCTTGACTGCCTGAAAAGCGGCAGCCTGCTTCTTTTCCCAGACCCACGGGGCGTTTTTATCGAGGAGCCTATGAAGGGGTTCTGCGATGGCCGCTTTGTGGGGCAAAAATGAGTGATAAAAATGTAATAATCCCAAGAAACTTTGTAACTTTGTCTTGCACATGGGGGCCGGGGTGTGGACAATAGCCCTGGTCTTGTCGGTTGTCGGGTGGATTCCTGCAGTGTCTACTGCAAACCCCAAGAACTCTACCCTCAACACCCCGAGGGAACACTTCTCCCGCTTTAACTTAAGTCCCGCCACCTGGAAACGGCAGAGTACCTCACGCAGCCAGCTGCTGAACTCCTCAGCGTCTGGGGCGGCGATCAAAATGTCATCAAAAATGGTTGCACTCCGGGGATCGCTTTGAAAAGAGAATCCATTATGCTCTGAAAAATCCCTGGAGCCACACTAACCTCAAATTGCAACCACCACACCCGAAAAGCTCCCCTGTGAGTCATAATGGTCATAATGGTCTGGGCTTCTGCTGTCCACCGGGAGTTGCTGGTACGCCTGGGCCAAGTCCAGTTTCCCAAAAACCTTAGAGCCTGCTAGGGCTGCCAGTACGTGGCTGACCATCGGAATGGGGTAAGGGTTGTCCTGAAGTGCCTTATTTATTGTGCACTTGTAATCGGCGCATATGTGCACATCTCCATTCGGCTTCACTGGAGTGACTATGGGTGTTTCCCATGCAGCATAGGATACTGGTTCTAGCACTCCCTGGGCCGTGAGGCAGTCCAGCTCTGCTTCTATTTTTGGTTTAAGAGTGAACGGAACTCGCCTGGCCTTCAGCCTTATCTGTCTCATGTGGGTATCGAGGGGTAAGGTGATGGGAGGCCCCTTGTAGCACCCCAGGGACCCATCAAACACTTCTGGGAATTCCCGGCACACGTGCTCAAAATTTTGCTTTCGCATCTGCTGCACCCCCACTATTTGAATACCCAGGCCAGCCCCAGTAATGTGATGAGCTGGCGTTTGACCACAAGAATGTCCAGCTTGCCCTTAAAGTTCTTAAACTCTACCCTTACAGTGGCCGAAACCAAAATCTGTACAGGGTTTTTTTTTTAAGTCCCACAATATGAAGTCCGCTGGTTGCAGCCAGGGCCGGCCATGGGGACAAAGTTTTCTTAGGACTCCTCCAAAATTATGGAGATGGAGGAGCCCGAGTCCAGCTCCATTAGGCATGGAGCGCCCTTGATTAGGACCAACACCCTGACTTTATCTGGGGTGGTGAGGGGCAAGTTCATTACCTGCAGGCTAGTCGATGCGGTCGAGTAGGCATCGGTTGAGTCGTGGTTGGTGGACTGGCGTCTGTGGGTGGCCTTGGCCCGGCAAGCCCATGCTATGCGGCCCACTCTTCCGCAGTTCCTGCAGTCCATGTTGAGATAGGGGCAGTCCTGGCGCTCGTGTGGGTCCCCACAGCGGGCTCACTTGGTGTTGGCTGGTCTCTCTGTTGCTCATGGCCGAGTGGGCGCTCTCAGCCCCATTCCTGGTTGGTGACGTAGCTGGTTTGCCTCCTCCTCCTCTGGGTTGCCTGGTGCCATCTTCTCCTGCTGGACGGCTTCCGCTCGCGGGTTGTTGTAAGCTTTGGTTGCTCTCTCGAACGTGGTGGCTTCATTGAAGGCGAGTTGGAGTGTGAACTCTTTCTTTGCGAAGAGCTATTGCTGCAGTCTTTCATCTCGGAGGCCCCAGACGAAGCGATCCCTCAGGGCTTCGTCCAGCTTATCGAAGCTGCATTTCCCCGCAATTTGGCGGAGAGCAGCCAGGTAGATGGCAGCTGTCTCTCCCACCCGTTGATACCTCTTGTGGAAGAGGAATCGGCAGGCGATGATGGAAGGCTGGGGCAAGAAGTGCCCGGTCAGGAGTCTGACTATCTCCTCATACGTTTTCTCCATGATCTTCACGGGGGCCAAGAGACCCTTTGCGATCTCGAATGTGGCCTCCCTGCAGACACTCAGGAGTACGTCTCTCTTATGGCTGTCATCTGTAATCATGTTTGCTCGTAGATAGCAGTCGACCCATTCCGTGTAGGTCTCCCACCTATCGGGGTTGGCGGGGTCGAACTCTGCAAGGTGGCCCGTCATCCCACTTGGGTTAGCCATGGCAGCGGCAGCGGGCACTTCTGTCTCTCACGAATGCATGCCTTCCTCATCTCCGGCCAGGTCAGCGAAGTTACCTGGCTAGAATTCCACCGTCGTCACTGTAATGTACTGAGTGACGAGAAGTGTTGAAGGCAACATGCTTTATTTGCGAGTACATCACAAGGCAAGGCAATGCAGGCCGGGTCCCGATTATATACATACCCCGGAACAACCCTCAGTCTGGCCAGGTCCAATGCTGGCCAGTTATACTTCTCGCCACAGATCTTGATTGGCGGAGCGCATTTGCAGAGCTACATCCAAGGACCAGTGGACTTCCACTGGTCACCCCCATAGCGTCCGCTGTGTTGTAATTTCAGGACTGAAATGCAAGACACAACACACACACATGCTTAACTGTCTCTGGTGCCTCCACAATGAGGTCTGGAAAGTACAGGGGCTACACTGCTCTCTTTTACACACACACTCACTTGTCTGAAATGAAAGCAAAACAAACAAACAGAAGGGCTGCACTCTGACGAGGTCTGCTGTTGCTATCCCTTCCTCATGAAGTACCCTTTCCTCATGAAGTAACCCTTTCCAGACCTCGTACTTCCTGCTCTAATTTAAAGGAAAACACACATTTTAAAACCGGACCTGTTTGCAGGTCCTACAGAAGCTCTAGAGGTACATGCTGGCTGTGGGGAAGGGGCTTCCCTGCTGGCCAGCTGACTGGGGGCGGGGGGGGGGAAGCCTGTAAAACTGGGGGATTCCCCGCTGGGACCTGGGGATTCGGAAGCCTATCCTGTCCACAGCCAGCCAGCTGGCTGGTGGGTGGAAACTGTCCCCAACAACCACAAGCCCATGGGACATCTCCAACATGATGACATCACAAGGAGACTTCATCACACCATCAATATGATAATCAAAGAGTTTTGCCCAAAATACCAGACCATTGCCATGCAATGTCTCCAGTGTGATGATGTCACTTCTGTGCGATGTCATCATGGTGACATCACCCCACACACTCTCAGAGAGCTCCCTCCCAGCCCCTGCTGGTGTCAGGTAAGGACCAGGCAACCTACAGATTTCCACCTTCACAAAAGTCTTGAATGCAGATGCATTCAATTTAAAATTATTTTGGGTAAATATGTTTGAAAAGCCCTGCACCTCCACTGTTCTTGCCACATCTTGTGTGAAGACAAACATAAAATTCCTCAGAATAAAAGGTTAGGGGGTTTCTTTAGTTTATAATGCTTGATTTTTAAAAAATAATACAATGAATATAATCTGAATGAGACAGTTATGCTTAGTTTATGCAAAATAATTTTCTATATAGTGATTCCTCAGTCCTGGGCTGAAGGATAGCAATATTGTAATACAGCATACTACAAGTGTTCTAACAAGAGAAATGTTACGTGCCTGATTAGAAATATAGCCAGTACTGTGAAAGGATGTAGGTCATAATAAAAGTGAAACAATGCTGAGCGATGAACTGAATTACAAGGAGGTAATTATGTGACAATGTTCTTTCCTAAACAAGAGCCTCATGAAATATGCTACTAAATGCAGCAGCTAATGTGGAAGGGGTTTAAAAGCAATATATGACCGGTGTTCTCAGGTTTCCCCTCTCCATCTGATCCATCAATTGATAGGTTGATGGTATCATCACTGACTCTCTCTTTTAACTGCGTATACATTTTCAGCATTAATAAATTCTGGGAAATATTCACCAATACTACTGAGTGTGTTTTAAGATATAATTGTATAAGAAAGGTCAAATCCAAATATTCATGGCCTGGTCAAGTGTTGTTGAACTTAAGAGGTATGTACAAATGACTATTTTTACCAGAATGGCAATTTGAATGCACAACGCTCCATTGAAAAGTAATTCTTCTGAAAGCTATTTAGTGGAAGAGATGACAACTGTGTTCATGTGTAAAGTCCAGTAGACATATGATTTGTGCCTGCAGTAATCATTGGACCATGTGCGTGTGGATGTCTGCTTATATGCATTGATTTCCTTGGCTGGATAAACAAACTGGCTATTGTTTTGAAATGTGAGTATGCACAGTTCGGACGGTGTTTGGGACTCCAATTTTAGTTTACAACAGAGGAATCACTGACCCTGTGCAATATAAATGGTAAAATGTATGCGTGTGTGGCTTATTCTATATTCAGGTTTTGCCACATTGAAGGAGGGAAAAGGTAAGATAGAGGCAAATGCAGGCGATTGCATTCCTAAAATTATACAATGTTATCTTGCTAAGTACAGCAATCAGTGTTGTGTTTGAATTATTAGTTCAATGATGGATGGGTCAGATGCACTTGTCTGGGAGAGTGAAACATTAATGTATATAATTAATTCAGGTACTAGGTACTGAATAATTTATACATAATATGGCATGTATTTTGTGGAAGAACAAGATATATTATCTTCAGTTTTAGCAAAGCAAAGTGAGGAAAGGCTAGTTAAGTCACCATTGGTCTTTTAACTTTATTCAGCTTTCCCATTCAGTTTCCATGGGTCAGAGTCTCTGCTCATGATTATAGTCTTCAGATTCATTGTAAGTCCAGAACTGGGAACCATGCCCATAATAGCTTTCCAGACTGAAAGGCATATTAAATAAAACATATGGCTCATCCTTCTTCACACTGTAATTGCTTCCACTTTTGTAGTACCCTCTGAAAGTCCATCCTGTTAGAACTGTCATTATAATCAGCTTCTCCAGATGCAATGAGTTCTCCAAAGAAAGGCATTTAACAGGAAATTTTTAGTTTAGATATTGGTTCAACAGATAGAGTAGCCATAGGAATAAGGATCCAAGCTACATTTAAATCTAATGATACGACATCCTCTGCAATAGAAAATACAGCTGCTGTGTCCTGAAACTTGTTTTGTAACAGAACTTCATGGTAAAAGAAGGAAAATAATTTAATGTACCAGTTCAGCATTCCATTTGTTGTTATTGCAAAGCAATAACTCAGTTGAACGTTGAGAAAATGAAATTATATTTAGTGTATATGCTTTGGATATGGTTTTGTCTTTCATGTTTGAATACTGGTTTGATTTGCATAACTTTTTTCAATTGGGCTGCAGTCAGAAATGTACAGAACAGCATTCTCTAATATATAAAGTGCTCTGTCTAAATTGTCTCTATCATTCATGAATGGTTGAAACCCTTCTGATTTGACAGTTATTATGGAATTTAGCCATCTGATTTAGGTTTTCTGGTTGGGTGGAGTAGCTAGTTGTTTGAAGAAGTTCAGGGAGAAGGGCCAGGGACCTTGCTAATCCGAGGCAAGTATCCATTTACCCAAGGACCTGTTAATCCCCAGGACTAGTTTGGGATGAGAGGACTGACTGAGTCAAGGGTTGTCCCTCCCTTGGAGAAGCATTTAAAAGGCATGCCTAGGAGCAGCCAAGGAGCAGCCCAGCAGGTAGGCATAGGTACTTAGCAGAGCAGTTTGGGGAAACTGAGTGAAAGGAAGCCCCTTCCTCTTGCTTGGTTCTGAGACTCTATCCTGGAGTACTTTCCCAACAAAAAGCAACCCTGAAGAGTGAGACAGCTCTGGACTCAGACCCAGCTACAGTGGATCCTGATAGATTCATGACTTTTTCAAGGGAAGTCCCAGCTGTTTGAAATGGGTTGCCTAGAGAAGTGTGCAAACTGTCACCCCTGGTAATCTTTAGAAAAAGATGTAAGTCAAGTTTATTTAAATGGCCTTTTGGAAATTGATCTGCTGTTGTAGTGATTATCTGAATTTTGTTATTTTAATTATTCTAATATTTTAGTATGATCTGTTGGAAACTGACCTGAGCATAAAACAGAAAAGGGGTATACAAATATTTAAATAAATATTATTTTAGACCTTAAGCCTAACATCATTGACGGTCTCTATTAGGGTGAGAATTAGTTGCTTTAAATTTTCCACTGGAGCAAAACACACCTTTAAGTTTTAGCACCCATTACCTGTTAAATTATTTCTTAGCTTCAGAACAAGAGAACTTTAAGGATATCCACTAGAAACAGTGACTCCTTTTGGAAGTCTGTGACTGGAAATAGTTGTACTACTAAGGAGATCTGTGCCTTTGCTACTTGGCTCCACCAGTCCCCCCCCCCCCATTTAATTAAATAATAGCTGTTTTATCCAATTAAAAAACACAAGAATGTTACTGGTCGGAGAGAGATTTCCCATGGCAAGTATGGTTGTAAATTTTATATATTAAATATATACTTATTTAGATTATGTACAGTCTAATCATGTGGCAGAGTTATTCCAGGCTAAATAGGGCTGCATAGTCAGAAATAAAAATAAAGGGATTTAAACTAGAGTAATTGCATGGGACTGTACAGCCAATGATACTTTACCTATGAGTGTCAGCCCCAGTTTGAAATCACCAAGAAAAATTGAAATGAATTGGAAGCCTGCCTGTGTAAAATTTTATAGTAATATCATATGAAAATGAAGAGCTTTCTTCAGTGTCTTCTAGCTGTGTTAGAAAGGCAGATTGATTCTACATATAGCATCTCATATGCAGTTCAGCTTAAAGTGATTTTAGCAAGCAAATTCGGTTAAAATTTCTATGTGAATGTTGCGCTATTTTGATGTGATTTATGTACTCCCAGGGAATGTTTTAAATTTTCCTTATCTGTAGCATTAATTAAATGTGTAATTTAATGCCTTTAACTGATTTATCAACAGCTCAAGTTGTTTGTAATTTAGGATTTGGGAACATCTCACCACGTACAGAAGGTGGAAAGATATTCTGCATCATCTATGCCTTACTAGGAATTCCTCTTTTTGGTTTTCTGTTGGCTGGAGTTGGAGATCAGCTTGGGACCATATTTGGGAAAGGAATTGCCAGAGTAGAAGACACATTTGTTGTGAGTATGATATGCATTTTCCTAAAATTTAAATCATTGCTCTACCTTAGCAAATGTGATTTTAAAAAACAGGAAATACATAATGGAAACAATAGTAAAATGATCCATATGTGGTGGAAAGAGTATTAAAAGCTTCTGCTCCTTTCAAAGCAAACTGTCCACAACAACAGCAACACACTGATGATTTAGTCTTGGATTTTTGCATAATAATGTGTTAAGGTGGATATTTGCCATTGTCTTAAGAGCTAATTTAGTATGCTGACACATACTAGTCACTATGATGGAGTTTCTTGTTGCTCAAAAATAGTTTGAGGGGTGAATTTGAGAATGGTGAATGGAGGGAACATTTAACACTTTCTCTGTGGTTCTCAGCTCCAAATCAGAAATTTCATCCTACTTCCTTGCAACAGTGGTCCATATTTGCATTTGAAATCTGGAGAGGAGAAGTAGGGACAAAAAAAAGCTTCTCTGCTCTACATTGCCTCTTTCTGAAGTCATTTTTTAAAAAGTTTCTTGGGACAGAGTTACATATGTTTGCATGCCTGTGACATGAATTTTGGTTCTAAAATACTTGTAAGACTTCTGTAATGGTCTTCTTGCATTCTTCATCATACATCTTGCTTGCATCATCATAAAGGAAAACAAGGGGAAAGGGAAATTAAATCACTGTTATAATAGGCCAATTCCTCTCAGTTTGATTTAGAATTGAGTTGGCATTTAAAGCAACATCATAAAACACTTCACGAAAAATAATTAGCTGACCAGCTGTTTTCAAGAGTTTTTTATTGGTAGCATAGAGGAATCTTAGGTAGAACTGCCATTATTAAGGGATACCAGTTGCCACTGATGTTTTCTAGAAACTTCTATTCTAAAACCAAATTCTAAATCTATATAAAGAAAATATCAGTCTATAGATGCAAAAGCCAGTTTTGGGAAAATTCTGTAGGTGGGATAAATCAGTGGTTCAGGTGGGGCAGTATTCCTCTTTGTTCATCCTGGCTACAGTCTGATTTTCTGTATAATAAAAAAAACAAACAATAGAGAAAGAAGAAACAATTCTTCAAACTGGATAGTATATCTGGAAAGCTAAAGGAAAAGAATCTGCAGATAACTGCTTTGCTGTTATACCAGCAATCCCTGGCGCAAATAGAGTATGGATATCATTCCAATGTACCACCAGTGTTTTCCACAGTAGTAGGGTACCAGGTATTACCTGGCTGCCATTGGGGGAAGCACGCACATCATGATGGTGTCACCCAGAAGTGATGTCACCATGCTGGGTACATCATAGAGGCTTTTTTACCTGTGTGCTAGAGCATCCTGTGCACAACATGCCTGCACATCACTTCTGGTTCCCCCCGCTGGCCAGCTCCATGCCAGCAGATTAGAGGCCCCCAAACCAGGGGTAGCCCCACCCCCAACAGGAGGCAGGGAACCGTACACATAGTTGTAATGTGCAGAACAATCTTAAGAACACTGAAATCATTCATTACATAGTATGCATTATATTTCATTTCAAATCGTTGACATTTCTTTAAAAACTATATTAAATTCTGTATGAAACACTTTTTGCATGCACTGGCTTTGGTAGCAATTTTATTATAAATATTTTATCATTATCCTGCGAAATAAATTCTTTGAAGGCAAATCACATAGAAGGCAGTGTGAGAAATAATAAAATAAAATGTATGTATTTTGCATCATTTGCATTATTTACATTATGGTATTTCTGTCATTGACTCACAAATTGTGTGTTACCATCAAGCAGTGGCACATCAGGTATAGTTTGGGGCTTTCTCTGTATTTTTTGTATTGCTGCTATTACCACGCCTTGTTTGGTCTGAGGCGATTGCGAAGACCATCAGAAGAGGTGATGAATGAGCTGGGGATTCCGGTGCTCCTGGGGAGGGGAAAGTACAGTGGTGGGAACAGGCATAGATTTAAGGGAAGGAGTCTGAGATACCAGAATGCTCGGCCTCCTTCCAGCCTGCATCCCATCTGGAACACTAAGATATGCTTTACGGAGAACATCTAGCTGGAATAGCAAGACAACACACTTAAGATCATAGCACCTGGAATGTCAATTTCTATGTTTTAAATTGTTTTAACTGATTTAATGTTTTATTGTATGTTTATATTCATGCATATGAATGACCATGTGAGCTTCCCTGAGCCTGCCTCGGCGGGGAGGGTGGGATACAATTGAATTAAATAAATACATTCTTTTAAGGGAATGAGATGAGCTAGTCCATTGGTAATTCAGACCACTGTGTACCTCATATGACAACTGCTGTATGATTGTACCCTCATACTGTGAAGTAGTTATTCTGGATTACAGATTGAGCAGTCTTTGCATAAAGACACTGTCATATATCCAAGCATAGGCTGGATGACATGTTTCCAGTATAAGGTCCTTTCCTCCAGTTTAAGGAGCCTTCCTCCCAATTTAAGTAGCTCTTCTGTTGAAAGAGCTCCTCCAGTTTCTTAAGCTGGAAGAATGCATTAGGTTTTGCCCAGTAGGATGGTATGATATATGCCAGTACCACACAATGAAATTGGTTTATTAAGAAAATAAAGATACCTGGGCATTACATATGTTATTGATGCCTTCTTCACAAATAATAGTGCCCTTTATTTCCACTTATCCAGGACTGATTACTTTGTCCTGTAGAAAACTTCATCCATGTTCAGGCTAATTATCCACCCCACCAATTAAGATCCTCCGAAGAAGACCTGTACACTGTGCCCCCACCTTCAGAACTGATGTAGGTGGTGACCAGAGACAGGGCTTTTTAAGTGGTGGCACCATACCTCTGAAATGCCCTGCCATGTGAGAATCATCTCTTGCCTACCTTACTTTCTTTTAGGCACCAGGCTAAAACATTCCTTCACCAGGCTTTCCCCCCTCTTTCAAATGTTTTATGGTTTGCCTCTGGCCTGAGATTCAAGAGGAGATTGGATAAGCATATGGAGCAGAGGTCCATCAGTGGCTATTAGCCACAGCTTATCATTGGAACTCCCTGTCTGGGGCAGTGATGCTCTGTATTCTTGGTGCTGGGGGGGGAGCACAGTGGGAGGGGCTTCTAGTGTTCTGGCCCTACTGGTGGACTTCCTGATGGCACTTGGATTTTTTGGCCATTGTGTGACACCGAGTGTTGGACTGGATGGGCCATTGGCCTGATCCAACATGGCTTCTCTTATTCATTTTATCAACATCATTTAGACCAGGGGTGTCAAACATGCGGCCCAGGGGCCAGATCAGGCACCCAGAGGGCTCCTATCAGGCCCTTGAACAACTGGCTGTCATCTCCTTCCTTCTCCCTGTCTCTTGCTCCCTTCTGTATCACAGCTTGTTTTGCCAGGCTTGCTCAACTGCACAGGAGCTACAGAGCAAAACCTCTATTTTCTCTATTGGTTGAGGCACTTCCTTGTGGAGGAAAGGCGGGGGGAGGCAGAATTTGCTTTGCCAGGCTCTCTCAATCACACAGCAGAGCTACTGAGCCAAGCCTCTCTTCCTTCTACTAGCTGAGGCTCCTCCCCCTTCTGGTCCCCTGGGGAAGGAAGAAAAGAGCCAGAGCTTCCTTTGCCCAGTTCCCTGGGTCCTATGGGAGAAATACAAAAAAGCACCTTTAAGACCAATTACTTGTAATGTTTTAAGCATGTTTTATTTTTAAGTTTATTGTAAAATCTTTAATTGTGTTTGTCTGTGTCCTTTGTAAAGTTTACATCTCTGCTACCTAATCTTAAATAGGCACACATGGCCCAGCCCGGCCCAATATGGCAGTGGGCCAGCAGGGGGGGATAGAGTTTTCCTCCCAAATTGCTAGAGCATCTGGGAAAACCATGGAATTTTTCCAGAAGCTCCTAAAGCTGCCAGCATGCGACGTGGCTGGTGCAATGACATCACTTATGAGTGATGTCATTGTGCCACATGCTCATAGCATGCGTGAAAAAAGTTCTGTGCTGAAGGCCACAGGGGACTTGGCAACCCTATGGGGGTTCCCCGTTGCAAGGGCCCTCTCCCGAACTGCCCATCAGCTGGCTGGAGGAAAGGCTTACCAGTAAAAAGAGAAAAGTCCAGGCACATAGCCAGCATTGTACAGGAAGTGATATCATGCCAGTGACTTCTTGGAGATGTTTTGGTATTTAGAGGGAATATCTGGCTTCTGTGCAATTCCAGCAACAAGGCCTTTTCCCTCTAGTATGTTCTTCCTCACTCCCACTGGTTGCCAGGTAACCCTACTCTTAGATTTTAAGCCAAATGTAGCAGAATTTTAAGCGGAATGGTCCTCCATCCCCCACTGGTTGTTCTATCAACCCTACTGAGAACAGATCTCCTGTCTTATGGCTATTTAGGCTCTTCTCAGTAGGACTGTGCTTACTCCGATGTGAACAGTATCAAAGGTTAATTGATTGGCATGTTTGCAGGCCCTACTAATTCACTCCTTTGTTGAAGCAAATAGATTTGTTTAGTGCTGGGATTTTTAATATTGGATTTGGAAGGGTGTAGCTGCTTAGGATATGTCATGATCCTGGGCCTAGTGAGGCCTACAGGCTCCTGAGAAGCCTGCCTAGGAGTTATTACAGAAAGTCTACATTTCCCATGATCCCCTCTGTCCCTCTGATTGGGTGGCAAGGTTTTGGAGGAAAAACTGGCTGAGAGAGGGGTGGGACCTGGGAGGAAAGCATAAAAGGGCCAAGCACAGACAGGATGTGTTCTTTCCTGAAGAGGCTGCAGGCAGAGAGAGAGGTTCTCTCTCTGGAAGGCTGAACTGGAGGCAGGCTGAAGTCTAGAGAGCTTGCACCTGGGAAGAAATCCCTCACTCGAGGAATAGGGTTGCCAATCCCCTGGTGGGTGAAAACTGCAATAACCACTGTGAATGGGATACGGAGCAACTGATTGGTTTAGAATAGGAAAAGGAGTTCGACAAGGATGTATATTGTCACCCTGCTTATTTAATTTATATGCAGAGTACATCATGTGGAATGCTGGCCTGGATGACACACAAGCCGGAATTAAGATTCCTTGGAAACACATCAACAACCTCAGATATGCAGATGACACCACTCTAATGGCAGAGAGTGAGGAGGACCTAAAGAACCTCTTGTTGAGGGTGAATGAGGAGAGCACAAAAGTAGGCTTGAAACTCAACATCAAAAAATCATGGCATTCGGCCCCATCACACCTTGGCGAATAGAAGAAGACATGGAAGTTGTGACAGACTTCACATTTCTGGGATCCAAGATCACTGCAGATGGTGACTGTAGCCATGAAATTAAATAACGTTTGCTCCTTGGGAGGACAGCTATGGCAAACCTAGGCAGTATAATAAAAAGTAGAGACAAAAGTAGAGACCCTGCCAACAAAAGTCCATGTGAGAGTTGGACCATAAGAAAGGACGAGCGCAGAAGAATAGATGCTTTCAAGCTGTGGTGCTGGAGAAGAATCTTGAGAGTCCCTTGGACTGCAAGAAGATCAAATCAGTCAGTCCTAAGGGAAATCAACCCAGACTGTTTCCTGGAAGGTCAGATGCTGAAGCTGAAACTCAAATACTTTGGCCACCAAATGAGAAGGGAGTACTCAGTGGAGAAGACCCTGATGCTGGGAAAGAAGAAGCAAAAGAAGAAGGGGAGTGCAAAAGATGAGATGACTGGACAGTGTTACTGATGTAACTATCATGAATTTGAGCAGATTTCAGAGGATGGTGGAAGACAGGAGGGCCTGGCATGACTTGTCCATGGGGTTGCAAGGAGTCAGACTCAACTGTGCGACTGAAGAACAACAAAAAAATAAAGCATTTCAAAGAAAATCATTCTTTTATATTTTAAAGACTTTTCTCAAAATATATAATTTATAGCACTTAATTCAGATTCAATGTCCATTCAACAAAATTTAAAGTTTCCCATAGGATATAATGGAGAATTGATTCATGGGTATCTGAGGCCCTGGGAGTTCTGTCTTTTGATGTAGAGAAACCAAATTTGCAGCATAGCATCTGATGCCTCTCCTCAAAACGCCTTCCAAGTTTCAAAAGGATTGGACCAGGGGGTTCAATTCTATAAGCCCTAAAAGAAGGTGCCCATATCCTTCATTATTTCAAATGGCAGGAAGGCATTTAAAGGGTGTGTGGTCCCTTTAAATGTGATGGCCAGAACTCTCTTTATGCTTGTCTAAGCCTTGTTCTTGGTTCCACCCCATGTCTCCTGGTTCCACCCCCAAAGTTCTCAGATATTTCTTGAATTGGACCTGGTAACCCTACCAAGGACAGTGGTGAGTTTTTGTATTAGTAGCAGGGAATGTCTGGTGAGTTGCTTCAGGGCTTCTATTTATTTGCACCAACCTTTACTGTTTTCATATTCACGATAGCACTAAATCTTTATCATCCAGTTATTGTTTCAGAGCAGTAATAATAAACTTCTTTTTGTTGTTATACTGCCTGGGTTCTCGTGTCTCCTTGGTCACAGTTAAGAGGATTTACTAATAAGGAAGACAGGTGGATGGTTACTCTGGGCCCTCCCATGCAGACCCTTACCAGAGTGGTGGTAGCCAGTAGAAGGCCCTCCTAGGCCCCTGCTGTGTTTCAGGATGGCATGGTGTAAATGCTCCTGCAGACTGGCCTAGACAGGACAATCTCCATGGTTGCACCACAGATTTATAACCAATTTCCAAGAAAGGTCCACCAGGCACAATTAAAAAAAATCCTTATGTCTTTTAAATGGTTTATATGTTCTATTGTCTTTCTTTTCTTTTTTTACTGTGCTAGTTCTTATATGGTTTTTAACCTTTTAAACATTGAAAATTTTAGCAAAACAGTGCAGTGTTTTACTAATAGTGGATTTCTTTCTTCCCTTCCTCATGTTTGTTCTTTTCCCCCTAGAAATGGAATGTGAGTCAGACAAAGATTCGCATCATATCAACAATAATATTCATACTGTTTGGTTGTGTGCTGTTTGTTGCTCTCCCTGCAGTCACATTCAAGCGGATAGAAGGCTGGAATACACTAGATGCAATTTATTTTGTAGTTATTACATTAACGACCATTGGCTTTGGTGACTATGTAGCAGGTAAGATTTCTATCAAGTTCTATTTACTTTAAAAAATATTTTACAGATGTACATAATAATTATACAGGATTCTTCTTCGTTAGGTAAGAAATCTGGCTGTCCTACCCTTTGGCGGTTCAATATTTTGGCTTTTTGGCACAGCCCAGGAACTTGAGGGATCAGGAGCCCCCTTTAACTTAAACCCTGATAATGGCACTTGAGTTTTTTTTTTTTTAAAAAAAATCAAAAATAACAAAATATTTTATTTGACATAGAGGAGAAAGGTCAAGTGAATTCAGGGGTTGGAATTTTTGAGGTAAAATAGATTTTGCGCAGACTTTAGTTCTTATGTACAGGCTAATGAGAGTTTCATTAGCTTTCTTAAAACTTTTATTGAGAGGCTTTTGTTCCAGAATTTTTCCAAACACTCCAGAAAATTTTCTTCATATTTCTCTAATTATTTTGGTTTTCCAGAAGGCTGGTACATCCTTTTAAGTACCCAAACCCCTTCTCTCAAAACACTAGTTTTTGTATGATTTTTTAGGTTTCTGTTTAATCGCAGCGGACCATAGGTCTCTATACCCTTCAGAGATATCACCCTGTTCAACTGGGTAGGGAATCTTCTTCTTTCCTAGAAGTTGTATCCCCTTTCTTTGGCCCAAATAGAGTCTCAGTTTATTTCCCAACCTCCCTGACCAACTTTTTCCTAGTTCTCCTGTCTGTGATGAAGTGTGCTTAAAGCACATGAAAGCTTACATTCTGAATAAAACATTGTTGGTCTTAAACGTGCAACTTGACTCCTAATTTGTTCTCAGCTAAGGCTGAAGTTAGACTCTCTCAGTCAAGACAGAATTCATACTTTCTCCAGTCAAGGCTCAAAGCAGAATGAAATCTCAGCATGCAGTTCTCTCAAGACTCTATGTACTTAGCTAATGCTGACCAATCAGAATGCTCAGAGCAGCCTGTTACTCAAGGCTCTCTGGCTCTGTGAAGAATTAACCCTTCACATACCTTCACATACCTTTACTCTTTTTTACATCACTCTGAGACTTTTTTTAAAAAAAATGCAGTTCATCACAACAGGTAACGTATCTGTTTCTGCGCAGAGCAAATTGGCTCATAATGTGTGTGGAATGAATAAAACCAAATTTTGTTTGAACTATGTTTTGTGCAGCAAGCTCTGACTAGTATGGCACATGTAGATAATAAACCCCAGTGTTTGTGTTCAGACCAGCTGCCTGTTCCTTACCTCCTCTCTTGCTAATCGTATTGCTACAGTCATCTGTGGTATATGAATTCAGATGGTACAGCAAACCATAATTTGTAGAAACTGAAGTTTACAAACCCAGCTATAAGCCCTAGAACAAAATCCCAGGTTTGTGCCAACCACAACCCCTAGATAGTTAGACTGCTTGGATTAAGTCATCACAAATAACCAGGGTTTGATTAAATTGTAAATCAATGTATAGCATAATATCTGAATGCAGCCTTAGTCCAGTCAAAAATACATGACCAGAGTTTTAAAATGATTTTTACCATATGAATAGTCTCCTTCTCTCTTGTAGACATTGATATTCTTTTTTACTGCTACTCTATTGTGCTGTTTTTAATTGATGGCTTACAAAAATTTAAGCCATCTATAAAAAAAAATTAAGCCATCTATCAGGTATCATCCAACCTTAAAACATTTTGTCTATTATTAACAACATGCTTTGAAAAAAATTAAGTGTCTGAAAGAAGTGAGTAGGAGGCTTGGAGAATCCTTACGGAGATAAAAGTGTCAGAAGAATTTACACATATAGAGATAAATGAAATAGAAATTGAGAGGCTTTTAGAAATGTGAGTAGAATCTATGAGAATCCTCTTTTTTTAAAATAACAATTGAATAGGAGGAGAGAATGGGAAGAAAGTATTGATAGCAGCTGCTTTAATTGTGCAAATATATTTGTTCACTTTTTAAAAGGAACACTATCACTTACATTATGAACAGAAGCCACATAATAGCTTGGATCCCATGGGGATGAGCATGGAGGGAAGCAGTTTTTGCTGATTCCCTCCTGCTGTGGGAGACCTTTCCAAGGAGAAGGATTTCAGGGAGCATTTTGAGAGGGAGGAATCAGAAAAATCCCTCCCCCACATCTTGTGGTTGCACAAATCTGAGTGGGATTCAACTCACTATAGAATTATGAAAATTGTTTCCACTTCTTTAATATATCTGTTCTTTGGCTTTGATCCAGCAAGGTCCTTATGGGATGGGGCTATAGCTCAGTGTCAAATTTATTTCCAGCAGCTGAGTCGCTATGCCACCGGCTGCAGGAAATTCATTGCCCCCCAAGTCGAAATGAAGAGTCAGACACAAGGTATTGGTAAAACTAAGAGCCACTTTATTATATGAATAAACAAAATGGCAAGGGCAACTAAACTGCGGCCTGGTCAGGGCCAGGGGTCTCAACAGACCGCTCCCCTGCCATTAGCGGGTGAAAGACCTGGCCCCCCAGTTGGAGCTGTGTGTCACAGCTCCCGCCAGGCCGGCCCAGCGAGGAGGCATGCCCCAGAGGGCCCAACCACCAGATGCATGTCTCAATAGAAGGCACCCTCTGGTCGAGCCTCCAGGAAGGTCTGCATTCACCCACCCCGGGTCATGAACACCCAAAGGTTGATCATGCAAGACCCCTAACTTCCCCAAAGGGGGAGGCTTTCCGGTCCTCCCCTAGCTGCTTAGCACCATAAACCCAGTAAAACCTGCCGCTACTAAGGCCAAATCTCTACTTAGGGCTCAGCACCCACCAGGAGGCCCAGAGCCACTCGCAGCCCTTGCTGGAGATCTCTCAAGAAAAGCATGTTACCTTTTTCAGAGATATGCACCCCATCCCCTCTGTAGAGGTCAGGATATTTTGTAAAAATATTTGGGTGGGGCAAAAAGTGGCCCAACCCCCCTTCCAATGCCTTCTGAATTTCCTTATTAGCTTTGTAAAGGGCCCTCTCAATACCTACAGGGTCCCAAGCACTAAGACAAACCAGGCGGGGAATCATGGCTGACCAAATTATAATGGTCCCCGGCCATCTCTCCCTGATGTGCCTAAAATCCTCTCGTGCCTGCAGGACCAAAGCCTTGCTTTTTACCAGCCTGAGGTCATTCCCCCACAAGTGAATGATTAAAACCTGAGGAGGAGGGCCCACATTCCTATGAAATAACAATGACAGCAGGCCAGGCCACTGAAGACCCCGGCACCCCCGCCATTCAACAGTAACATATTGGCTGAGTCCCAGCTGATAGCTGACCGAAGTTCTCTGAGCCTGATGTGCAGCCCAAAACTCATAGCTATGTCCACAGATGAGAACTTGGCTCCTCTGGCCAGGAGCAACAGCATCTAAAAGGAAAGAACAGACAAACTAGAAACAAATACCATAACTTTCCCATTGCAAATAAACAAAGATAAGAATGGAGCAAAGGGTGAACATAAGATTTGTAAGCCAGCGATCGCCAACAGCCAAGGTGCTGAATGGAGGAAGAAGGATATCCCAGGGCAGCAGCCGTCAAGGCCACCCCGATTCTAAAGGAGTGGGTACCAAACCGCACTCCAGACAACCCCAGCTCAGCTAAGGCCCTAGAATTCACAGCCCAAAGCTAATTGTCAGTGGGCTGCCACTAGGATGACAAAACAAACACCCCTTGTTGTTCCCCCGTACTGCCAAATAAGCAGCCAAAGCAGAAACTGGGCACAGCTCAACCTCAGCTCCAATACGGTCCCTTTGCACTGGTCAGTCTTAGAGCTCTGGATGGCAAGAACTGCCTTACCCTCCATTAACCTCAGGTCTCGAAGCGACAAAGCCTTACCAGAAACTTCATTTCTGGAACTTGCCACTAACTCACTGACCCTAAGGGCCCAAAAAAAGGCCACTAAAGAGGCCGCATGAAACAGTGCAGACTCAAAATGAGATGCACACACCATGCTCCAAACCCCTTTCAAGCCTCTAAGAATCAAAGGGGAAATAGGGTTCCTCATGTTGGGACTAGGCCCAGCCTCTCTGAACCACCTCTCCAGCATCTTTCGAAGACGAAAGTCTGCTGTTTCTTCCTTATATCCCAATGCCTTACTAGCAAAAGCAAAAGCAGACAGGCGTCCCCTGATGGATCACATGTCCAGTCCCTTACTTTTAAAGGAAACACAGTAGTGGCGCAACTGCTCCATCGGGAGGGGCCAAACAATGTGATACCCTACCTCAGCCCTAAAGTCCTCAAACTGCCGCACAGCACGTTCGTAAGACTTCCTGGTGCTAGGCGCAATGGCTAGGCCTATCGCTCTGCAGGCCTTGGCTCGCCAATCAGCCATAGCTCCTGGGACATTGGCGCTGGCTCTCAATCGGCGTCTGGGGACAGCTGATGGAACCTCTCCATTTGCGAGAGAGAGCGTCTACCACCCTGTTATTTACCCCAGGAACATGCTTGGCTAAAAACAGTATGTTAAGCCACAGACAGCTCAGAGTAAAAGCCCTCACCAGTCTCATAACCCATTGAGATTTGGATGGAAGGGAATTAATGGACCACAGCCATGTTATTGCACCAAAAATGCACTGTGCAATTGGCCATGTAACTCCCCCACAGCCAAACTGCAACCAGAATGGGAAAGAACTCAAGAAACGTGAGATCTCGGTTCACCCTTGCTTGAAACCATGAATCTGGCCATACTTCTGCGCAACAATGTCCACGGAAATAAACCCCAAAACCTAAAGACCCAGCGGCATCAGACATGACCTGGAGCTCCACCTCAAGCCTCATGTCCTCTCTCCAAAAAGAAATCCCATTAAAGGATTCCAAAAATTCCTGCCATACCCTCAAATCCTCCCGCATGCTGCTGGTAACCCTGGTCCTATGCTGAGGCAAGCGCAGGCCTGCCATAGCATCACAAAACCAGCGAAGAAAAGTTCGTCCAGGAGCAACCACTTTGCAAGCAAAGTTCAGAAGCCCAACCAACTGCTGGAGCTCAAGCAGTGTGACCTTTCTCTTAAGAAGGAAGGCATTAATCCTATTCCTTAAATCCGCCACTTTCTGAAAAGGTATTCTGGACAATTGCGCCAGGCTGTCCAGCTCAATCCTCAAGAAGATAAGGCGTTGGGCCAAGCCTTCCGTTTTCTCTTTAGCCAACAGAACCCCCAGTTCTGCGGCCAGCTCAATAAAGCCAGATAGCAACCGTGCACAACGCCCAGTCCCCACAGGACCCACAAAGAGGCAGTAATCGAAATAATGAACAACATCCTGCACACCAACTTTTCCGTGAACCGCCCATTCCAAGAATGTGCTGAAACACTCAAAAGCTGCACATGAGACAGAGCAGCCCATTGGCAAAGCCCTATCCATGTAAAATTGCCCTGCAAAAGTAAAACCTAAAAGCTCAAAATCAGCCGGATGGACAGGGAAAAGGCGAAAAGCAGATTTAATATCGCATTTAACCAACTCTGTCCCCTTATCACAGCATTGAACGATGCCCACGGCCTGATCAAAGCTGGTATACCTAACTGAGTATAATTGCTTGGGAATCCCATCATTAACAGCTGAACCCTTGGGGTAGGAAAGGTGGTGAATCAAATGAAATTCACCAGGTGCCTTTTTTGGCACCACCCCCAAAGGGGAAACCCTAAGGTTAGGCACCGGAGGATTAAGGAATGGGCCCAAAATCCTGCCCTCAGCTAACTCTTTGGCAATCTTATCCTCCACTACATGCTCTAAACCTTTAACAGAACTAAGGTTCCGAGACCGAAATGGGACCCAGGAACCCTGAAAAGGAATTCTAAATCCGAACGTGAAACCATTTAATAAATAAACCCTGTCTGCCCTATGCGGGTACCTACGCAGCCACTGCTCAAGAGGTCCCACCTTTATCGGACTGGGCTTCTTCTACAGTTTGGGAAGTACTCCCACCCCCGCCCTGTCTCTTTTGGCCCTTATGTGGCCGGACTCTGGGGCAGTTGCTAAAGGAGTGCGGGCCGCCACACATGGGGCATTCATGCTTGAACTGACAAGCCTTCCTACTTCACACTCCTTGGGAGCCCAACTCCCAACAAAGCAATCTGGGTTGAACCGCCTGCCCTGCAGAACTGCAGGAAGAAGATGACAAAGCAGAAGAAGTAGCGGATGCCCTAGCAACCAAATGATAACTTTCGGAGCGGTCACCCAAATTAGGCCGTGCCGGGGACATGACCTGAAGCCACAATTGCTGATGGATACGATCCCACTGAATGGAAAGGTACAAAGCAGCCCTCATCCTGAATTCCTCATCATATTGAATCCAGGCTGGGCCACTAAACATCGTATACCCTTTATAAATAATATCCATATACTGGATAAGCGCTGCCACCCGCCAAGGCTGAGCACGCACAATCACTCCAGCATATATAAAAAACCCCGGCAGCCAATTGGCCCAAGTCCGATCCACCTTCTGCTTCTTCAACTTCTCTTTCTTTTTGTCTTCCAGATCCTCTTTATCTTTTTTCTCCAACTCACAGAACAGGAGGGAGAAAATATCAATGTACTTTAGGATCTTGACCTTTGTTGCAGGCAACAAATGATCACCTAAAGGTAAAGCCACATCTCCAAAAGGCATGGCAGCAAAAGGGACTTGCCCCATAGGGAGAAGGAAAACCTCATCCCCCCGAAAAGGAACCTGCAACCCCCTGCTGCCCAGCAGCTGGCCAATTCCCATATGGGCCAAACTGGCCCTGCGACCACACCCAGTTTGCCTGAAGACCCACACCTAGGGTGGAAGATGCGCCTGAACCCCCAGGAGCAATGCCAGGAGCAGTAGGGCAGGACCCAATGCCTCCCAAGGCCAAACAAGCCCGGTATATGTCAGAGAGCTGTCCCCAGCCTTACCCAGCATTCCAGTAGGCACCAGCGCCAATCCAGATGCCGCAGCCCCCGAAGATGGGCCTGATCCCACGTCAGTAGTGCCAATACCCACAGCTCCTCCTGCAACATTTCCAGCAGACCTGCCCTCCAAAATAGACAACCTAGTTAAGATATCTGCCTGAAATGCCATTTTGGAGACCTTCCACGCTCCCAAACCTTGCAAAGAAGAAACACCGGATGCTTGCTCCAGGGCCTGCAGCCTTTGCAAGATAGCTGCGTTCACCTCATCTTCCCCTTCCTCATCTGAAGAGGACCTTAGGAGCTTTTTGTGCCGGCTGTTTGCCCTTGGATTTCCCCGTCCCCTTTCGCCCAGACATCTTCCAACAGCAAGGACAGATGAAACTCACAACACCACCCAAAAATAGCCCTTGCAAGCTATCTATGGAATTAGCCCCCTTTCAACCACCCCTAAGATGGCCACCACTTCAAAAAGATCAGCCCCTAAAATTGCCTCCTCCTAATGAAAGAGAGGGGAAAATAAAATGGCTGCCAAGCCAATGAGGGGGGAGTGAACCAATGTGGCAGCCACCAATTAAAGCTCTAAAAAATCCCCATGAACCAACAGGCCACCCAGCACAAACCGCAAGTTCAGCCTGACTGAATTAAAAAAGAGGGTGGGGAGCCACATGAGGTACTCGAGTGGGGGGTGGGATGGGCTTAAAACCGACCGCGTAGAGCTGTGTTGTCCCCGAAGGCCCGCTCTAAACTGGCCACCGCCACCAGGCCCAGGCTTCGCAACTGCCTCTGACGAAACCGACCGATAGGGTCCAAGCGGGAGCAAGAAACGCTCCCACGACCCTACTCAGGCTTAATCCCTCCTTGCTGGCTCAAAGCACCTCCAGATGCTCCAACTGAGCCGAGCTTCACTGAGGGACTGAACAATGGGGACGGAGGTCTGGCCATTACTATGCCCAAGCCCCACCCCCTCAGCAGCATGCCTAAACAGGCCATTGAAGTCCTCCATTATCCTCCAGGGAGGCAAATTGATTTCCAGCAGCCGAGCCGCTATGCAGCCGGCTGCAGGAAATTTACTGGAGACATGTCTCCAAACCTCTTTCCTCATCATACCCCAAATCCTATTAGGCTAGTTTGGCATGGGTGGCAGCATAATTAACAGCATGGCCTCTACCCAAAGATGGCTGCTATAGAGTGAACAATGTGTACTGAACACGTTTATCCCTCCCACTCTTCTGCCATTCATGGCAGAGCAGGCTTGTTACTGCTATGCCAAATACCCTTGCCTGCTGCTGCAGGGAACTTGCTAAGTTTGGTTTTTTTCCTCCCTGTTCCCAAAGAAGACACCCTCCTCCTCCAGTATCAGCAGTTGGAATGAGGGATGTCTCTTGGCGTTTCGGCTCCTGCCAAGGGCTGTTGTTCACCTATTCTGTTGGAACAATATCTTTCCCTTTTGCACTACAGTGTTATTTTTCCTTATAGAACAAAGAGCTGTAAGCATTTCAGCTGGGAATGTATTATTTATTTATTAAATTTGCATCCTTGTTTTCCATTGGTATGCTCAACATGGCTGACAAAACAAAGTTCTACAAAGAAATTACATTGAATTAGTACAAAGTAGAAATCTGAGGACTGGCTCTTCCATCTGCAGCTGGAAACTGAGTCAAGTTGCCAGAGAAGAGATGGCTAATGAAGGAATGGATGGAATCAAGTTCTTGTGTCCTTCCATCTATTCTGGCAGTTGATGTTATCCATGTCAACAGCACAGATGGTGAATGAAAGTGAGCTTTAGCTCTTCCCTCTGCTAGAGGGTTGCCAATCCTCAGGTGAGGGCAGGGGATCCCCCAGTTTGGAGGCCCTCCCCCCTGTTCAGGGTCATCAGAAAAATGACGGGCTTATAGCTGGGTTTGTAAACGTCAGTTTCTACAAATTATGGTTTGCTGTAGCATCTGAATTCATATACCACATATCCTTCAGGGTCATCAATCCTCAGGTGAGGAGAGGGGATCCCCCAGTTTAGAAGCCCTCTTCCCACTTCAGGGTCATCAGAAAGCAGGGGTGGGGGGGAGGAAATGTCTGCTGCGCACTCAGTTATTCCCTATGGAGACTGATTCCCAAAGGGTGTAATGGAGAATTGATCTGTGGGTATCTGGGGCTCTGGGGGAGCTGTTTTCTGAGGTAGAGGCATAGCATCCAGTGCCTTTCCCCACAATACCCTCCAAGTTTCAAAAGGATTGGACCAGGGGGTCTAATTCTATGAGCCCCAATAGAAGGTGCCCCTATCCTTCATTATTTCCAATGGAGCGAAGGCATTTAAAAGGTCCCTTTAAATGTGATGGCCAGAACTCCCTTTGGAGTTCAATTATGCTTGCCATAACCTTGCCCCTGGCTCCACCCCAATGTCTCCTGACTCCACCCCCAAAGTTCCCAGATATATATTTCTTTAATTCAACTTGGCAATCCTACTCTGCTACAGGATAGGTACCCCAAAATAAATAATTTGCTTCTAAAGGCCCACTTCCTGCAAGTCTCTGTAGCTGGTGTGTAAGCTGTCTTGGAATACCAAACACCATCCTATGACTGCTGTTTAACGCTAACTCTCTTCCTTGGCTTACCAAAGACTGACTTTTATGTCCGCTCTGTCCTTTGTATGTCAAATCAAGTCATTGCCTACTTTGCTTGTTTTTCGTGTGGTGCTAAATGCCTTCCAGTGCTTGCTTTATAACACTGCCTGCCTTTGGAGTTGCGAAACATCAGCTTCTGTGAATGAGAATTTAAATTGCCTTTAAAACTGAAGTTTTCATCCTATCTGTCTGAAATTTGGAAGGAAAGGTCTCTTGGGTGAGAAGTATAGTTGCTGAAAATTCTTTCCCAGTTGAATGGAAGATAAAATAATTAGAGAAGATGGAACTATAAGTGTTTCTTATTAAACCAATGTTCTTTATCATGAATGAAATAAATACAATATCTAAAAATTTAAACAACTGAAATGAAACAAAAAATGAAAATAATTATGCACCCTATCAGAGTGTCCCGGGAACCAGAGTGCCCCGGTCAAAGCCAAGATTGCTTTTTAAACAATGTGCAGGATTTAGTATGAAAATGCATTTTGTTCATCATTTTAAAACTTGCTACAGATTTTTTTTTTCTGTGTCTCTGTCTTAAAGGTCCTCTTCATTGGTTATGTTCAGTACAGTGATGTTGATTATAAGACTGCCAGCTGGCTTCAGACCGCAGCAGTGGCCTAAGAATGTTAACAGGGAGATTTAAACAATTTCACTAATGTACTAGAGTCAATGAAATTGCTTAGCCTGTAATTGAAAGCAGTGTTAAATACTCATGACAGGTTTAGCCTTGCATAACCTCAACGAATAGGGAACACTAAGAGCTGTAGTTACTGCAGTCGACTTGGTCTACCACTAGGTGACATTACTTAACTTAGAGAATATGGAAGCATGCACAAATAGATACAAATCGAAAGTACCACCACACACACATACACAAATACAAAGGGGAGAGAGAGAGAAATACCTTAGATCTTTTTAGCACCCAAAGCTAAATTAAAATAGTGCCCACTCTTTTATCTGTATTGGAAAAAGTGGTTTCATGTCCCTTGAACAGTTCCCCTTGAACAGTTCCCCAAACACCATCAGTTTCTGCTAGAGTCTGTAATTTGTTTTTCCCAGTCCAGAAATGAGTCCTGATCCCCAAAAGCCAAAGGGCTTCAGGAATGCATCCTGATACTGCTCATCACCTGCAACCTTCTGATCTCGTAGTTCATCATCTGCCATTATAAAATGAATGCTGTTGTCTGGCCTTATGTTGCATCTTTTTTACAGCATTAGGTCCTGTTTCTTTTGCTTCTTTCTTTTTAAAAATGTTATTCCAGTTCGGGATTAACCTTTCTTAGGTTGCACAGTAAATGCTTGATTATTGCAGCAGTTTTTTAATCATTGACCACATACATATTTCAGTCTGTATTCAAACCTACTTGAGTAGGGCAAGTGACTCGCCAATGTGAAAAAATTAACTATGGTAAGTTGCCATCGCGAGGTCCATATTCTCAAGTGGCAACTGGTATATTTAAGATACCATCCTTTATGTCTAAGGCTCTTCATTTATTATCAATAAAAATGCTGCTTGTAATATCCTAAACATAAAAAAAGCAAAATATGCTCTTATCCTGGAATACTCTTCTTTTGAATAATCCTTGTATTAGAGAGGATAGTCACAGAATTTTTGGGAGTTTCACTGATTTGTTCATCATGTTAATGATCCTGTCACATTCATTTTGTAATTATTACTGATGCTGAAAACATGCATTTTAATATGCCAGCAGTTCTTCACTCTTTTTCACTCAAGCTGTAAAATTTTGGGGTCAACAGTCACTGCGCAGAAGTGATTAAATCAATGAGATTGCTTCCTGAAGTTACCAATGATTCTGTGGGACTAAACTGCACTGAGTGGTTGTATTGTTTCTTTATAATATTTGTGCAGCCTGTCTGAGTGAGTACTTAGGTAAATGGGCTCCTGGATCAAGATGAAAATGTACTTAAGACAGCCTCCTTTGTTCATTAGACTGTTCGTGTATTACCAATAAGATCACTCAGTTCAAAAGTACATCTAAGTAAGTTAATGTTTAGAAACCCAGGTGTCTGAATACTAGTAGAGTTTTCTCTAAGAACATAAGAGAAGCCATGTTGGATCGGGCCAATGGCCCATCCAGTCCAACACTCTGTGGCACACAGTGGTCAAAAAACCCAGGCGCCATCAGGAGGTCTATCAGTGGGGCTGTAAGCCAAATTGCCCTCAATGAGAGGATTGGAAAAATATAAATGGTTTTTATTATAAAAATCGGTCAAGCATACAAGGAAATAAATTTCATTCAACACGCATACAGAGCTAAGAAAATTTGAAGGAAATTGATAGGGGTAACACGAAGGGAAAACACGGACAATGTGATACTTCACCTATCGTAGTCTTCAGTTGAAGCTCCAATAGCAACAAAAAAATGAAAGGGGAGTAAGACATGGCCAGTGTATCTTACTATCGGGGACCTGAATCTGACAAGCTTTTGGGGGTGAATCTATACAGAAGGGTAGGAATACTGTCAGATGCACACCAGAGGAGCCATGGGTCAGATCTTTTAAGGACTATCATGTACCCTCAGGGGGGTGAGGTCAGATGACCCATGACACAGGGGTCAGGTGTGCTATGATGCTGGGACATGTGGTATGTGACCTCAGAAAAGCAGAGGCTCCATGGTGACGTTTGGAAAGTAATGGGTTAATGGACTTATCACAACTGAACAAAGTTATCTAATGTGACAGTATAGGGCCGAATTGTTATCTAAAGTGACCCTTGACTTACACAATGGCATTGGTCTCCAGGTTTGGCTTGGTCTTTGTCATTGACTCATCTTGACTGACACAGTCTTTTGTGTGATGTTCAGCTTAAAATGGCTGGCAGGATGCACATGTAGATAAGCTTGATTGCTTTATGGAAATGTCCAGGTTACACATTGAGTACATGGGTCTCTTGCTTTGCTCTTATGGCATCCCAAAGATGCAGGACGATGATCACAAATCCTGTTAGCCCTTTTAATGGCTTCCATCAGGAGGGCTGAAAACCCCATAGCTGGATAGCTCATGTTGGTCGCACAACCTCATGTTCCGCAGAACCAGAGATTTGCACACGATAGCTAGCTGGGAGTCCTTGCTGAGTTAGGACCTGTCTGTGGGAGCATTGCCTTGAGGACTGAGGTCCAAAAAGCTCACATAGGCCTGGCAGGAAGCTGGCAGCTTGGCCTATGTCCGAGTGTAGATGTGTGTGAGAACTAAAAGTCCAGAAAACATGATGTCTGTGTAGAATGGAGAGGGGGCTTTGTCTCACACGGCCAGGACACTAGAAGCCTTCACATTGTTGCCCCTCCCAAGCACCAAGCACTTTACTCTAGATCAGTAAAGGCTGCAATCTGCATCCAAGTGAAAAACTGATTTTTATATATATAAAGGACGCAGGACTTCAATCTTAATATTGAGGGAATGAGTACTTTCAGCGCTATCCTAAAAATACTTCCCTAAGGTTAGCTCCTTTTAATAGACCTATGTAGGATTCTAAGTAGGCCCGATTAAGATGGCATGGTTAGTTGCTGAGTTAATGCATGGTTCTCTGATGTCTGTGACTTATATAAGAAAAGGAGAAGGGGAAACCTATGGGCATAATCCATGGCATCTGATGTGAGAGATTTGAGAATATGCTAAACTTTCTCATTGAAATCAATGGGACTGACAAATTCATCAATTCATTCATTTAGTTCATTTGTACCCTGCTTTTCTCCCCAAAAGAGCCCTGTAGTGCAGAGTGATAAAGCTGCAGTACTGCGGTCTGAACTCTCTGCTCACGACCTGAGTTCGATTCCAGTGGAAGCTGGGTTCAGGTAGTCGGCTCAAGGTTGACTCAGCCATCCATCCTTCCGAGGTCGGTAAAATGAGTACCCAGCTTGCTGGGGGGGAAGTGTAGATGACTGGGGAAGGCAATGGCAAATCACCCCGTAAAACGTCTGCTGTGAAAATGTTGTGAAAGCAACGTCCTCCCAGAGTTGGAAATGACTGGTACTTGCACAAGGGACTACCTTTACCTTTTTTTCCTCCCCAATGGGGACTCAAAGCAACTTACTTCATTCTCCTCTCATCCATTTTATCATCACAACAGCCTTGTGAGGTAGGTTGGGCTCTTAATTTGGAATAGATTATGTGCTTTGTTTTGTATTGATTTTTTTCCTGACCTTTGTTGAAGTGTTGAAATTTGTCCTGCAAAGACTGTGAGAAGTTCATTTGTCAAGGAATTAGTAAACTATGCTATTTAAAAATATAGTATTTACTTTAGGGAAAGACTAGACTTTTCTCCTAGTTATGCCATTTAAAGGCGGAAGGTCATCTTACATTTGCATACAAGTTACTGTTATGTCCAGTAAATTTTGGGGAGGTAATACAACTTCTTCAGGGAGGTTATCTTACATTCAGGATCATCTTCCTTTTTAGTAACTATGATAACCAAAGATAGATTAAGAATGATGGTTGCAAAGGCATGAATGTGTTTTAAATTTTTATTTTCTAGGGGGAGGTGATATTGAATATTTAGATTTCTACAAACCAGTAGTGTGGTTCTGGATCCTTGTGGGCCTTGCATACTTTGCTGCTGTCCTGAGCATGATTGGTGATTGGCTAAGAGTCATATCCAAAAAGACCAAGGAAGAGGTAAGCAATTATTGCAGAATTTATATTAGAACAGACTTATTTCCCTTAAAAGTTATTTTCCCTTTCATTTTCACAAATAGTATACTAGTTAGTATTTCCATTTTAATTGCATCTTTTATCAGACATTATTGCAAGGGCATGTTCCTGTATTGCAAAATACATTAGTCTTGAAGTTGCTTAATAGAATCATATGTGGTTCCCTCTCCACAAGAAGAAGATGCCATCAAGTCACAATTGACTCATGGTGACCCAATTCCTGGGGCTTCCTGACAAGAGAGGAGCAGAAGTTTGCCATTGCCTTCCTCTCCATAGCAACCTAGTCTTCCTTTGTGGTCTCTCATTCAAGTACCAATGAGGGCTGATCCTGCTTAGCCTGAGCTAAGCTGGTCTATTTGGGCTGAATCTATCCACTAACACAATACCAAATTGTTGAAGCCAAGTACAAACCAATAAATTTACAGAGGATTCTAACAATTAAAGAATTGTTTATGTCTTCTTTAATAGATTTATACTATTGGGGGGTATTTTAGTTTATTGTACCCAAAGTTTATAATCAGTTTTGCCAGAGAGTGCTAACTGTGGCTACCATTCTACCTCAATTACATTTCCCTTTCCAAGTTTTATCCATGAAATTTCAAAAATGTAACAACAGAAATTCCCATGTGACAATGAAAATAGCAAAGAATGTTGGCATTCTGGAAAGCTGTAATTGAAAACCAGTAATTGCCTTATAGCAAGATTCAGCAGTTGGATTGATTTACAATAGAACTGCTTCTTCCCCCACATGAGATTTACTGTTCCTTTAAGCCAAGCACTGCTCACTGCAGAGCTTGGAAAAACAGCAACTATAAGCAAGTGGTGCTAAAGGAATAATTACTAAAAGCACTTAATTGCTTTTTAGATATATCTGCTTTTACTGAAGTGATATGTTACAGGTGACAATGCTTCACAAGACGATGTAGATAACAGTTTAAGGGAATAAATGAGGACAAGTAATATGGCTACCATTTCCCCCCCAACAGGGCTAAAAGAAGCTTGATGTTTTTTGTGAAAACACAGTGTGGGGAGACTTAAACTTTCTCTTCTCCTCATGAAGGAGGGGCTGTGGCTCAGAAGATCCTGGCTTCAGTCCCCAGCATCTCCAGTTAAAAAAGGTAGTAGGTGATGTGAAAGACCTATGCCTGAGACCCTGGAGAGCTGCTGCCAGTCAGAGTAGACAATACTGACTTTGATGAGTCAGTGGATTGATTCAGTACAGCTTCTTATGTTCATGCTATTTTCCTGCTTGAAAAAGCAAGCCCAGGAAGCATATTTATAAGAACTGTGCATATTTTGACCCTGTAAAAAAGCCAGAGAGCAATGTTCCATTAAAAAATGTGTTCTCCACTTAATAAAGTGTTGCAAAGTTGTTATAGACACTAGAATTGGAGTAAGTTATGCTGATGCAAGGATGTGTGCATTTATTTCTATGTATTCTATTCAAGGGTACTATTAAGAATGAGTCCAGTCTCATTGAATGTGCATATAATTCAGAGGGCTGATGTTTTCTTAACTGTCATATTCTTAAAATTTAGTGTAACTTACAGAATGGATCCGTTTAAGACTATTTCTAAAAGTGGCAGCATTTTCACAGGTCTTTGTCTTTGAAATAGTTGGTGCAAATTGCAAATACAAGAAAAACAATAGTTTTGTTACATTTTGTGTAAATGTAATAAAGTAAATGCACTCTTGATCCCTGAGATATCACATATTACAATATCCATGGAGTATATTAAAGATTTGTGGAACCCCTTGTTTTGTAATAAGTGTCACAATCTGTATTTTGTCCCATATTTATGGACCATTAATCCACCTTCAAAAAGATACTACTCACCTATTCTCATTCTGAGGCATGTGTATGCATTTGACAGCACATACACACACACTCATTTCACTTTGCATTTTTTTACAGGGACAGTGGCTATGTTATTTTAATTAAAATGTCATTGAGTTTTAACAAATAGCTTGTTTTCTTAGAAGTGGGAAAAGGAAATCTGTTCTTAATCTACAGATCATATATTGCTTTTCAACATAAATTGCTTAGGTAGTGTTCACTTCTTCCCTTAGCTGACCATCCCTTAGCAGACCACTTCTTCCCTTAGCTGACTTATTTGCATTTTTAATAGAAAGTGCTATGTTTTGCCAAATATATTTATGTCATTAATCATGAATGTATTTTCTATTTCTAGTTGCATTATTTGGTTAGGAAGTTCTAATATGAGTCCCCTACATTTTTTTAGTTAATTTATTTCCATGAAAATCTGATATCTAGTTAATAATGGAACATTAACCTGAAAGATTTTGTTCTTATACACATTTAAAAGAATATTATAAAATGTAGGGGATAGACATGTTAATCTGATCTCCATTTTTAGCATATACTCAGGGGTGCTAAACTTGATTGTCCCATGTCATTGAGATGAATCTTCTTGAAGTTTTTTTCCCCACAAACTCAGCATGGAAATGAATGGGAATCACTTAGCTGTTTGGCAGAACATGCATAGGAATTTTAATTAAAATGGCTGTTCCATTAGGATGGTATTCAACAGGGCTTTTTTTGAGCAGGAATGCACAGGAACACAGTTCCGGCTGGCTTGGCATCAAGGTGTGTGGCCCAATATGCAAATGAGTTCCTGCTGGGCTTTTACTACAAAAAAGCCCTGTGTGAAACAATGGTGACATCAGGGGCCGTAGCCTAATATGAAAATGAGTTCCTGCTGGGCTTTTTCTACAACCCCTCTCCCCAGGTATTCAATCTATACAACCTTCATCATCCCCCACCACATCATGCAGGACTGTATGGCTTATAGGAGGCAGCAGTGACCATGGGGAGTGTGTCGAGGAGGTTGTCCCACCCCTTGCAAGAGCATGCATGTACAAACACTGGATAATACACCAGTCCACTTCCACTGTGACATTAGTATTTATTTGTTTATCGTCTGTCTTTTTCATTAAGATGTAAATGGTAGCAGGGAGGATTATCAAATCCTTTTTATCAAATAGGAGTATGCACTTTAAAAAATCATTTTCAATGTCAGATCCAGATTTCTGGTGAGGCATCTTTTCTGTTATCTCAAATTTCTGGGTTGTCCTTATCAGTTCAGGATTCCTTTCCATTTTGGGGTGCTGGAACAACTGTTTGGAAATGTCTTGTCCCTTTCAGTTATAAAGTGCTATTATTTCTTATGAGATTACAGCTGGCCTCCAGAGTTCCAGAGGATACATCTACTCTCATAGAAAATAAAGGCTCTCTTAAATTTAAAGGGGCAAGGTGCTGCCAAATAGCTGAGCCAACTAACTGTTTATGTCCGCTAGACCTTCCACCAAATCCTTTTAAAGTTTAAAAGAAAAGGATGGACCTAGACGAACTAGGCAACATTGGTCCATCAGTTAGAGCAGAGTCCACCCTAACAGCTAGAATATGGCTTATAATAATAATAATAATAATAATAATAATAATAAATTTTATTTGTACCCCGCCCTCCCCCGCCGAAGCAGGCTCAGGGCGGCTAACAATACGGTGACCAATGGTGCACCAACAATAAAACAGTTACACTAGAAACATTAAATTAACATTAAACTAACCTTAAAAGCCTGAATTAAAACAATTAACTAAAACATTTTATGACGCTATCCTTGACACTCTTCTAGTTGATGCTGATGGCGGATTTTCAGTTATTCATAAGCTAATTTAAAAAGGGTGGTCTTGCAGGCCCTGCGGAACTGATCAAGGTTCCGCAGGGCCCGCACCTCCTCTGGGAGTTGGTTCCAGAGATGTGGGGCTGCGGCCGAAAAGGCCCGAGAGCGAGTATTTTGTAGTTTAATTTGTCTTGGCCCAGGGGTAGTCAGTCTGTTCTTTCCTACTGACCTCAGTGCTCTCTGGGGTTCATACGGGGAGAGACGGTCCCTCAGGTAGGCTGGTCCTCGGCCATATAGGGCTTTAAAGGTGATAACCAGCACTTTGTACTGGACCCGGTATACAATCGGTAACCAGTGCAGTTCGCGTAGCCCCGGCCGCACATGTTCCCATCTTGGGAGACCAAGTAACAGCCTGGCCGCTGCGTTCTGCACTAGCTGTAACTTCCGGGTCCGGCACAGAGGCAGCCCCATGTAGAGGGCGTTACAGTAGTCCAATCGTGAGGTGACCGTCGCATGGATCACCGTTGCTAGGTCCCGACGCTCCAGGAAAGGGGCCAACTGCTTTGCCCGCCTCAGATGGAAGAAAGCTGACTTGGCAGTGGCTGTTATCTGGGCCTCCATTGATAATGAAGGCTCCAGTAAAACACCCAGACTCTTCACCTGCTGCGCCGCCTTTAGCTGCACACCATCGAAGGTCGGGAGGGATATTTCCCTCCCTGGAGCGCCGCGACCCACACAGAGAACCTCTGTCTTTGCCGGATTCAGCTTCAGCCCACTCAGTCTAAGCCACGTTGCAATAGCCTGTAACGCCCGATCCAGGTCTTCCGGGGGGGAGGCGGGCCGGCCGTCCATTAGCAGATAGAGCTGGGTGTCATCCGCATATTGGTGGCAGCCCAGCCCAAACCTCCTGGCAATCTGGGCAAGGGGGCGCATATAGATGTTGAATAACATCGGGGAGAGGACTGCTCCCTGAGGCACCCCACAATCTAGTGTGCGCCTCTGGGATCGTTCACCCCCGATCGCCACCCTTTGTCCCCGACCCATGAGGAAAGAGGAGAGCCATTGTAAAGCAGACCCCTTAACCCCAATGTCGGCGAGGCGGTGGATCAGTAGCCGATGGTCGACCGTATCAAATGCAGCCGACAGATCTAATAACATCAGCACTGCTACACCGCCTCGATCCAGTTGCCGTAGACTCCCATGAGGCTTGGTCTACAAGTGGTAGGCCAGGTCTCACCCCTACTCACACCCAAGGAGGGAGGAAGTGGCAGCCTGCCTGCTCTGGCCCATGCCAACCTAGGATTGCCAGCTCCAGATTGGGAATACCTGGAGATTTTGGGGGTGGAGCCTGAGGAAGGCAGGGTTTGGAGAGGGGAGGGACCACAACAGGGTACAATTGCCATACAGACCACCTTCCAAAGCAGCTATTTTCCCCAGGTGAACTGATCCCTGTCACCTGGAGCTCAGTTGCAATAGCAGAAAATTTCCAGCCATCACCTGGAGGTTAGCAACCCTATTTGCCAGCCCCAACCTTTCAAAGGAGGGAGGAGGAAATAGTCTGGCTGCTGAGCCAGCTGGCTGCTATTCTGTCTGTACCACATGAGGGCTGGGCAAGCTGTTGTCTTTCCAGTCACGGGACTGGAGGCTATTGGTTTACCAGAAAAAGTCCCAGTGGTCATAATGGCCTGTCTGCCCCCACAGTTATCAAAAGAAGAGCTGAGGAACTCCAGCTGTGTGTTCCTAGCAGCTTCTGTCAATGCAAGGAGACTCACAACATGATAGGGATGCTCTGTCCTCAGGCAGATTTTGGAGATAGCAGAATATAAATCTTTTAAATGAATATAGTCAACAGTTTTAGCCACTTTGTCCAGAATGGAGATCAGTTGCCAGTGATGTTTTAGGGAGTTTAAAGTCAGTTAGCCATGTGCTCTAGCACCTAAAAATGAAATGTAACTACCTTCAGGGTTTGAATTAATCCTGTATAATACACAAAATGCACTGTGACTTGACAGGCGCTGTAGAACAAAATGGCACCAGATCTTGTTTGTTCAGCTGATCGTTGTGCTTTTACATTATTGTCTTTGTTACATCTGTAACCTAAACAAATGTATTCATTGTTACTCTCTCGGCTTGACTTCGCGAACGAAGATTTAAGAAGGGTGCAGTAGTCCATGTCTGCTGCAGGCTCGCTGGTGGCTGACAAGACCAATGCGGGACAGGCAGATCCGGCCACAGTGGCTGCAGGGAAAAGTCTGATTTGGAGTTGGTGCTGTAGCAGTGCGATTCTTCCTCAATCTCCTTTTGTCCTCAAGACCAGCTATGCGTGCGTTCTCAAAGGAAGAGACAGCCTGGTGGATGGTGTGCCTCCATGCTTTGCGATCTGAGGCTAGGTCAGACCACTGGTGATGGTTGATGCGACAGGTGCCAAGGGATTTCTTCAAGGAGTCCTTGTACCTCTTCTTTGGTGCCCCTCTATTTCGATGGCCGGTGGAAAGTTCGCCATACAGAGCAATCTTGGGAAGGCAGTGGTTTTCCATCCTAGAAATATGCCCTGCCCAGCGCAGCTGCGTCTTCAACAGCAGTGCTTCGATGCTTGTAACCTCCGCCCTCTTGAGGACTTCAGTGTTGGTCACAAAGTCACTCCCGTGGATGTTGAGGATGGTGCGAAGGCAGCGCTGATGAAAGCGCTCAAGGAGTCGCAGGTGATGATGGTATAAAACCCACGATTCGGAGCCGTAGATGAGGGTTGTCAACACAACCGCTTTGTAAACATTGATCTTTGTGCCTTTTTTCAGATGCTTGTTGCTCCATACTCTTTTGTGCAGTCGGCCAAATGCACGGTTTGCCTTTGCCAGCCTGTTGTCAATCTCCTTGTCAATCTTGACATCTGAGATGATGCACCCCAGGTAGCTGAACTGCTGGACTGTCTTCAGTACTGATTCACCCACAGTGATGCAGGGAGGGTGATAATCTTCCTGGGGTGCAGGCTGGTGGAGAACTTCTGTCTTCTTCAGACTAACTTCTAGGCCAAATAGCTTGGCAGCCTCTGCAAAGCAGGACATCATATGCTGCAGAGCAGATACCGAGTGGGAGACAAGTGCAGCATCATCAGCAAATAGTAGCTCTCGGATGAGTTTTTCCATTGTCTTGGAGTGAGCCTTTAGTCGCCTCAGGTTGAACAGGCTGCCATCAGTGCGATAGCGGATGTAGACACCATCGTCATCATCTAGATCTACTGCGGCTCTTTGAAGCATCATGCTAAAGAAGATCGTAAAGAGAGTTGGCGCGAGAACGCAGCCTTGCTTTATACCTGTGCCTATTGGGAAGGGCTCCGAGAGGTCATTGCAGTGTCTGACTTGGCCTCGCTGGTCTTCATGTAGCTGGATGATCATGCTGAGGAATCTCGGGGGACATCCTAAACGTTCCAAGATTTGCCGCAGGCCTTTCCTGCTAACGGTATCGAAAGCTTTGGTAAGGTCGACAAAAGTCACATATAGACCCTTGTTCTGTTCCCTGCATTTCTCTTGGAGCTGCCTGAGAACAAATACCATGTCGGTGGTGCTCCTGTTAGCTCTGAAGCCGCGCTGACTCTCTGGGAGGAGTTCTTCTGCAATGGTGGGCACCAGTCTGTTCAGAAGTATTCTGGCAAGGATTTTGCCTGCGATGGAGAGCAGGGTTATCCCCCGGTAGTTGGAGCAGTCTGACTTTTCTCCTTTGTTCTTGTATAGAGTGATGATGATTGCATCGCGAAAGTCCTGTGGTAGTTTGCCTTGTTTGCCAGCAGGTGACAAGTACTTTGTGAAGTGTGCTATGTAGTACTGTGCCCCCATGCTTCCAGATCTCTGGTGGGATTCCATCAACTCCCGCTGCCTTGCCACTTTTCAGTTGCTTGATGGCTTTAACAGTCTCTTCTAGGGTGGGGATCTCATCCAACTCTGTTTTCACCGGTTGAAGTGGGGTGAGGTGGATTGCTGAATCTTGAACTACGCGGTTGGCACTGAAGAGAGCCTGAAAATACTCCGACCACCGGTTCAGTATGGATGCCTTGTCTGTGAGGAGCACTTGGCCGTCTGCACTACGCAAGGGACTCTGAGCCTGATATGATGGGCCATATACTGCCTTCAGGGCTTCGTAGAACCCTCTTAAATCACCATTGTCTGCACACAGCTGGGTTCTCTCTGCAAGCTTGGTCCACCACTCGTTCTGAATGTCTCGAAGCTTGCGCTGGAGGTTGCTACATGCAGCGCGAAAGATTGCTTTTTTCCCGGGACAGGAGGGCTGAGCAAGATGTGCTTGGTAGGCAGATCTCTTTTTCGCTAGTAATTCTTGGATCTCTTGATTGTTCTCGTCAAACCAGTCCTTGTTTTTCCTTGTGGAGAACCCGAGGACTTCTTCAGAGGTCAACAGGATGGTAGTTTTTAGGTGTTCCCAGAGTGCTTCTGGAGAAGGGTCTGTGGGGCAACTGGGGTCCTCAATTTTTGACTGGAGTTTTGCCTGGAAGGCAGCTTTAACTTCAGCTGACTGAAGGCTGCCAACCTGAAGCTTCCTCCGAGGGATACCTCCTCTCCTGGGTGTGGGTTTAAAGTGAAGACGGAGATTGCAGCGTACAAGATGATGATCCGTATGACATTCCGCTCTGGGCATTACTCGGGTGTGTAAGACATCTCGAAGGTCTCTCTGGCGCACCAGAATGTAGTCGATAAGGTGCCAGTGCTTGGACCGTGGGTGCATCCAGGTTGTCTTCAGGCTGTTCTTCTGCTGAAAGATAGTGTTGGTGATGGTAAGCTGGTGCTCCGTGCAGAATTCTAGCAGGAGGCGCCTGTTATCATTGCAATTGCCAATGCCATGTTTGCCAAGTACTCCTTTCCAGGCTTCCGAGTCTTTACCTACTCTGGCATTGAAGTCGCCAAGGATGATCACCTTGTCCTCTGTAGGGGTCTTCCGTACGAGGTTGCGTAGATCAGCATAGAACTTGTTCTTTTCTGCAGGATCTGCTTGAAGAGTTGGGGCATACACACTGAAGAGTGTTGCATGCTGCTTGTTTTGAAGTGGGAGGCGCATGGACATGATGCGATCTGAGTGACCTGTTGGCAGGTTTTTGAGTTTGGAGGCAATGGAGTTCCTGACCATGAAGCCAACGCCAGAAAGGCGGCTCTCAGCCTTTGACTTCCCCTACCAGTAGAGGGTGTAGCCAGCACCGTGTTCTCGAAGACTACCTTCCTCAGGGAAACGGACCTCACTGAGAGCTGCTATGTCAATATTCAACCTGAGAAGTTCGTGGGCAACTAGAGCAGAGCGTCGTTCAGGGCGACCACTGTCTACTGCGTAAGCATGGTTCTGATGTTCCAACACACAAGCTTAAGTCTTTGCACACTTTGTGAGGCAGGTGCATGCCTTTTCTTTGTTGTTATTTTTTGACCGCAAGTAAGGATGCCCGTTGACTGCGGCTAGCCAACTGGGGTGGGGGAGACGAGCTTTGTTTAGGCCACCTTTTCTAGGCCCCTCTCCGTGTGGAGCAAGCAGTGCTGTCCCTAGATAAGGCTGCTTGGTCATTCAGGGTGCTGCCGAAAGATGCTTTCGTCTCCGGGTCAGCATCAGGCGACCAATACCCTGAACCGCCTACATGCAGGATCAGGACTGCGGCTTCCAGTGGCACCTTCCACCTGCCGTTTCGCCCCTTGCCCATCGCTGCAGGACTTGGTGTGTTGTGGGTTGTGGATGTGGATATGCCCTTCAGGCCTGCGCAGAGGAATTTTTAGGTGAGGCACAGTGTGCGCAGTACTGGCTCCACCCTTTCACCTTGGGGTCATCTGCCATGGCCCAGTAAGCCGGGACGCCGGCAGCGAGTCCTCCAGGTGGTAGGTGTTACATTAACGAGCTCTATCTGCCCGGTTTTGATGTTAGAGTTTTCCTTCTCTTGGCTGACGAGGTTGGTGAGCCCAGCCTGCCCATCCGGTTATACCGCCAGACATTCGGTCGCACCATGACGTGGCAAACTCTGTGAGAAACGGGGGGGACCAGCGAGAAGGTGTTGCCACAGATGCAGTAATGCAGGAGAGGCCATTGCAGTGACCATCTGCCAGGCATAGCCGGACAGTGACCACGCGGCGTTCACTACACCGGGAAGGAGAGGCTATGTATTGCGCATACACTTTCCCTGGGGGGGCAGGATACCCAAGAGGGAGCCCACCCCTCCCCCCCCCCATTGTTACTACAACAACCCAAAACCCATTGTCAGCTATTCATATTCACTTGACTAAAGCAGGATCTTATTACATAATAGTGTTCCTCTGTGGTTTGTTCTTTTTATTTTTCTTCTCAAATGTACTCAAAGAATTACTGCTCGTTTTCTGCTCATATGATATCCACTTCCTACCTTCATTGCTAAGGTTTCCTTAATCCAGAGCATAAATATACTCAATAAGATATTTTTTTTATTTATTTCAGGGGTGGGGAACCTTTTTTCTGCCAAGGGCTATATGGATATTTATAACATCATTCACGGGCCATAAAAAATTATCAACTTAACAAAACAGTGCTCCGCCAAAGGAGAATGATTCAGGCCCGCAAAATTAATACAAATAATTGTTTTTCTATTTGAAGTCTTGTGGGGAGAGCCTAATCTGGCATGCACACACACTCACACACACACGCCCAGCTGCCCTAGGTAAATGCATAGGTCCAGGGCTTTTTTGTAGAAAAAACCCAGCAGGAACTCAGTAGCATATTAGACCACATCCCCTAATATTAGCATATTAGGTCACATACTCATTAGCATATTAGGCCACACCATCTGGGATAATCAAGTGCAAACTGAACTGTGGCAGTAACTCTTCCAGCCCCTGCAACAATTCTGGCTGGCCAGCCAGGCCCCAGGGAGGCTGCCGCAAAGTACATCTGGGCCCTGTGATCCCTGCCTGGCCCTGGGGAGGTTGCTGCACAGCACGGCTGGGCTCCACGATCCTCGCTGGCCAGCCAGGCCCCAGAGAGGCTGCCACATGGTTCGGTTCGGCCCAGCAATCCCCGAGGGCCACACCAAGTGACCTCGAGGGCCACATACGGCCCTCGGGACAGAGGTTCCCCACCCCTGATTTATTTGGAAAATGTATATGCTGCCTCTTTGTATGTATATTAGGCCTGCTTTAGATGACTTACAATTAAGCAAATCCATTTGAATACACAACACAAAGCTATTAAAATAATCTATTAGTGAGCGATAACTTTTTTTAAAAAATAAATTTATATGACCATATTTTGTTTGATATTTTAAGATGACATTTTCTTTCTTAAACAGAATCTTTTCTGTGTTGTCAGCATATAGCCACCATCTGTGTTACCCTTCATGGTATATTTTGCATATCACCTGTCAGTGCAGGACTCTTCCTAATAGTAGTATGCAGGGCTTTTTTTGAACAGGAATGCAGTTCCAGCTGGCTTGATGACAGGGGAATGTGGCCTACTATGCAAATGAGCACCTACTGGACTTTTTCTACAAAAAGCCCTGTGTGAAACAATGGTGATGTCAGGGAGTGTGGCCTAATATGCAAATGAGTTCCTGCTGGGGTTTTTTTAAAAAAGAAGCCCTGATTAGTATGCTAAATATTGCTTTCTTTTTGCAATATTTTCAGAAAATGCTTCTCCAATATCGAAAGGGATGGTTGAGATTGTCAGTTCTTTCTTTGATGCTGTAAACCAGGAGTGGTCAAACTTGCTCAATATAAGAACCACACAGAATAAACATTTGAGAGCCACAGGCAGGCAGGAAGGAAGGAAAATAGATGCGGGAGGGAGAAGGGAGGGAGAGTTTGAAAGAAAGCAATTTTAAATCCATTCTCCAAGCCACTGGCTGGCTTGGCTTAAAAACATTATTTTAAGAGAGAAATGCCTTCTCTAAGCAGACAGGGTGGTGGGGGCTTCAAAAGTCACACAGTATGTGTGAAAGAGCCACAGTTTGGCCACCTCTGCTGTAAATATATGCATACCAATGAATCAGTAGCTCAGGCACAAATAATCATCATGGCAGGTTATTATTTTAGCCTTTAGCTTTTAGCTTCCAGCAGTGAAAAACAAAAGTGACTTCTCTGGGTTGGTAGACAAAAGAAGGAGACCAAGTAGAAAACATGGCAATAGTAAGAAGGAGAACTGTTACAGTTCATTGTTGAGTAGGCTGAGCTGATTAGCTCCGCATATAAGAAACTGTTGTTGTGCACTGATAAGCCCACTTTGTTTCCATTCTAGGAAAGGATGTTAGGACTGTTCTGGGTCTGGGAAGGATGTGACATCTTCCTCAGCCCATCTTAAACAGGTTTCTGGCCTTGGTGGCCTTGGATGATCTACAGATTAACAGAAATAATTCATCCCTGTTGATATTTCTGGATGTCTCAGTGAGTTTTGATACTTGAGTAATCTGTGTTTCTGGGAAAATGCAGTACAGTTGAGTCACCTCCTCTGAATTTGTGTGATGAACAGAACAGAGCTTGTTGACTATCACTGAGTCTTCCTAGGAAGGAGCGAGATAAAATGCAAGCTTTTGCTAATGCTGTGGAGGTTGTGTATGGGTTGAGGTTCCTTCACCATCCTAGAATTAAAGAGCAGGAGAAGAAAAACAACTGTTGTTATAATTTATAAAATGGGTTTAACCATAGTGTTCAAAGTACTGTTTAATTTCCTTAAAAATCAAGTCAGAAAACATTCCTTGAATTAAATTAAAATAATTTTAAAATCCAGAATAAAAAATGTACAATTCCAATTTGCATGGAAATATTACCTCAGCTCAAGACTGATTTCAGGGTAGATAGCTAGTTCTTTATTTGCCAGTGCAAAGACTGGAGGGGTGTGGCCAAATGATCCTCTTTGGTGACATTGTTCCACAACATAAATTCAACCACCAAAAGGAACTTTCCATAGGTCTTTGGTGACTTGACTTCCTGATATTATGGAATCCAAAGCTCAGCCTTCCCAACTGACATCAATGGCTAGGTCTAGGGAGCATAAAATGCATTCCTTTCCATGTCTGCCACCTGAGCATCCAGCAAAAATTTTGACAGGTTCAGGAGCATGACAGGTTAAGAACTAGAACCTTCAAGGAAAATGTAACCCTACCATACAGTCATCACCCCCCCCCCTCCACTCCATGGTCCTCCAACTATAAACACTTCTGTTTTGTCTCTGCTTCAGTCTGATTTTCCATTATCCAGCCCAGTCTGACAACTAGCACAGGGAATTGGCTTCTGCTTCTAGGAGAGCCAGTTTGGTGTAGTGGTTAAGTGTGCAGACTCTTATCTGGGAGAACCAGGTTTGATTCCCCACTCCTCCACTTGCACCTGCTAACATGGCCTTCGGTCAGCCATAGCTTTGGCCGAGGTTGTCCTTGAAAGGGCAGCTGCTCTGAGAGCCCTCTCCAGCCCCACCCACCTCACAGGGTGTCTGTTGTGGGGGAGGAAGGCAAAGGAGATTGTGAGCCGCTCTGAGACTCTTCGGAGTGGCGGGCGGGATATAAATCCAATATCTTAGGAATATATATGGGGGAGGGACGGTGGCTCAGTGGTAGAGCATCTGCTTGGTAAGCAGAAGGTCCCAAGTTCAATCCCTGACATCTCCAGAAAAGGGTCCAGGCAAATAGGTGTGAAAAACCTCAGCTTGAGACTCTGGAGAGCCGCTGCCAGTCTGAGTAGACAATAATGACTTTGATGGACCGAGGGTCTGATTCAGTATAACGCAGCTTCATATGTTCATATCTTCTTCTTCTCTGTCTTATGTACAAGAAATCCAGAGCTTTAGTTTCTTGTTAGTCTGTAATACAATGAAGCTCTGATGAAGAGAGTTTTGTCTCTCAAACTTTACATCCTGAAAAGCTTGTTGGTCTCTCAGGTGCTACTGGTCATTAACACCTTAGAGCTATAGGAACATTAACATCTTAGTCTGAACTCTGTGGCCATCACTCTGCAGAATACTTAGTGTATATATGTGCATTTATTTGTGATAGATATTCACATGCAATATACGCATTTCCAAATGATTTTACTGTATAGCTTTTGCTTCTGACTTGTTCTGGTCATTGGCCAAATAAATAAATTGATATCCTTTGTTGTTGTTGTTCAGTCGCACAGTCGATTCCGACTCTTTGCAACCCTATGGACAAAGTCACATCAGACCCTACTGTCTTCCACCATCCTCCAAAGTCTGCTCAAATTTGTGTTTGTTACATCAGTAACACTGTCCAGCCATCTCATCTTTTGCTGTCCCCTTCTTCTTTTGCCTTCTGTCTTTCCTAGCATCAGGATCTTCTCCAGGGAGTGCTCCCTTCTCATTTGGTGGCCAAAGTATTTGAGCTTCAGCTTCAGCATCTGACCTTCCAATGAACAGCCTGGGTTGATTTCTCTTAGGACTGACTGATTTGATCTAATTGCAGTCCAAGGGACTCTCAAGAGTCTTCTCCAGCACCACATCTCAAAAGCACCTATTCTTCTGTGCTCAGCCTTCTTTATGGTCCAGCTCTCACAGCCATACATTACTGCTGGGAATACCATTGCTTTGACTATACAGACTTTTGTTGGCAGGGTGATGTCTCTCCTTTTTATTATACTGCCCAGGTTCACCATAGCTGTCCTCCCAAGAGCAAACATCTTTTGATTTCATGGCTACAGTCACCATCTGCAGTGATCTTGGATCCCAGAAATGTGAAGTCTGTCACCACTTCCATGTCTTCCCCTTCTATTTCCTAAGGTGTGATGGGGCCATATACCATGATCTTAGTTTTTTTGATGTTGAGTTTCAATCCTACTTTTGTGCTCTCCTCTTTCATCCTCAACAAGAGGTTCTTTAGGTCCTCCTCACTTTCTGCCATTAGTGTCATCTGCATATCTGAGGTTGTTGATGTTTTTCCCAGCAATCTTAATTCCAGTTTGTGCTTCATCCAGGCCAGCATTCCACGTGATGTACTCTGCATATAAATTAAATAAGCAGGGTGACAATACATCCTTGTCGAACTCCTTTTCCTATTCTAAACCAATCAGTTGTTCCATATCCCATTCTGACAGTTGCTTCTTGATCCTTATACAGGTTTCTCAGGAGGCATGTGAGGTGGTCTGGTACTCCCATCTCTTTAAGGACTTATTTATTTATTTATTTATTATTTATTAATTTCATTTATATCCTGCCCTCCCCCACCTTGGCAGGCTCAGGGAGGCTAACAACATTCCATAAAAACATACAGTAATAAATAAAACCTTAGATTTACAATATAGAACAATAAGACATTAAAACATTAAATTAAAACCAATCCAATAAATACAGTTATACTGCGGTATAGATCTTTAGACCGCATTGGCGGATCCTTGATTACCGTTTTTCTTAGCAGTCCGAATATGCTAATTTAAAAAGAGTGGTCTTGCAGGCCCTGCGGAACTGTTCAAGGTTCCACAGGGCCCGCACCTCCTCGGGGAGTCGGTTCCATAGGGTAGGGGCCGCGATCGAAAAGGCCCGTGCTCTGGTACTCTGATATTTAATTTCCTTCGGCCCAGGGATAGTCATTAGGTTTTTCCCCGTTGACCTCAGTGCTCTCTGGGGTTCATATGGGGAAAGACGGTCCCTCAGGTAGACAAGTCCTCGGCATATAAGGCTTTAAAGGTAACGACCAACACTTTGTACTGGACCCGGTATATAATTGGCAGCCAGTGCAGTTCACGTAGCCCCGACCGTATATGTTCCCGTTTCGGGAGTCCCAACAACAGCCTGGCCGCCGCGTTCTGCACTAGCTGCAATCTCCGGGTCCGGCACATAGGTAGCCCCAAGTAGAGGGCATTACAGTAGTCTAGTCTTGAGGTGACCGTTGCGTGGATCACTGTTGCGAGGTCCCGGCGCTCAAGAAAAGGGGCCAAGTGCCTTGCCCGCTTCAGATGGAAGAATGCTGACTTGGCAGTGGCTGCTATCTGGGCCTCCATCGATAGTGAAGGCTCCAGTAAAACACCCAGACTCTTTACCTGGTGCGCTGCTTTCAATGGCGCACCATCGAAGGCCGGGAGAGCTATTTCCCTTCCCAGAGCGCCGCGACCCACGCATAGGACCTCTGTCTTCGCTGGGTTCAACTTCAGCCCATTCAGCCTGAGCCATGTCGCAACAGCCTGTAATGCCCGATTGAGGTTCCCTGGGGCGGGGTCGGGCCAGCCATTCATTAGTAGATAGAGCTGGGTGTCATCTGCATATTGATGGCAACCCAGCCCAAACCGCCGGGCAATCTGGGCAAGGGGGCGCATATAGATGTTAAACAACATCGGGGAGAGAACTGCTCCCTGGGGCACCCCACAATCCAGTGTGCGCCTCCGGGACCGCTCGCTCCCGATAGCCACCCTCTGTCCCCAACCTAGGAGAAAGGAGGAAAGCCATTGCAAGGCCGACCCCTCAACCCCAATGTCGGCGAGGCGGCGCGTCAGTAGCCGATGGTCGACTGTATCAAATGCAGCCGACAGATCTAACAGCATCAGTACCGCAACGCCGCCCCGATCCAGTTGCCGTTGGAGGTCATCCACTAAGGCGACCAGCACCGTCTCTTTCCCATGGCCCAGCCGGAAGGCAGACTGACATGGGTCTAGGACAGAAGTGTCATCCAGAAACCCCTGTAGCTGCAACGCCACGGCCCTCTCAATAATTTTACCTAAAAACGGTAAATTGGACACCGGCCGGTAGTTCGCCAATTCGGCCGGGTCTGCTGTAGCTTTTTTCAGGAGAGGGCGGATCAAAGCCTCTTTCAGAGGTGTTGGAAAATGCCCCTCTAAAAGGGATCTATTTATGATGTCCCGTAAAGGACATCTAAGTTCCCCTTGGCAAGATTTAATCAGCCAAGAGGGGCAAGGGTCCAGATCACATGTTGTCGGGCGAGCAGCAGAGAGGATTCTGTCGACTTCCTCCAGGCTGAGTGGGTCGAAGTGGTCCAGCACTAAACCCAAAGACAGGCACGGAGCCTCAATTTCACTCACTGTATCCAATGTGGTAGGCAGGTCTTGGCGGAGCAGCGAGATTTTATCTGCAAAGTATTTCGCAAATGCCTCACAGCCAATTTCTAATTCTCTAACAATTGGTTTGCCTTGTGGCAACGTTGTAAGATCCCCAATTATTCTAAATAATTGTGCTGGGCGCGAATTTGCAGATGCAATCTTGGTTGCAAAGTAATCTTTCTTTGCAGCCTTGACTGTCACCTCATAAGACTTCATAAACATTCTATAGGATGTTCTCGTTGCTTCGTCCCGAGTATGCCTCCACTGCCTCTCTAGTCGTCTGAGCCCTTGTTTCAGCTGGCGCAACTCCAAGGTATACCATGGAGCCAGCTTCATACGAGGGCCCAGAGGGCACCGGGGTGCAATTTCGTCGATAGCCCTGGACAACTGGCCCTGCCAGATTTCCACCAGGTCATCGAGGGAATTGCCAGTGGGCCAGGGATCCCTCAGGGCCGTTTGGAACCGTTCCGGGTCCATCAGGCCCTGAGGGCGAGCCAAAATAGGCTCTCCGCCCATACAGGGTTGGGGCAGCGTCTCCACACGGGCCTTAAGGGCTAGGTGATCCGACCATGGTACCGCTTCTATGGCGATATCGTTCACCAAAATCCCGGCTGCAAAGATCAGGTCTAATGTGTGCCCGGCCTGATGCGTGGGAGTCGTGACAAGTTGAGAGAGTCCCAGTGTCGCCATGGACGACACTAGGTCCATCGCCTGAGTGGAGGCTGTGTCGTTGGCATGGACGTTGAAGTCACCCAGGACCATAAGCCTCGGGTACTCCAACGCCCAGCCCGCCACTGCCTCCAATAGTGATGGTAAGGCGTTAGCTGGTGCGTTGGGCGGACGGTACACCAGCCAAACTGCCAACCCCTCTCCAACATCCCACGCCAGACTGGTGCATTCAATCCCATCAATCTTTCCACAGTTTGTTGTAATCCACACAATCACAGGCTTGCCACAGTTTGTTGTAATCCACACAATCAAAGGCTTTAGCATAGTCAATGAAGCAGAAATAGATGTTTTTCTGGTACTCCCATGCTTTCTCCATAATCCATCGAATGTTGGCAATTTGATCTCTGGTTCCTCTACCTCTTCGAAACCCAGCTTGAACTTCTGGTAGTTCCCGATCTACATACTGCTGAAGCCTAGCTTGTAAAGGGCTGGAGCACTTTCCCTATGAAGAAAGGTTGAAACGCTTGGGACTCTTTAGCTTGGAGAAACGTCGACTGCGGGGTGACATGATAGAGGTTTACAAGATAATGCATGGGATGGAGAAAGTAGAGAAAGAAGTACTTTTCTCCCTTTCTCACAATACAAGAACTCGTGGGCATTCGATGAAATTGCTGAGCAGACAGGTTAAAACGGATAAAAGGAAGTACTTCTTCACCCAAAGGGTGATTAACATATGAAATTTACTGCCACAGGAGGTGGCGGCGGCCACAAGTATAGCCACCTTCAAGAAGGGTTTAGATAAAATATGGAGCACAGGTCCATCAGCGGCTATTAGCCACAGTGTATGTGTGTATATAAAATTTTTTGCCACTGTGTGACACAGAGTGTTGGACTTGATGGGCCGTTGGCCTGATCCAACATGGCTTCTCTTAGGTTCTTATGTAGGATCTTTAACATGACCTTGCTGGCATGTGAAATGAGTGCAATGGTGTGATAGTTTGAACACTCCTTGGCATTACCCTTCTTTGGGATTGGAATATAAACTGATCTATATGCAGACGATGCCCTATTGATGGTGACTGAGCCAGAGTCCTCTTTTCCAGCAATTATTAAGCTTACTGAAGAATTCGGCGAACTTGCAGGCTACAAAGTGAATTGGGGGAAAACAGAGGTACTCCAAGTGGGCGGTAAGAAGACTCCTGAGGCAGTTGGAAAGCGGTTTAGACTTCAGGAGGACTCGATTCAATACTTAGGAATACAAATTCCCAATCGAAGTCAAAACTTAGTGGGGATGAATTTTAGAAAGCTCCTGGAGAAAACACAAGCTGACTTTAACCGATGGAAACCCATCCCATTGTCATTGTGGGGTAAAGTGAATGCCCTCAAGATGGTAACATTCCCCCGCTTTTTTTATGTTCTCCGAGGTCTCCATCAGTATATTCCGCAGAAGTGGTTTAAAAGAGTCAATACTCTAATAACAAACTTCTTGTGGGAAGGGAAAAGGCCGCGACTTTCCTTGGCTAGGCTCCAGCTCTCAATTGATCAAGGTGGCTTTGGTATGCCAGACTTAAGTGCATACCATAGGGCCTATATGTTGGCAAGTGTTAGTAAGTGGAGGCAAGATGTATGGAAGGAATCTCCAGACTGGGTGGCTCTCGAGGCTTCAACAGTGGCCCCTCTTTCTACGCTAGAGGTTTTGGGTTCGAAGCATTACCAAGGGGATGTATTGCCCCCAGCAGTTCAGGCCACCAGGCGAATATGGCAGCTAATAGGTACCAAGCAAGGCTTTAACGCCTTCTTACATGGATCAATGACTCTTTGGGGAAACCCAGAATTGAGGATTGGAGGGTGCCAAGTGGTCTGGAAGGGTTGGATTGAAAAAGGGATAACAACTCTTGATCATCTACAAGACCCAAACAGAGAAGAATTCTGGACATTTAAGGAGCTTCAAGACAAGTATAACCTAGAATCTAACCAATGGCTACACTATTACCAAATAAAGACGGCGCTGACGCAGCTGCTGGGTCCGGATGCCTTGGCTGCCCCTGACCCACCATCCCTTTTAGCTGTATTAAGGCGAACATGGCAGCAAGATAACCCAGTGCAAGCCCTGTACACGTACTTTCGATATGGGACGCAACAACAACAGCTAATTGAAGAATTACGGGTAAAATGGGCAGATGAACTGAACTTTAGCATTCTACCATTCCAATGGTTCACAATCAACAGGGCGATCCGAAAAGTTTCTAAAGATCAACGCTTGATATTAATTCAGCAAAAAATTCATTTCCGTATTTACTGGACACCTGTTCGACTACACAAATTTAACCTTTTGACTTCACCAGCATGTTGGCGATGCCAGGGAGGTGAAGCGGGGCTAAGCCACATGATTTGGTCATGCCCGGTGCTGCTTGATTTCTGGGGCGATATACTCAGGTGGATAAACCGCGTATTGGGAACTCAGCACAGATTCACAGCCATGCAAGTTCTTTTAAACTACTTCCCGTCAGCATGGGTGTTGTCTCGCCCTCAGCGATATTGGGGATTTCGGGCACTGATGACGGCAAAGAGGATAATCATGCAGATGTGGAGAACGGATTTTTCAGGAACTGTAGCGCAATGGTTAGAGGACATGCTGCGATTGGCGGTGGATGAAAGGCTGGTTTACCGACGAATGATGCAACAACAACAATTCGAGGACATTTGGGCACCGTTTTTGACGGTTGTCAACAACTTACAGGGTCCGGGAGGTGAATTTGAACATAGTTCCCTCTAGGCTGTGGGGGCCAAGGTGGTCCAGAGAGCTATATTAAGTATTAGGCATACAATAGGCAGTGATAGATAAGTAGGGTAACAAGGGTGACGGGTCACAGGGTGCTGGATGAGTTGATAATTGTGAACTACGCAATTTTTGTTTGTTTAACTGTTAAATTTTTATTGTTATTATGGATCTGCTACATATACTAAACTCAATAAATGATGAATATTTAAAAGGCTAAAAAAAAGAAAAGAATATAAACTGATCTTTTCCAATCCTGTGGTCACTGTTGTGTTTTCCAAATTTGTTGACATAATGTGTGCATCACTTTAACAGCATCATCCTAGTGCCTATCTAAAACTGTTCGACCTAAAATAGTGGTGTTTGCTAATAGCTTTTATTATACAATATGTCCGAATGAAACCTTTACAAGTTTGAATCATAATAAAACTTATGCAAAAGTTTATTTTTATATGGAAGGAAGGAAAGGAAAGGTCCCCTGTGCAAGCACCAGTCGTTTCTGACTCTGGGGTGACGTTGCTTTCACAACGTTTTCACGGCAGACTTTTTACGGGGTGATTTGCCATTGCCTTCCCCAGTCATCTACACTTTCCCCCCAGCAAGCTGGGTACTCATTTTACCGACCTCAGAAGGATGGAAGGCTGAGTCAACCTGGAGTTGGCTGCCTGAACCAGCTTGCGCTGGGATCGAACTCTGGTTGTGAGCAGAGCTTAGGACTGCAGCTTTAATACTCTGCTCCATCTTTTATTTTTATATACACTTACCCAAATTCCACTTCAACATGAGCCCCCCTGTTGTCCAGATATCAAATGGATTAACTCTCCAGGTTCACTTAAACATGCTTGCATCTATTGTTGCAATAGTATCACCGATTTTCTGTTGTAGCATTGTTACCTGGAACACTAAAAAAATTGCTGTAATAAACTTTCTCCATACAAAACTATGTTACATTATGTGACTCTATTCAGGCGCTGTACTTATTCAAAGTTGTAAAGGTTTTATGTGGACACACTGTATCAGACATTAGCTGATGACATTAGTGCTCTAGCAAAGCTCTTGGAAAGATAATCAATCTTTATAGTGGAGTCGTGGGATATGTGGAAAAGAGTGAAGTTCTTTTCTTTAATATGAAATCTGCAGTTTCTCTCCCCCCCCCATGAAACTGGATTAAAAAGATGAATATTAAAAATAAACACATTAAATATTTAAAGATCAGAATTGGTCAGGATAATGCTGATCTTTTAAAAGATAACTTTAGCATAGTAATTATAGACACTAGCAGTGCACTTCTAAGGGAGCAGGTGAAAGCTATCAAGGAACCAGCCAGCCACTTTACCTGCACATTCCCAAGATGAGCACTGAGCACTGGTGTGGCAATGCCATGAGGGGAGGGCAGGCCTAAGACCATGGCCAGGAATTAGTTTCCTAAACCATCTCAGCACAGGAAAGCTCCTTAGTAACACCAGAGAGCTCAACACAAAACCCACAATGCAGCCTATAGGCACCCACTGAATCTGAGAATAAACAATACCTTCTCATCAGCTATTATGCTGCCAGTGTCCCAAAGACCACAGAAGAGAGATATGTGCACACCCCTTGGCCCCCAACCAAACCCCTGTCGCTGTATTCAAGCTGGCTCCCAGTAGCCAATATAAACTGGTCTGTGCACAGAGGGGGCATCTACTAAGTCAAACAGCACTGGGCTATGTTGTTCAGCTCTGTGACCACAGGACTTAGTATCTTGCACCATGATGATATCTTAAACACAATCTGTGGACCTGATTCCCCACACAAAGTGTACACTTCGCTCCCGCAAGAGACACAAGGTGTACACTTTAGCCATGCTGACACAAAGTAGATGAGGCATCAGCCTGCTATGCCAGTTGTGTGTATGAGGCTCTAGAAATAGTTATATAAAAGTGGGGAACTGCAAGGAGCTTGCAGAAAGGGAGCATCACTATTTCCCTTCCACCATCCCTTCTGTGACACCCATACCCCCTGTTTTTCTAACCCTCACCACTTCAATCAGTCACCTCATCTTTCTTTCTGCCCCCAACCCCTGTCTGTCAACCCCACATCTGTAGCCCGTTTGAGAAGCAGTGACAACTTCCATACCCCCAGCTTTGCCATGTTTCCAGGAGGAGTGACTATTCCTGTTCTCTCCGCAGTCTCTATTCTTACCAGGTCATGGGGAGCAGCAATGACTACTGAACCCCCCTCCCATGCAGCTTTGGGAGCTTGGTAGGAGGGGCAGTAATGACTTCTGCATCCCCTTCAGCATTGTGAGCTAAGTGGAGTGTGGGGGGGGTGATGATTTCCATGCCCCCACTACCTCCAGCTTTGCCAGTTGGGAGGAAGCAACAATGTCCACACATCACCTTCTGCCTCTCTCTAATTTTGCCACTTCAGAAGCTGAGAGGAGGAGAGAGCAACTGTTTCTTGTTCTATCCTGCTTCTCCTTACACAGCCTTGAGCCGTCTGAACATTATCCTAATTGAGACTCTAGTGGAGACTTCGCTTCCCAGTGGAGAATGTTTATCAGTCATTGTCTACATCGACCTTTTGAAGTTTCTTTAGTAATCCCATGCCTGAGGAAATAATCTTTGAGGAGCAAATCGATGTCCCTGTTGCATATTTTCATGGGATTAAAGGAGTACTATATCACATCTTCTGTTTGACTTGAACTTTTAGACATCAAAGTTTGAAGCTTCCAGTGTCTTCAATGGACCCTTCAATTTATATAACAGTGTACCCACTATTGAGAATATTCTAACAGTGGGGTCTGTATATTTTGAATTCACCATACTGCTTGGTGTCATAGATTGTAATAAATTTGCATGAATGTCTTTATATTTCATAGTAATTATAGTCACAGTGAATGAGTTTTGTTGGTATTCTCTTTGCGCAGCAGCAGGTGCTATGGCTATGATCTTGGGCCTGGTGTGCCTCTCAGGGTCTGCTGCACCTCCCAGAGTCTGCTACCAGCGCAGTGAAGCCCAATGAAACTTGTGGGCTCTGCCACCAGTGTGGCCTGGCCAAGTGCAATTCCGGGCCTGCTGTGGTCCCCAGGTTCCACCACCAGTGTTGCTGAGCCTGCTGTAGTTCCCAGTTGCTGATGCTGCCTCCTCAGACACAGCACACTGAAAATAAGACTGTTTTCTGCATACACACAGGCAATGCTTTCGGGGTGTGGGCGTGTGTTTTTTAAAGTTTTCAGATTCTTGATGTGAACCACCCTGAATCCATCTGGGAAGAGTGGGATAGAAATGTGAGGTCATAAAAATAAATAATATTTTTTTCTACAAAACAAGTCTCTCTGAAGTTTGGAGGAAAATCTCCTTTCTTTCGATATGGGTCCAATCTGCATATTTAGATATCTGCAGGTAAGCCCACACTTGACTATTAGAAATATAGATTTGTTTCTATGACTTATATTCTTTTTTCTAATAAAAAGAGAGAAAAATCTCCACACTCAGGATTATTAATATGTCTGCTGGGCATTATAATGCAGAAGTTGGCAACACAAAGCCCAATTTGCCCTATCCAGAGCGTAGCCCTTGTCTTCGAGAATGTCTGCAATCTGAATAGTCAAGCAACAGGATATCAATTGATAATTTTCACATCCTGGAGGCTTACTAAATGTCACTGTGCCACAAGAAATACACTAATTAAAGTAATCTGTGTATTTTCTGTGTATGAAAATGCTTACAGTGGAAGCTCTATAACATGTCTTTGTGTTATCCATTGCTTGGTTTTTGCTGGTGAGCCTGTACTGTGTGTAAAGTGCCATCAAATTTCAGCCTTCTTGAGTTGACCTTGTAGGGCAGGGGTGGGGAACCTTTGTCCCAAGGGCCGTATGCAGCCCTCGAGGTCACTTGGTGTGGCCCTTGGGGATTGCTGGGCCAAACCAAGCCATGTACTGTACCCTGGAAAATGTAGACCTGGCTCTTCAAGCCGTAGCATCTTGGCTCAGGCTGAGTCGGTTGAAGTTGAATCCGATGAAGACGGAGGTTCTCTATCTGAGTCGGGCTGGTCCAGGGGGGGAGATCCCTCTGCCGTCTCTTGATCGGGTGTCACTAATCCCGGCCCCCAAGGTCAAGAGCTTGGGTGTGCTCCTGGAGTCCTCTTTTACAATGGAGGCCCAGGTAGCAGCCACTACTAGATCCGCCTTTTTTCATCTTCGGCGGGTGCGGCAGTTGACCCCCTTCCTGGAGCGCAACGACTTAGCACTAGTGATCCATGCTACGGTCACCTCAAGAATAGATCACTGTAACATTCTCTACATGGGGCTTCCCTTGGCGCTGACCCGGAAACTACAGCTAGTGCAGAACGCTGCAGCGCGGCTGCTAATGGGGCTCCCCCGGTGGGAGCATATTTGGCCAGTGCTAAGAGAGCTGCACTGTTTTTCTATTTGAAGTCTTTGTATTAATTTTGCGGGCCTGAATCATTCTTCTTTGGCAGAGCACTGTTTTTTAAAATTGATCATTTTTTAGGGCCCGCAAATGATGTTATAAATATCCATATGGCCCTTGGCAGAAAAAAGATTCCGCATCCCTGTTGTAGGGTTTTCAAGTCAGCACATGATAAATGGATTGCCATTGCCTGCCTCTGTGTAGTAACCCAGGACTTCCTTCGAGGGGGGGGGGGGCGGGTCTCCCATCCAAATACTAACTATGGCTAACCCTGCTTAGTTTCCAAGATCTGATGAGATTGGGCTATCCTGGGCTATTCAGGTCAGTGCAAAATAATTCTGTGCCATTGAATTGCAACCAATTCATGGTGATCCCAGGATCATGGAGTTTTCAAGGCAAGAGATGAGCAGAGGTGGTTTGCCATTGCCTTCCTCTGGATAATAACTACAGTCTTCTTTGGAGCCCTTCCTTCCAAGTACTAACATTGACCAGCCCTGCTTAGCTTCCAAGATCTCAAAGTTAATCTTTTCAAGATAGAAGTGCATTATTCTGGCAAATTTTGTGTGTGTGTGTGTGTGGGGGGGTGTATTTTATATGTGCATGTGGGAATGTGTATGTGTGCAACTGGAAATCATGGCAACCTCTGGTAACTGACCCCTATTGGGGCCTGGAGGATATTTAGGTTGATGATTGAATAAAGCCTGCCTCACCTCCTGACTCCTGGTTTTCCAAGGAGTTCTCCCATTAAAGTACTTGCCAGTGTCAACTCTGCTTAGCTTCTGAGATCTGATGAGATCTGGCTTGCCTGGGCTAACCAGGTCAAGGTACTGTTCTGGCATTTTTAATTCAGAAAAAAAGGATCCTTCATTTACGTTTGGGAAATACTGATCTAATCATGTCAAATGAATGAATGTGGTACAAAATTAGTACAAGATAGCATTTCTGACATTCATTTTCAGCAAAACTAGTTTCCCTTAGGTTTCTTGATCTTCATATTTCTGCTCTTGGATTACTGAAGTACAGATTTGATCCTTTGATACTGTTGTGTCCTAGGTTCAAATGGAGAACTGTTACTTTTGGAGGGAAGCTGAACAAGCCAAGCTTGTACTCCACACCAGGGTTCCAGAGAAGGCCTAAGCGTGCCCAATCAGGGGAAGGATTGAAACATAAGTAGCCAATCAACATCTAGGCTCATACTGTACCCTGATAGGCCCTTAGGCCTCTGTAAATAGCCAATCCATGTACATAGTTAAGGTCCAATCAGAAGGGGGCTAGAATTGTATAAAGGAGCGGGAGGTTTGAATAGAGCTCAGTCTGTGTTGTGTTCCTGAAGTAAAGCTTGCTGAAATCACTCTCCGACTCTGGTCTCTTACTGCGTCGACCCCAGTACTTTACAGATACCATGACCTTTTGAGTGTAATTTAATCAGGAATCTTCATTTTCAGTCATATTCTACACTTCGTTCATTGCTCAATGGCTTGTCAAATATTTGTTCAGATCAAAAAGATTAATTATTTAGAATGAGATTTCTGAAGTTCAATTTCAATAGCTGCTGAGAGCCTCATTCCTTTAATCCAGTTTTTAAACCATGTATTTCACTGTTCATTTGAAAAGTAGCATGAAAATTGGATCTTTGGACTCTTGTGTACTTCCAAGCCGTTCAATCAGATCCAGTTCTGTGGCATTTTTTGTTTGTACTGACATGGATGGTATTGAACCGCTCTCTTAATATGTGTACAGTCTCTATGATGAAATGGTTATTTCCCCATTAACAATTAATTCCCCAAATTTGTCTTTCTTGGTAGAATGTTGACTGGAAGCCATCACCATAGAGGCTTTGGTTATCAAATCACATTGTACAAATCTGACTAAGAATTAGGATAAACAATTGTAAATTACAATTTGTAATTAGGTTAAACAATTTGTAAAGCTTACAGTATCTTTTTAAACAAAAACTCCAAAACCTCTAGAATGGAATAATTATTAAATGGTATCAGATAGTGCCTTTTGAAACTTGAGTAGAATTGTGCCTTGTTGTAGTTGGCACATCTGACTATGTATTCTTTGATGGAGTACAGACAAGACATTGCTACACTTTTATGGCTGTATCTGATCTGGCATCAACCCACAGTATTATGTTAAACCCATTTTAAAAATCTGGTGGTAAACTAACGTTGCTGCCCAAAGTTACTTACGGTTGAGAAGAATAACATTTCTGGTTGAGAAGAACTATTCATACTTGTTCATACTATGGTTTGGGTAATATTAAGTGCAGTACTGTCATATATAATTTTTTTATATGTTTCTCCATATTTGGTTTCGCAGTTGTTTGTTTCTTTCCCCAGATACCTATGAATTGATATTTTAACCTGCAATTTATTCTTTTTGACATCCATGGCAGTGCAATTATGGGACTTTTGCCATTGATTTCTGTGGGAGATGAGTTGCACACTGTGTTTGCTAGACATTGTAATTACTACAACTGTCAGTATAGCTGCACATATTTATTGGGCCAAAAGTATGCTGTGCGCCAAAAAGAGACAAGTATTTTAAATAATACTATAGCGTGTGTGTATATATACATATACACACTATATGTGTGTATTTATATGTATACACACACACATACACACACACACACATATATATCACAAATATATAACTATGTATATAATTCTGTTTCTTAAGATATAGAACTATATATATATATATAGTTCTGTTTCTTACTATTGAGAGAGAGAGAGTTCTGTTTCTTAACATTCACCCAAAATAGCAGAAGAATCAATTTACATCAGTGCTTAGCCTAAAAATTGTACTTAACGTGGACTCATGTGGAAAGGTAGTGAAACAATTAAGCTTTCAGAAGACCTTAATGCCCCCACTATCAAATCATCCCAATCCTCAGATGGTTACTATCAAAATCCCAATGAGTGATCCTGAAACTATTGTACTCCTGGCCCCAGGTAATGACTCCAGTTCTGCTCCAGAAGAGAGGGGATCAGAAAGTTCATATGGCCACAGGAGACACATCCTTTCTTGAAATAAATAGCTAATGGATTCCAGTGTACAAGGGAGAGCTGGTGCAGTTCAGAGGGGTGTAGTTCAAAGTGTTATATTAGGACCTTCAGGTTCAAATCCCCATTCTGCCAAATAAGATTATTGGGTGACCTTGGAGCCATTATAATCTGTTAACCTCTTCTACCTCACAGGATGGTTGTTGCTCTACATAAGAGAAGTCATGTTGGATCAGGCCAATGGCCCATTCAGTCCAACACTCTGTATCACACAGTGGCCAAAACAACCAGGCACTATCAGGAGGTCTAGCAGTGGGGCCAGGACACTAGAATCCATCCCACTGTGCCCTTCCCAAGCACCAAGAATACAGAGTATCACTGCCCCAGACAGAGAGTTCCAACAATATGCTGTGGCTAATAACCACTGATGGACTGCTGCTCCATATGCTTTCCAATCCCCTCTTGAAGCTTTCTATGCTTGCAGCCACCACCAACTCCTGTGGCAGTGAATTCCATGTGTTAATCACCCTTTGGGTAAAGAAGTGCTTTCTTTTATCAGTTCTAACTCGACTGCTCAGCAATATTATTGAATGTCCATGAGCTCTTGTATTGTGAGAAAGGGAGAAAAGTACTTTTTTCTCTAGCTTTTTAGCCTATGCATAATCTTGTAAACCTCTATCATGTCACCCCTCAGTTGACGTTTCTCCAAGCTAAAGAGCCCAAAACGTTTTAACCTTTCTTCATAGGGAAAGTGTTCCAACACTTTAATCATTCTAGTTACATTTTTCCAGTGCTATAATATCTTTTTTGAGGTGCAGTGATCAGAATTGTACACAGTATTCCAAATGAGGCAGCACCATTAATTTATACAGGACGGGGCATTATGATACTCCTGTATAAATCGATGGTGCAGCCTCATTTGGAGTACTCTATACAATTCTGGTCACAACACCTAAAAAAAAAAGTCAAATGGGCCTTAGAAAGCATTACTAACAACAAAGCGAGTGGAGATGACAGTATCCCAATTAGCTGTCCAAAGTCCTAAAAGACTATGCTGTTAAAGTGATGCACGTATTATATCAGCAAATTTGGAAAATGCAACAGTGCCCACAGGATTGGAAAAGGTCAGTTTATATTCCAATCCCAAAGAAGGGTAATGCCAAGGAATGTTCAAACTATCACACCATTGCACTCATTTCACATGCTAGCAATGTCATGTTAAAGATCCTACAAGCTAGGTTTCAGCAGTATGTAGATCAGGAACTACCAGAAGTTCAAGCTGGGTTTCAGAGAGGTAGAGGAACTAGAGATCAAATTTGGAGAAGCATGGGAGTACCAGAAAAACGTCTATTTCTGTTTCATTGACTATGCTAAAGCCTTTGATTGTGTGGATCACAACAAACTGTGGCAAGTCCTTAAAGAGATGGGAGTACCAGACCACCTCACATGCCTCCTGAGAAACCTGTATAATTCCTGGCCATGGTCTTAGGCCTGCCCTCCCCTCATGGCATTGCCACACCAGTGCTCAGTGCTCATCTTGGGAATGTGCAGGTAAAGTGGCTGGCTGGTTCCTTGATAGCTTTCACCTGCTCCCTTAGAAGTGCACTGCTAGTGTCTATAATTACTATGCTAAAGTTATCTTTTAAAAGATCAGCATTATCCTGACCAATTCTGATCTTTAAATATTTAATGTGTTTATTTTTAATATTCATCTTTTTAATCCAGTTTCATGGGGGGGGGGGAGAGAAACTGCAGATTTCATATTAAAGAAAAGAACTTCACTCTTTTCCACATATCCCACGACTCCACTATAAAGATTGATTATCTTTGCAAGAGCTTTGCTAGAGCACTAATGTCATCAGCTAATGTCTGATACAGTGTGTCCACATAAAACCTTTACAACTTTGAATAAGTACAGCGCCTGAATAGAGTCACATAATGTAACATAGTTTTGTATGGAGAAAGTTTATTACAGCAATTTTTTTAGTGTTCCAGGTAACAATGCTACAACAGAAAATCGGTGATACTATTGCAACAATAGATGCAAGCATGTTTAAGTGAACCTGGAGAGTTAATCCATTTGATATCTGGACAACAGGGGGGCTCATGTTGAAGTGGAATTTGGGTAAGTGTATATAAAAATAAAAGATGGAGCAGAGTGTTAAAGCTGCAGTCCTAAGCTCTGCTCACAACCAGAGTTCGATCCCAGCGCAAGCTGGTTCAGGCAGCCAACTCCAGGTTAACTCAGCCTTCCAACCTTCTGAGGTCGGTAAAATGAGTATCCAGCTTGCTGGGGGGAAAGTGTAGATGACTGGGGAAGGCAATGGCAAATCACCCCGTAAAAAGTCTGCCGTGAAAACGTTGTGAAAGCAACGTCACCCCAGAGTCAGAAACGACTGGTGCACAGGAGACCTTTCCTTTCCTTCTTTCCATATAAAAATAAACTTTTGCATATGTTTTATTATGATTCAAACTTGTAAAGGTTTCATTCGGACATATTGTATAATAAAAGCTATTAGCAAACACCACTATTTTAGGTCGAACAGTTTTAGATAGGCACTAGGATGATGCTGTTAAAGTGATGCACACATTATGTCAACAAATCTGGAAAACACAACAGTGACCACAGGATTGGAAAAGATCAGTTTATATTCCAACCCCAAAGAAGGGTAATGCCAAGGAGTGTTCAAACTATCACACCATTGCATTCATTTCACATGCCAGCAAGGTCATGTTAAAGATCCTACAAGCTAGGCTTCAGCAGTATGTAGATCGGGAACTACCAGAAGTTCAAGCTGGGTTTCGAAGAGGTAGAGGAACCAAAGATCAAATTGTCAACATCTGATGGATTATGGAGAAAGCATGGGAGTAACAGAAAAACATCTATTTCTGCTTCATTGACTATGCTAAAGCCTTTGATTGTGTGGATCACAACAAACTGTGGCAAGTCCTTAAAGAGATGGGAGTACCAGACCACCTCACATGCCTCCTGAAAAACCTGTACAAGGATCAAGAAGCAACTATCAGAATGGGATATGGAACAACTGATTGGTTTAGAATAGGAAAAGGAGTTCGACAAGGATGTATATTGTCACCCTGCTTGTTTAATTTATATGCGGAGTACATCATGCGGAATGCCAGCCTGGATAAAGGAGAAGCCGGAATTAAAAATGCCAGGAAAAACATCAACAACCTCAGATATGCAGATGACACTACTCTAATGGCAGAAAGTGAGGAGGACCTAAAGAACCTCTTGTTGAGGGTGAAAGAGGAGAGTGCAGAAGTAGGTTTGAAACTCAACATCAAAAACACTAAGATCATGGCATCCAGCCCTATCACACCTTGGCAAATAGAAGGGAAGTAGTACATGTAGTAGTACATGGAAGTAGTGACAGACTTCACATTTCTGGAATCCAAGATTGCTGCAGATGGTGGCTGTAGCTATAAAATTAAAAGACATGTGCTTCTTGGGAGGACAGATATGGCAAACCTAGGCAGTATAATGAAAAGTAGAGACATCACCCTGACAACAAAAGTCCATATAGTAAAAGCAATGGTATTCCCAGCAGCAATGTATGGCTGTGAAAGTTGGACCATAAGGAAGACCAAGTGCAAAAAAAACAGATGCTTTCGAGCTGTGGTGCTAGAGAAGACTCTTAAGAGTCCCTTGGACTGCAAGAAGATCAAATCAGTCAGTCCTAAGGGAAATCAGCCCTGGCCACCAAATCAGAAGGGAGCACTCACTAGAGAAGACCCTGATGCTTTGAAAGACAGAAGGCAAAAGAAGAATTGGACAGCAAAAGTTGAGATGGCTGGACAGTGTTACTAGTGTAACTAACATGAATTTGAGTGGACTTTGGATGATGGTGGAAGAAAGATGGCCTGGCGTGTCTTTGTCCATGGGGTCACAGAGTCAGACTCGACTGTGCGACTAAACAACAACAACATTATGATACTGGCTGATTTGTTTTGAATTCCCTTCCTAATAATTCCCAGCATATTGCAGTCGCACATTGTCTTGACATTTTCAGTGAGTTATCTACCATGACCCCAAAATCTCTCTCTTGATCAGTCTCCTCCAGTTCATACCCCATCAATTTGTATTTATACTTAGATTTTTTGGCCTCAATGTGCATTACTCTGGACTTGGTTGCGTTGAACCTCATTTTCCATGTTGATGCCAACTCGCCCAGACTCGACAGATACCTTTGGAGTTCCTCACAATCTTCTCTGATTCTCACCACCCAGAACAACTTAGTGTCATCCACAAACTTAGCCACTTCACTGCTTAGTCCCAACTCCAAATCATTAATGAACAAGTTAAAAAGCATTGGACCCAGTACTGAGCCCTGTGGCACCCCACTGCTTACCACCCTTGACTGCGAAAACTGCCCATTTATACTCACTCTCTGTTTCCTGTTAATTAACCAGTTTTTGATCCACAAGAGGACTTGTCCTTTTACCCCATGACTCTCGAGCTTACTAAAGAGCCTTTGATGAGGAACTATCAAAAGCCTTCTGGAAGTCAAGGTAAGCAACATCTATTGGGTCCCCTTTGTCCACATGTTTGTTCACCCCCTCAAAGAACTCTAACAGGTTAGTGAGACAAGATCTTCTCTTACAGAACCCATGCTGAGTCATCCTCAATAACTTGTTCATCAATGTGCCTACTAATTCTCTCTTTAATAATGGTTTACACCAATTTCCCCAGTATTGTAGTCAGACTGATTGGCCTGTAATTTCCTGGATCTCCTCTGGAACCCTTTTAAAAGATGGGGGTGGCATTTGCTATCTTCAAGTTCTCAGGAACCGAGGCAGATTTCAATGAAAGATTCCATATTTTCATCAGAAGGCTCACAAGTTCTCTTTTGGGTTCTTTCAGAATTCTTGGTTGTGTACCATCCGGGCCTGGTGACTTATCAGTTTTTAATTTGTCTATCAGCCGTAGGACGTCCTCTCTCGTCACCTCAATCTGAAGACGGAGGCAAAAAATGCATGCAGCTTCTCAGCCATTTCCCTGTCGTCCTTCAGTAATCCTTTTACCCCTTGGTCATCCAAGGGCCTCCCTGCCTCCCTGGCTGGTTTTCTGCTTCTAATCTATTTGAAGAATTTTTTTATTGCTAGTCTTTATGTTTTTTGCAATATGCTCCTCAAAGTCCCTTTTTGCCTGCCTGTTCACAGACTTGCATTTGATTTGCCACAGCCTGTGCTCCCTTTTATTAACTTCACTTGGACTAGCTTCCCACCGCTTAAAGGAATCCTTCTTACCTTTTACAGCTTCCATTACTTTGTTTGTTAACCATGTAGGCTTTTTTAAAAAAATACCTATTTGTGCCTTTCCTGACTCATGGTATATATTTTATCTGAGCTTCTAGGATTGTAGTTATAAATAGCTGCCAAGCTTCCCCAAGGGCTTTGACCCTATTTACCTTTCCTTTCAGTTTCCTCTTCACATGCCTCCTCATCTCAGAGAATTTACCCCTTTTAAAGTTAAAAGTAGTTGTGTTGGTCTTCTTGGGCAACTCCCTATTTATACAAATGGTGAAATCAACAACATTATGGCAGTGCAATCACTTCTACATCTATCACCAGGTCTTGAGCATTACTTAGGACCAAGTCCAGGAATGCCCTACCCCTAGTAGCACATTCATTGAGAGTGTCTAGAAACGCAATCTCTTTCTTTTGACCAGAACATATATTGACACAATCAATGTGCGGGTAGTTAGCTGCTATCTTTTATTCTTTCATCATTTTATAATCATCCTCTATCTCTTGATCTGGTGGATGGTAACAAACTCCCAGAATTAAACTTCCTTTTCGGCCCACTATTTCAACCCATAGCATTTCTAGAAGGGAATCTAATTCTCTTACCTTCTCAGTCTTACTGGGCTGTATACCCTCTCTGACATACAGAGCCACCCCACCTTCAACCCTTCCCTCCCTATCCTTCCGATATAATTCATATCCAGGAATCACCATGTCCCACTTATTCTCCTCATTCCACCAAGTTTCTGAAATACCCACAATGTCTATATTTTCTTCCGACACTAAGCATTCCAACTCCCTGATTTCACCTCAGACACTTCTAGCATTTGCATATACACATCTATAATTTTCCAGGCAAGTTAGGTCCGCAGCCTTCCTCTTGCCACCTTGAGAGTTTGCCAGGTAGTCCATACTGTTTGTCACCATCTCAGTGGACGACTCTAATCCTTTGCCTGGTAGAAAAGTAACAGCTAACCCATCATCTCTGTGAGATGAGTCATCCCAAACCAGAGACATTTCATCTCCTGTCAGCTTTCCTTCACAATTCAGTTTAAAAACTGCTCTGCTACCTTTTTTATTTTAAGCACCAACAATCTGGTTCCTTCTGGGTACAAGTGGAGACTGTCTTTTTTGTACAGCTCCCGCTTGTTCCAAAAAGCATCCCAGTGCCTAACAAACTTGAACCCTTCCTCCCGACACCATCGTCTCATCCACACATTGAGATTCCTAATTTGTGAATGTCTCTCCTGCCCTGTGCATGGAACAGGTAGTACTCCTGAGAAGGCTACCTTGGAGGTCCTGACCTTGAGTTTCCTGCCTAGCAGCCTAAATTTTTCTCCAGGACCTCACAACTGCATTTCCCCACATCATTGGTGCCAACATATGTCACGACCACTGCCTCCTTCCCAGCATTGTCTATCAACCTATCTACAGCACGCATAATGTCTGCTACCTTCTCATCAGGCAGGCAAGTCACCATATGGTCAGTATGCATTTTTGCCACCCATCTGTCTGCTTGTCTAAGAATCGAATCACCAACTACCAAGAGCCACCCTGCCCCCCACCCAGGGATGGTTCCTTGGCATGAAAGGATACCCGCTCAGCAACTGAAGAAGGGGTCCCTTCTGAGGATGCATTCCCCTTATCCTCAGCATGATGCCCTGTTTCCTCTTGACCCTCAGGCTCCCTGGCAGCAGCAGGGCTGCCACATTCAGAGTGGGACACATCTAACAAGTCCCTGAGATGTAGTCATGTCAGGGATGTTGGGGGCAATGCTCTGGTTTTTGGCAGGGCTTTTTGTGTAGATAAAGCCCTGCAGGAGCTCATTTCCATATTAGGCCACCCTCCCATCATCAGTGTTTTGTGCAGGGCTTTTTTTTGTAGAAAGAGCTCAGGAAGAACTTATTTGCATATTAGGTCATACTCCCTGAGACCAAGCCAGCTGGAACTGCGTTCCTGGGGACTCCTGCTCAAAAAAAGCCCCATTTTGGGGGCAAAATTATATGGTTTGAAGCCATTTCTACCAAAGAGCTTTGCCCAAAAACCTGAGCATCACTCACTGACATGCCAATGTGACTTCCAAGTGATGTAAGCCTGTCACATTTGGGGCAGTAACTCTCTCCCACTGACCAGCTGGCCAGTTCTGGGGGAAGCACCAGAAATCTGGGGATCCCCTCATGCTGGGGGGACCTGGCAACTCTACTCCGGCTTCAGATCAGATTTCCATATTCAAGTCACTTCAAGTTGCTGTCCTCAAGGTTTCTCCACCTAGTTCAACTTAGTACTCACTCAAGGACTTTGTCTTCCTCTGCAGGTTTTACACTGGCCAGAAATAATTATTAGCATTTTTATAACATTCCATTTCCCAATAATCAGTCTTTTGTTATTGAATCAAAAGTTGCTTTATTGTAGAAACTCAATAGCTTTGCCAAGGACAGAATCCTTGGAAGTAATGACGTATACAGACTTACATAGTTACTTTATAGGATAGCTTCAAAGGGTACCATACAGATGTAATTTGAGTCACGGGTTCAAACATAGTATCTCTTTTATTACTAAGGAATGTAGGCTATTAAAACATCTCCCTTTCTCACACTTTCTCTGAGAGCAGATAAGACCTGTCTGTGTGAATCTGGGGGAGAGGCACATCACACTGTTACCAGCCAGGCTAACCTAAACATCCTTGGGCCAGATGGATTTATTACTTGGCCTTAGGTTGTAAAAGAGGGGGGGAGCAGGAGAGGTTGGTGTTCTGCTCTTTGTCTTAGGGACCATCATGGCACACAGAAATATTCATGCTTGACATACCCCCCCCCCCCCGACCCTCTTCGGGGTTTGGACGGATGTTTAGCATAGAATTTTTTAATCAATTCTGGCGCTTTCACATTTGAGCTTTCAATCCACTCATCGTGTGCTACAGAGAAATGTTTCCATCTAATCAGAAAGTACAATACACCCCGCTTCAGTTTTGCATCTAGAATCTCTTTTACTTCACGATGATTCTGATCCCCAATTGGAATAGGTTCTGGAACTTGCAGTCGAGGGTGCCAAGACGTAGCTCCAGGGTCCCTCCGGAGTAAACTGCAATGAAATATGGGCTGTATCTTACTAAACAGTTTAGGTAATTCAAGTTCTACTGTCACTTTATTGATTACATTTTAATATGGAACGGTCCCAAGAACTTATAGGCCAGTTTTTTAGAAGGCTGCGGTAATGGCAAGTTCTTGGTTGACAGAATAATAATAATAATAATAATAATAATAATAATAATAATAATAATAATAATAATACAGAAAGAGATACAGAAAGACTGTATCTCCCACTTTAAAATCCCAAGCGGGTGCATGGCTTTTATCATAATGTTTTTTAGCCATTTCCAGGTTTTCTTGGATATTTTTCCACACTTTCCCTAATTTTCCCCACCACTGGAGAGCCAGTTTGGTGTAGTGGTTAAGTGTGCGGACTCTTATCTGGGAGAACCGGGTTTGATTCCCCACTCCTCCACTTGCTCCTGCTAGCATGACCTTGGGTCAGTCATAGCTCTGGCAGAGGTTGTCCTTGAAAGGGCAGCTGCTGTGAGAGCCCTCTCCAGCTCCACCCACCTCACAGGGTGTCTGTTGTGGGGGAGGAAGGTAAAGGAGATTGTGAGCCACTCTGAGACTCTTCGGAGTGGAGGGTGGGATATAAATCCAATATCTTCTTATCTTCTTCACTGTTCAAAAGATGACAGTATCTCTGGCATTACTCCCCCAGGCAATAGAGGGAAGGGTTTCCCCTCATAACCATTCACTACTAAAAACGGAGAAGTTTTTGTGGAACTATGCATACTGTTATTGTATCTGTACTCAGCAAACGGGAGGTGGTCTGCCCAATTCTACTGTTGATAATTCACAAAACACCTTAAATATTGTTCTAGCCTTCACTCTCTTCGTCCATCCGTCCATCTGGGGATGGTAAGCGGAGCTCAGTCCTTGTTCAATTCCAGTTAGTTTACAAAACTCCCGCCAGAAGTTGGCAACGAACTGAGTGCCCTGGTCACTAATTAGCTTGTCTGGAAACGACTGTAATTTCACCACGTATTGGAATAATAGCTGCGCCAATTTTTTAGCAGTGGGTATTTGTTTACAAGGAATAAAGTGAGCTTGTTTAGAAAAGGTGTCCACTACTACCAGGATTACGGTTTTTCCCTGCGAAGGGGGCAGTTCTACAATAAAATCCATTGAGACAACTGACCATGGTCTGGTCGCCATTTCCAAAGGTTGCAACAACCCGGGGGGTTTCCCTCCCATTCTTTTAGCCATTATGCATATTGGGCAAGAGGCAACATAGTTTGAAACATTTCTGTTCATGAATGGCCACCAAAATTGTCTATTCACTAGGTGCAGGGTTTTGACATACCCGAAGTGCCCGGAGAGTTTGCTGTCATGACAAAACTGGAGTACTTCTTTATGGAGGATTTGTGGCACATATAGTTTACCGTCCTTGAACCAGAATCCCCCTTCACCCCTTTTTACTCCTTCGGGTATAGCCTCTCCTTCTTTCTCTGCCTCAGTGATCAGTCTCTCTCTCCCCCATTTTTCTTCCACCTTCTCGCGCCTCGCTTTTGAGTGCATAGTCACAGCTCCCCCCAACTGACTGGGAAAGATGATAGAATCGATCACCTCCTCCTTCTGGCTGTTGTGCTGAGGAAGTCTCGACAATGCGTCCGCTAGAAAGTTCTTAGATCCAGGGATATGCTTTAACTTAAAATCAAATTTAGCGAAGAATCCTGCCCACCTGATCGGCTTCTCAATCAGTTTCCTGCGCCTAGTTAGGGCTTCCAGGTTTTTATGATCTGTCCATATTTCAAACAGGAATCTTGCCCCTTCCAACCAAGACCTCTACGTTTTTAGCACAAAAGTCACTGCAAAAGCCTCTTTATCCCACACCGACCAATTCCTCTGTTCTTGAGAAAATTTATTGGAAATGTAAGCACAGGGTTTTAATCTCTATACTCCTTGGGGATTGATTTCACTTCTTTTATGGTTAGACACAATTTCTCGTTCACCAGGAGTGGCTCCGGGCTCCAATCCACATTCCAGTGGTGGTGCTCACACCTCCCGTCTCTAAAATCTATAATCTGATCTCCTCACCTTATGTTGGGTTTGTGTTTTGCTAGCCATCCTACTCCTAAGACAATGTCAAAGGACGATGATGGGGCTATTACAAATACTTCAGTGTCCCAATGGTCTTCTATTCCCATTGGCACTTCTTGAGTTTGTTCTATGCATGATTCCCCTCTTATTATCATTCCATCCATTTGCTCGAACTGTATGGGGTAATGGACACTTATGGAGCTCGAGGGCTTTCACTAACTTGGGTGTGATTATGTCTCTAGTGCACCCAGAATTGAGCAGGGCTCGAGCATGTATAAACCTTTTTAGATTAGGGTTTAACAAAGTCAGTGGGATGAAAAACAAAGTCCTCGTTATTCCCACCCTCAATGGTGCCGTTAATTCCACGACCTGCCGCTCGGCACCTCTCAGTGCAGGTCATCCCAGTTTCCCGCCGGCTCGTCTTCCCATGCGTCTTCTCCCAACTCGTCCACCACAATAATTTCCTCCTCTTGAGAAGTCACTGACACAGAGCTACCTTTTGCAGGCTCCTTCGCTCATCCTTCCCCTTTCTTCGCCTTGGGTGCACCGGTCTTCGGAGTGAGGGGGGTGGGCCTCGAGGTTGTTCTGGGCAATTGGCCGTCAGGTGGTTTTGATCGCCACACTGAAAGCAACATCTGGGGGTAGCTGGTTTGGTAGTTCCTCCAGCCTGGCTTGCCTTCCGCCCATCGGGTTTTGCCCTGACCGAAACTCAAGTCCCCCCTTACCCTCTTGCTGCTGTTGGTGTTGGAGAGCCACTTGCTTCATGTTAGTTTCAACTTCACCCACTAGTTGCACCTACCCTAACAGAGTGGTAGGGCGAGCTTGTTGAAGGGCTCGATCCAGCATGCTCATGTTCAGGCCTCACTGGAATTGTTCTATCTTCATCTGCTCATTCCATCCTCATACTTTGGCTGCATTTGCTCAGAATTCGGCCATGTATTCTCTTACTGCTTTAGACCCTCATTGTAGGTCTCTCAGTGCAGTAAGGGCTCGGGTTTCTTGTAGAGGATCTTCGTACTGGGTCAGTAGGGCTCATAGGAATGCTGCCACATTGTCTAACTCTGGACTCCTGGTTTCATACAGACTCACGTACCACTGCTTGGCTGCCCCCTTCAGCTTTGACCCCAAATAATCCACTCTGCTAAACTCATCAGGGAAGGTATTCCCCCAGTAATGCATGAAGCTATTCGCTTGTATCGAGAAGTACTCCGCCTCTTCGGGGTCCCCGTCAAAGGTGGCATCTAGCCCTTGGCCCCTTCCATAGTCACGGGGTAGCGGCAGCAGTGGCAATGGTTGGGGTTGTTGTAACACTGCGGGTGGCAGCGGAGGTAGCAGTCCTCCTCTTGGATCCAGGGGTTGCAGTGCTCTCTCTAACTGCCTCCTCACCTCTTGGACCATGAAGGTAGCATTGGTTTGCATCTCATCTGGCAGCCCTTTGACCATTTTTGCCATCTCAAATCTCATCGCTCGGAGGAAGTCCCAAGTGTTGGGGTTTTGCTCTTCTTCCTGCTCTTCATCTGGATCTGGGTCGGGGTATGGCTGCTCTCTGTCTTCCCGGCCATCCCCTCCGCTCACCCCCGAAGTGCCCTAATCACCGTTCTCTCCCATTCTCGAACGCAGTGAGGGCAGCGTCAGGATCGCTTCTCTCTGAGCGGGTGCTTCGTCCATTAAGCTGGTGGACCTTCTGGGAACCCATAATTTGGGGGTGATGAATAATTGCTGTATGTGCAGCGGAGACCCTCTCCCTACCACTCTCCTGGCGTTGAGTGTATGCCATGGAGGTTGTTTCAGGTCAGCACCGTCTCCTCATTCCTCACCCAGCAGTCGCACTGGAGTGTTGGGGACTTCTCCATTGTCTGGAGTTCTCTCCGCCTTATGGTCAGAAAGTTGCCAGTTCAGTTACATCCCCAAGTGAGATTACTTCCAAAATGTCAAGCATCGATATTTCCCAATAATCAGTCTTTTGTTATTGAATCAAAAGTTGCTTTATTGTAGAAACTCAATAGCTTTGCCAAGGACAGAATCCTTGGAAGTAATGACGTATACAGACTTACATAGTTACTTTATAGAATAGCTTCAAAGGGTACCATACAGATGCAATTTGAGTGACGGGTTCAAAGGTTACTACATAGTATCTCTTTTATTACTAAGGAATGTAGGCTATTAAAAACATCTCCCTTTCTCACACTTTCTCTGAGAGCAGATAAGACCTGTCTGTGTGAATCTGGGGGAGAGGCGCATCACACTGTTACCAGCCAGGCTAACCTAAACATCCTTGGGCCAGATGGATTTATTACTTGGCCTTATGTTTTACAAGAGGGGGGAGCAGGAGAGGTTGGTGTTCTGCTCTTTGTCTTAGGGGCCATCATGGCACACAGAAATATGCGTGCTTGACACATTACCTTGTAATCCTTTTTAAAAGGCCTGTAAGATAGGCTACTATTATTATCCCACATTGCAGATGGGAGGTGAGCAGGAGTGGCTTTCTAAGCGTACCTATTGAGTTTATGGTAGAGACCAAGACACCCAGATCATAGCTCATTTTTTAAGCTCTGTGATATGCTAGGTACTGTGTTGGACTTGGACTAGAATACCAAGTTCAGATCTCTGCCAACAGATGATATAGAGTTGCCAACTCTGGATTAGGAAATTCCTAGAGATTTGGAGTGGAGCCAGAAGAGCTGGGGTTTGGGGTGGTGAGGAGACCTCAGCAGGTGTAATGGCATAGAATCCAGCCTCTGAAAAAGCCTTTTTTTTCCAGGGGAACTGTTTTCTGTAGTCCAGGAGATCTCTGGGGCACCCTGGAGTCTGCCAACCTTACTGGTTAATTAAGTTCAATATTTTATAAATAAATTCTTAGTAGTAGTTTTCCCTCTGTGCTTAATGTCCTTATTAACCCAATAAGCCTTATAACAATTCTGTGAGTTGTTACTAGTATTATTATGCCAAGCTTTACAGTTCAGTGACAGAGGGTAAGAGATTCTTTTCTTAACTCTCCATTCCAGTGGATTTTGTCTTGTACCCCTGGGAAGATCATTTTCCTCTGCAGCGAGACAGCAGAAGGGAGTACAGCCTCCAAACTCCACTGCTGATATCACACAGATAAAATTCCATCTGAATTATGCTTTCAGTCAGATGATACAAGGACTTTGATGTATGGAGCTCCAGAGCATTTTTTTTTAAATCAGGAGCTATATGTTTACCCTCACAGGGCAAATAGCAGCTGTATGGGGCTCCTTCAGGTTAGGAAAATAGCATGGGAGGATTCGAATCAGTACCATATGCCTGCTATTAAAAAAAAAAAAACCTTTTGGGAGCTTTTTACATGGAACATCTGGTTTGGCCCTCATTTCCTGTAAATTAGGAATACTAGTGAACTATGACAATGAATTTTGTTTATTTATTCGGGTACTTCTAATCTGCTTCTCTCCACTCTGTGCAGATTCGGAATGGCTCACAGTTTTAGAAATAGAACAAAATAGGAGTCAATAGCACCTTTAAGACCAACTTAGTTTTATTCAGAATATAAGCTTTTGTGTGCTCTAAGCACACTTCATCAGACGAGGAATCTGGCACAGTGAGCAGAGCCACACATAGGCAATGGCGCAAAATGTAAAGTGGTACAGATTTAAGATCCAATGACAGAATAGTAAAATTAACAAAGTTTTATAAATAGCAGCATCAAATGTGTGTGTTATGTACTCTCAAATTGCTTCCAAGTTATGGTGACCCCTATGAATGAATAACCCCCCTTCCCAAGTCCTATCATTGACAGACTTGTTCAGGTCTTGCAAATAGAAGACCATGGCCTCATATACCATAAATGAAGTATTTGTAAATCAGGTTACTTAACAAATCTATATTCAGGCTAATGGACATAGTACGGAGGGGGGCAGGCTTTCCTGCCAGGATCCAGCTTCTTTTTAAGCTTCCAATGTCTGGAGGGAAAAGGGTAGAGCAGTTGGCAGCTATGCTGTCTTTGGTGGCAACAATCTCTCCCCAAACACTGAGAACTGGGAATGAGATGATGACCGATTCCACACTAGCAGTTGCTCCACCCCAGGCTTTTGTTTTCCCCAGCTCAAGCAATCAATTCCCCACCAGTTGCTGAGCAGGTGCATTTTGATCTGCAACTTCCTCCAATTTCCCTTGCAGCTTCTGGATCTCCAAAAAACAAGAGCAGGACGCCACAAGGGAAATTGGAGGGAATCGTGGATCAAAATGCACTCACACAGCAACTGGTGGGGAATTGATTGCTTGAGCCAGGGAAAGCAGAAGCCTGAGGACAGAGTAACTGCTAGTGAGCTATCAGTAGATGACTGCAGAACTACCAAAAATGGCTAGGCAAGAGGCACCAGCTTTGATGGCTTTACATGAGGCTCATAAAACTACACTTTGCAGTGGGCATCTGAATATGAATTGAATTTATTTTTTGGCAAATGAACAACTCCTCATTGCATTTTTGAAAGACCTTTGTGAATGTTTGTATTGTGTTGCTTGGGGATGTGGTCATGTTTTGTAAGCTACCATGGGCTAAATAACAAATGTAGCAAAGTTTAATTATAGTTATTATCCATGAACTGTTAATAATACTATAATAGTTTGTGAACTAAAGACTGTTTTGTCACTTCTTTGGACCCATAACAATACACAAAACACTTTTTTTTAAGAGTCACCTCACACTTGCGATTAGAAAGGAAGTATATCCTACTGTTTGTCTACACCTCCACTTTTCTCCTTGCTCTTTGTTGTCTCCTGTATGACAAATTGTAGACTGAAAGCTTCAGGGGCAGGGACATTTCTCCTTGCACTGCATAAAGCACCATGCACATTGATAATATGCACTGCAGAAGCAGGGACCCATAAGACTCATGGAAGGGGGATACCATCCTCAACTCACTTGCCCCTTCACCTTTGAACTCCCACTATTCCCCCTACAGAAGCCAAGAGAAACTCATGGGGAGGAGGGATTTTGTACATCCCTCCCCACACTCTTCTTTCCTGTCCCCCTCCCAGCTGCTCTGACTTTCCTTCTGTCCCCTCCAGAGATGCTTGATGACGGGGCAGTGGCAGTAGCTCCTACTCTTTCTGGACTGCTTCCAGTGCTATTTCTTTGCTTTTGTCGTCTCCATTCTCCCACCCTTCTGCAGCACTGCTTTCTCTTCCATCTCTCTCAGTGAGGTGGCAGTGACTCCCCTTTACCTCTTCCATTGTCTACACACACTGCCATGGACTATGGTGAGCTGATAGAGGTATGTTGTCAGCAGGGCTTTAAAAAAAATCCCAGCAGGAACTCATCTGCATATTAGGCCACACTCCCTGACACCAAGCCAGCTAGAACTGGATTCCTGTGCATTTCTGCTCAAAAAAGCCCTGGTTGTCAGCACTCACAAAGTCATTATTTGTCTGCGGAGAGGGGAGATTTATCCTCTCTCAATTTCATATTTTTCTGCAATCTGTTCTAAATCTCCTAGATCTCCAGATTTAAATATTTGCAGATGGGGCTATGTTGAGAATTATATATATTTGATGGTGATGATCATGATCATGATCCTCCTCCTCTATGAATTTGTCATTGTGCCATTCATAGCTAGGTTACCTTATTTAAGATATTTCACCTTATTTAAGATATTTGGAAGGAATGTTAAAAGACCTGAGACAGACTGAGGTGACAAGAGAGGAGGTCCTACAACTGATAGACAAATTAAAAACTAAGTCACCAGGTCCAGATGGCATACATCCAAGAGTTCTGAAAGAACTCAAAGTTGAACTTGTGGATCTATTGGCAAAAATATGTAATCTTTCATTGAAATCTGCCTTCGTTCCTGAGGACTGAAAGGTAGCAAATGTCACCTCCATCTTTAAAAAGGGTTCCAGAGGAGATCTGGGAAATTACAGGCCAGTCACTCTGACTTCAATACTGGAAAAGTTGGTAGAAACCATTATCAAGGACAGAATGAGTAGGCACATTGATGAACACGAGTTATTGAGGAAGACTCAGCATGGGTTCTGTAAGGGAAGATCTTGCCTCACTAACCTGTTACATTTCTTTGACGGGGTTAACAAACATGTGGACAAAGGAGACCCAATAGATGTTGTTTACCTTGACTTCCAGAAAGCTTTTGATAAAGTTCCTCATCAAAGGCTCCTTAGTAAGCTCAAGAGTCATGGAGTAAAAGGACAGATCCTCTTGTGGATCAAAAACTGGCTAATTAATAGGAAGCAGAGAGTGAGTATAAATGGGCAGTCTTCACAGTGGAGGACGGTAAGCAGTGGGGTGCTGCAGGGCTCAGTACTGGGTCCCATGCTCTTTAACTTGTTCATAAATTATTTGGATTTGGGAGTAAGCAGTGAAGTGGCCAAGTTTGCAGGTGACAGTAAATTGTTCAGGGTGGTGAGAACCAGAGAGGATTGTGAGGCACTCCAAAGGGATCTGTTGAGGCTGGGTGAGTGGGCGTCAATGTGGCAGATGAGGTTCAATGTGGCCAAATGCAAAGTAATGCACATTGGGGCCAAAAATCCCAGCTACAAATACAAGTTGATGGGGTGTGAACTGGCAGAGACTGACCAAGAGAGAGATCTTGGGGTCGTGGTGGATAACTCACTGAAAACGTCAAACAGTGTGCAATTGCAATAAAAAAGACAAATGCCATGCTGGGAATTATTAGGAAGGAAATTGAAAACAAATCAGCCAGTATCATAATGCCCCTGTATAAATTGATGGTGCAGTCTAATTTGGAATACTGTGTACAATTCTGGTCACCACACCTCAAAAAGGATATAGCATTGGAAAAAGTCCAGAAAAGGACAACTAGAATGATTAAAGTGTTGGAACACTTTCCCTATGAAGAAAGGTTGAAACGCTTAGGGCTCTTTAGCTTGAAGAAACATCAACTGCAAGGTGACATGATAAAGGTTTACAAGAATATGCATGGGATGGAGGAAGTAGAGAAAGAAGTCCTTTTCTCCCTTTCTCACAATACAAGAACTCGCGGGCATTCAATGAAATTGCTGAGCAGTCGGGTTAAAACGGATAAAAGGAAGTTCTTCACCAAAGGGTGATTAACGTGGAATTCACTGCCACAGGAGGTGGTGGCGTCTATAAGCATAGCCAACTTCAAGAGAGGGTTAGATAAAAATATGGAGCAGAGGTCCATCAGTGGCTATTAGCCACAGTGTGTGTATATATGTGTATATATGTATATGTATGTGTGTGTATATATATATATATATATATATATATATATATATATATATATATATATATATATATATATATATGTGTGTGTGTGTGTGTGTGTGTGTGTGTGTGTATGTATATGTGTGTGTGTGTGTGTGTGTATATAATTTTTTGGCCACTGTGTGACACAGAGTGTTGGACTGGATGGGCCATTGGCCTGATCCAACATGGCTTCTCTTATATTCTTATGTTCTTAAAATTACTTTTTTGTAAGATAACTGAAGAAAACTCAGTTCTTAGAACATCAGCAAAGCAGGGATGTTCCTGAGTATAGCCAAGGAATGTAATTGATCAACATAGCTCTAGTACAATGAGAACAATGACTTACATGACACCAGTACTGAAGAGTTAGCTGGTTTTCTTCTATATTGAAAAGGCTTAACCATCCCTCATAGTTATTGATAGATTTGAAGAGTTACAGGCGCCTTTATTTGGCTTTTGAGCTATTAAGCCACACTCAAATAATCACTCTTATGCTTTTGTCTGCAGTCACAAGAGCTGGAAAGACTGTGTGTCCTGTTGTTATAGATTTTTAAGAAATCCTTGTGACTGTCTTCAGGTATGACAGCAACTGAAAGTAGAACAGCTGTCCTAGCCAAGAGCCCAAGTTGGCACAAGAGCCCAAGCAATCCCACTGCTTTCTAGTAACTCCTTCTAAGCCCATCTGCTTTCAGAAATTGATGTGGACTCCAGTGCTTAAGCCACTGAAGAAAAACATTTTTGAAAGCAAAGACAAAATGTTCTGTGTACTAATCTTTTGCAAAATAATGTGACACTTAGTTTATCCTTTCTAGTTAGTCTACTGTATCATTAAGAAGTTGATGGGAAGTTTTAGTTTTAATCTATTGACAACTGCATCAGGGAAAACTATTCCAGAGCTTCAGACAATGTATTAGTCATAATTGTTAGAAATTACAGGAGCACAGCAGATTAAAATTATATCAGACTTCAAATTGTTCTCCCAGTGCATTTGAGAAGAAAGATGCCTTCAGCCTACGTTTAATTCTATCATTTACTTAGAGCAGCTTTTCATGGTGATGACAGTGGCATGTACAGTTTTTCATAATGACAGATCAGTTAAATTAAAAAAAGAAACCCAAATACATTTGCAAAGAAAAATCTTTGTTCTTTAGGTCCTTATGTGGCACACAGTAAAGTGCAACCTTGTTACTTACCTACAGTTATTGAACCAGCTCCTGTTGTATCAATCACAATAATGCTTGAGGTCTCAATATGTTCTAATTCCCATCAGACTAAAGAGCTGATTAGGCTTTAAGGGAGTCAATATGTTTAATTGTTTTGAGAGAACAAGAGATAAATTTATTAAAGGGGAGCTATCCCCCCCAAAATAAACTTCCTACTGAATTATGAGAAAGGGAAGCATGTATTAATTATTCTTTTTTTTGTTTGCCATGTTCCATAATGTCGGTTCCAATCCTGAACAGATAGTAAATACTATCGGAAACTTTCTTCCAAATGAGCTTGTTTGGACTGTAGCCTAAAATTATTTGCCTACAAGGATAAATTGAGTGGAACTGTGAAAAAGGCATTAAATGCCAAGCTGATATTTTCTAGGCATTGAACTTTTCCAGGCTAAGGAAATATTGTTGGTTTATTTTAACCCTTGTTTCATGTATGAAAGACAACCCAATGTGGGTCAGAACATTTTAAAATACTCAGAATTACACAGTACATCATATAAAAAAGAGCAAAGGTATAAAAATAATCAATATATGTGGACAGCACAATCAACCACAAAATATTAACTGCAACAGCCTTCCTAAAAGAGTATGCAGCATATGGTCCACACAGTCCTCGCAGGACAGTGTTCCTTAAGGAGATAACACAGTAGAGAACTGCTTGGGTAGTGAGAGTGTTCAGAGCAAGGCCTTCCTCCTTCTGTATCTGTTCTTACCAGTTGCTTCTGACATCACTCACATGCTGAAAATCTTCTGGGCAGGCATTATTGTATAAATAGCCTACTGGAAATATTTTTTTGTGCCCCAATTTTAATGAATCCAAAGAGTCTGTGAAGATACATCCTTCCCAAGGATGACTGTGTACAATGTGTGGATTATTCTGTCTCTAAATTCTGTTAATGTTTCTACACAGCAAGATCCAAAGGGGGGGGGGATTCTTGTTGCCATATTTGAGGAAAGTAAACAGCATATACAACTGGCATTTCAATCACTTAGAATCAGTTCCTGAAGTACTACCAGGCATCATATTAAGCTAAAATTGAGTGTAGCATGAGGAAATGTCATACCTCGGGAAAAGAAGAAGGCTGAATATTCACCAAAATAGTATTATGAAAAGAAGGAAGAACTAAATTACACAAGCTTGTTCTTTATGTGCTCTGGCAGTCTGAAAATTACACAGTTCTCCATCAGTAACCTTTTGAGCTTATGTCTTTCACAATATATAGCAAAGGGAACTGTATTATGAAAAGGTAACATTTTCTTTGAGTGCATGTGAGGGCACAGAACAGTTAGCAATACAGAACAATAGTTTGGGTCATTGTTATACTGAGCATCTGTTATGCAGTGGAAATGCAATGGAGATGGATGAGACCTTCATGAATTTAACAGACCTAAGAACAAAATTCAATCATCAACAGTAAAGGCAGGATCATTATCATGCAGTATGGATTGTTTAGGGTATGTCCTTTTGTCTAAAGTCACCCAAGTGCTTTAAAATACAAATTGACTCCATTTAGAAAATTGATTTTAAACATACAAACCCTGTATAAACATTACCATTAAGAAATCAAGCATTAAAGCAGCAGGATACAACTAATTCATAGACTCATAGAGATGGAAGGGACATTCAGGGTCATCTAGTCCAACCCCCCACACAATGCAGGAAATTCACAAATACCTCTCCCCACATATCCCCATTGACACCTGCTCCATAACTAGAATATGGCAAAAAAACAAACACCCACAGCCTTCCCAGATTTCCTGCCAAACTGACCTGAATAAAAATTGCTGCCTGACCGCAAATTCATTTCATTTGTTTTAGCCCAGTTTTCCAGCCTGTCAAGATCATCCTGTATCCCAACTCTCTTCTGCTGTATTTGCTACCCCTCCCAGTTTAATATCACCTGCAAATTTAATAAGCATTACCTCTATTCCTTCATCCAAATCATTTATAAAGATGTTGAACAAAACAGGTCCCAAGACAGATACCTGAGGCACTCAACTTGTTACTCCTCTCCAAGAGGATGAGGAACCATAAACAAGCACTCTTTGGGTAAAATCTGTTAACCAATTAGAGATCAACCTAACAGTAATAGGATCTAAACCACATTTTACCAACTTGTCAACAAAAATATTATGTGGAACCTTATCAAAAGCTTTAAATCAAGATAAACTATTGGCGTTTTCGCACTGACCTTACTCAGGAGCGACGTCCCTCTTCACCGCGCAGCGTCTGCGCGGATTTCGCACTAATTGCTCCGCAGAACCCGGAAGAGCCGCAAAGTCCCGTGGCTTTTGCGTTGCAAATGTAAACTGGCCAAAAGCCAGTTTACATTTGCGACACAAAAGCCGTGGGACTTTGCAGCTCTTCCAGGTTCTGCGGAGCAATTAGTGTGAAATCCGCGCAGACGCTGCGCGGTGAACAGGGACGTCGCTCCCGAGTAAGGTCAGTGTGAAAACGCTCTATGTCTACAACATTCCCTTAATCCAGCAAGGTAAGTAACTTTCACAAAAAAAAAGAGATAAGGTTAGTCTGACATAACATTTTTTAGAAACCCTTGCTGGCTCTTAGTGATCACAGCCATCCTTTCTAAATGCTCAAGGGCTGACTGAGAATTTATTCTAAAACTTTTCCAGGAATAGACATCAAGTTGACAGGTCAGTAGTTACCAGAATTTTCCTTTTTTCACTTCTTGAAGTTGGGGACAACATTTGCCTGCCTCCAATCTTCTGGCACCTTGCCTGTTCTCTAAGAATACTCACAAATAATGGACAGAGGCTCAGAAATTACTTTGCAAGTTATTTTAGTATCCTTGGATGTAGTTCATCTGGCCCCAAGGACATAGTTTCATTCAAAGAAACTAGGTGTTTATGTATTACTCTTATAGAAGAAGAAGAAATTGGATTTATATCCTGCCCTATACTCCAAATCTCAGAATAGTCACAATCTTCTTACCTTTCCCCCCATACACACACACAACAGACACCCTGTGAGGTAGGTGGTGCTGAGAGAGCTCTCACAGAAGCTGTCCTTTCAAGGACAGCTTTGTAATAGCTATGGCTGACCCAAAACCATTCAATCAGGTGCAAGTGGAGGAGTGGGGAAAAACTCAGTTCTCCCAGATAAGAGTCTGCGCACTTAACCACTACACCAAACTGGCTCTCTATACCAATCCTAGGCTTCAAGTCCCTTCCCTCATCATGTGTTCTATTTTTGCCATGTTGAGAACCTTTTCCAAGCATAACATGTAAAAGCATACAGGAAAATGCTTACATAAAATTATCAATTAAACCAATTAAGTCATTAAAAGAGTAGTGATAAAAAGATAACAATATAAAAAGTGGACAATAAACAGCATAATATTAAAAATTATTTGTAACATTAACTGCCAACAAGCCACCTGCCAGAAGAGTATCATTAGGAAGATGGCCAAGGAGAGAGTTCTTCAGTGTGGAGGCCACTACAAATAAAGTCCTAATCCTGTTTTAACAGATTTTATTTATGCAAATTACTGAGCTCCCCCCACCTCAGGCTCTTAAGAGTATGTCAGAATGTTTGGAGAAGTATATTGGACATGGACCATGTAGGGTTTTAAAAATAAGAAACCATACTTAGAAGTGTGTTTAGTAGCAGATAGGCAGCCAGTGCAGTTGATCTAGGATAGGTATTATCCATCACTCTATTTTCTGTCAAAAGATAAGCAGCATGACTCAGCTAGTCGAATGCACTAGTCCAGGGATGTCAAATGTCCATCCCATGGGCCAGAACCAGCCTGCCCAAGGCTTTAATCAGTCCTGTCAGGCTCTTTTGTCCCCCCTCTTCCCTTTTGTCCTCACCCTTTGAAACTCCAAGGCTGCCCAGTTCATAGATCTTTCTTTGTTTTTGCAGGCTGAAGCAGAAAACAATTCTGGGCTTGCAAAGTTGCAAGGAAAATGTGGAATGGACTTTCCATTAAGGTCTCTGTGCCCAGATAGACTACTTTGGGAGTAGCCTATTTGGGCACAGAGACCTTAATGGAAACTCCATTCTGTGTTTTCCTTGCAGCTTTGTCTGTGCTGCAATGTATTTTAATGAAGTGCAGCTCAGTTTCACTTTTCAGCATTTATATAGCCAGTTAGAAGGTGTTCTTTGCTGGAGTTGTGTGGCCTTGCAAATAAAGGTTGATGCTTTGAGCCAGCATGTCTCTGCTGAATGGACCTTAGAACTGGTGCTTAGTGAGTACTCTAACCAGGAAACCCACAGCCAAAGGGGGATGAGCCATTGCCAATCTGAGTAGACCTGGAGATGGGGAGAAGCTTGCAATGCCCAGCCATTTCATGTTTTCCTAAGCCCAGAGCATTTTATATTTTTGGTTTATATTTTTAGTTTCTGCTGTGATCGTGCTTTTTCTTGATGCTTTAAAAAAAAAAAGATTGCATTGCCAAATCCCACTATTCCCCCACCTTTCCATTTTAAACAAAACACTGCAAGAGTTTTAAGCATGTTTGTATTTTAAGTAAAAAATAATATCTTAAATTGTGTTTCTCTGTATCCTTTATAAAGTTTATATATCTCCACTACCTGGCATTACATTCTATAATATGCATGGCCTGGTCCCACAAAGTCCCATTTATGTCAGATTCAGCTCTCATAACAAATGAGCTCGACACCTCTGCACTAGTCAGTTCTTGCTTAACTGGTAATTCGGAATCATTATGTCTAATGTACTGCAAATGGTTCTAGAGCTTACAGCCTGTGTAGTTTTCCTTTGCATGCTTTTCTTCAGACACAATAGCCTGGGAATGCCAATCAAATGAATGAAAGATAGCACAACTGGATGTCTTTGTAGGATTGTCACTTGCAAAGTCATTCTTGGATGCACATGAATTGAGTTCAGATTGCTGTTTTTTCCCATCATACAGTGATTTCTAGAGAGATACTTTTTTGTCCTCTTCTTCAGGATGAGTGGGCATGAAGAGTGAAGACTAAACAGTTTGGGGACATTATGAGTAGCTCCTACTACATAGTCAGCTGATTCTTTGCTGGGAGATTGGCAGCAGCAAAAGAAGAGGTCAGATAAGAATGCTGGCAGTTTTGAATAGCTGTCCTGAACTCAAGTAATGAAGAGGATGACAGAGAAGAAGGGTGGTAACCAAAGCAAAGCAAGTGTAATAACTTATTTTAAATCTGGGAACTTTAAATATGAAATATTTAAATTTGAAATATGGCTCTCCAGATTATCAGTTGACATTTTCAGGTTCCATTAAAGACAGAGTAACTGGTGCAGTGGATGGAAAAGACTGCTATAGAACCAATGAAAGTGAGCAGAGTTTCTATATTGTAGAAAAGGTAGAGTGTGATGCAAAGAAAGTCTAGGGTACTTACACCTTATTGGAAACAAGTTGGACTAAGTACAGAGTACTCCCTTTGTGCTTATCCTTCTCTCATTTCCATATTTCTGGACTCTGCTTCTGTGCTGCAGAGGTTTTAGAATCTTACCTTACTACATTGTGAACTGAAATCTTTTACTTCTGTAAAAAGAAGATGCATATTCTCAATGGGGTGTTGATGGGAGGTTTCTAAAAATAGGATGAGTACTGTTTAACTGGGCATATAATCATGCTATAAAAACCGAGAAAAGCATTCACATTTGGTTGTATATATTTGCATTTTTGGGTTTTTTTTTTAAACCTAATACTATAGCAGAAGTGCTTTGATAGATCTAGGCTTGATCTTTATTTGGAGTTCCTTGAAACACCTTTACCTCCTTGTATGTGTTAGCTATAGTATACACCAGGTTCTTTTGGATTTCCATTGGGAGAAAAGATAAACCTTTTGGAAACTACGATTAAAGTTTACTAATTAACTCAGTAATGAATTGGTTTATTAAGCACAACTGTTCACTAATACATCTCATAAAGTTAAGAAAGAATACATGTAATACTTGGTATTATCTCACTCATGATTATGTGTCTCCCATAAGCTACTAAGTGGTCAGCTTTCCCCTCTTTTAAGAAATCTTGGAGCAGAAACCTGTAACAAAAATTGACAAAATATTCTAATGTATTTTCTGGTTTTCAAAGCAGTTTTTTTTTAAGTCACATAGCCTAGTAAAGTTATTTAATACAACAGATCTCCAGATCTACCAATTTTCCTTAGAAGTGGCTGGAGACTCTGAATCGGAATTATTAGTAAAAGGATTGGCAGCATAAAATCAGGAAGGGATGTTTTTCCAGACAATTGCAAAAAGAGCAGTGTTTTGTCTGTTCTGCATTGAGAGATATTAACAGATGAATGCCTTTTTCATGGATAGATAGAAACTTGCCCCCTTTAATTTTAGTGCCTCCAACAATAGAAAATATATTACATTTTTAGAAATAAAGTATATAATGTGACCAGCTCCAGTTTTGGAGTGTCCTTAAACACAGGATTGTGAGCCAAATTAGACATTACAGCAGACATGGGTTCAACCCAGGGCCAATGCCATTTTAAAAATGCCGCAAGGGCCCAATAAGGTATAGTGGGTTCAGATGATTTTGTTCCCACTCCATACACCTGTTCAACTGCATAAACAGCCCATCACACCCTGTGGTCACCATAATGTCTAGTTTGGCCCTGAGAGAGCCCTTTATCTGTTGGCAGTAGGAAGTTAATGCATGGCTAGTGAAAGCCAGCACAGAACAGAGCTTCTCAAAATTTCTTTGCATCATAAAAAGGAACTACAAAGCTTAATTTTGTTCTTGTAGTCAGGATGGGTCAGAGATAATGGATATTGTCTCCAAATTAGCAGGAGCCTTTGTATTGTAGAGTCTCTGCATTAGGGGTTTGCAGAGGGAAAAAAGACATTTTCCATATCCTTATATATAGGAGCTGGAAAATATTGATATTCCCAGTTTCCAAATAACAGCATGGTATTTGGAACCAGTTTTCCCCCTTGGGTTTCTGATATTTTTTGGCTCCATTATTCCTATGAGGAATAATTCTGGAAAGTGGGGGTGGTTTTAAAGGTGCTGGCACCAAAATTGCAGGGGATCTGCTGGTGATTGTCCTTTAAATAACCCTCAGTTTTCAAGGCAATTGGACCATGGTGTCCAATTCTATGGGCTCCTGAATGGGGGAGGTGGGAGACAAATGTAAAACCCAAGAATCTTCCCATAGGAAAGCTATTGCAGCTATTGTTAAACCTAAACAATGTAAAACTTGCAAAACTGAAACTATGTCAAATGTGACAATCTCAACATATGTAAGGCATAAGAATTTCAATATAAAGTCTGAGAATCCACATGAAAACTGCAAACCTGACACAAACCAAGTTTCAGCAAAGAGTAATTTTTTTTAAGCAATTGAAACTGACAGAATCTGAACTAAAGCAGCCTGGCAAACTGATACCAAGCCCTGGGAGACAGTGAAATGGGTTGGGGGGAGGAAATAAAGGCAAAACCAGTCCTGGGGCCCTGCAAACATTGGCTCCTGATATTCCCAGGTAATTCCAAATATTTTAGAGCTACTTTTTAATTTTAGAGACCCAATTACATCCAAAAAATACTAACATGTTTTTCAGATATATATTTGGTTTGGTTATATCCAAGCATACATCCCTAGATTGAATGCTGTAAGGGACCATGAGAGAGCAAACAAACTGAAATTAAATACAGAAAAACAGGTGCCTTGAATGAGCTTTAAAGCATGATTGGGAATACGTGTTCAGTTTGCACTGGGTGGGGCCATATTCCCCTCAAGAGGCAAGCTTGCATATACTCTTGGATGCCTCCTTGACCCTGCATGCCCAGACGACAAAAGCATATTTCTAACTTATATTGGTTTGCCAGCTGTTGCATTTCCTGGAACAGATATGCCATACTTCCACAGCTGTTTCATTTCCTGGAACAGATATGCCATACTTCCACAGTCACACACATTGGCTACAAACAGGTTGGGCTACTGGTTCAGAATGTGGCAGCCCCAGTGCTTCCAGGGACATACCCCCACATTGTGCCAATTACACTGGGCCCAGTACAAAGTACTGATATTAATACTTTAAGGCTTTAAATGGCTTAGGTCCAAGGTACTTAGTGAATCTCCTCCACCCACACATACCCATGCTGAAGCCTGCCAAGGAATTCTCACTGTAGGAACCCCTTGTTGGAGAAATAAGATGGGGCTAGTTTCTCAGCAACATGGTTCCTCCTTTAGAGGGCTTCCAAAATAATCTGGAAATGCTTTTTTATTCTGGAATGCCTTTTTAAAATTTAAAACTATCACCAGTGCTTGTGTAGCTGCTGTCCATTTTATATGGATATATTGGAAGCCACTTTAAATATTTATTTCAAACAGAAATACTGGGTTAAAAATTCAAATAAATAAATAAATGTAATGAGGCTATCTTAGATCAGAGGTCTGCAATCTTTCATAATTCAAGAGCCCAACGAAGTCCAAATTCAGAACAAGGATCACAAGCCCTTTCACATAACTAGAACTATACAAATTAACACTACTGATAATCGGGGTGTGTGTGTGTGTGGTGGTTTAGCAGGAATGCACAGGAACGCAGTTGTGGCCGGCTTGGCACCAGGGGGTGTGGCCTAATGTGCAAATAAGATCCTGCTGGGCTTGTTCTACAAAAAAGCTCTGTGTAAAACAATGGTGATGTCAGGGGGTGTGGCCTAATATGAGAATGAGTTCCTGCTGGGCTTTTAAAATAAAAAAGCCCTGCTAATTATCCCATTGTGATTTCTTGTTACAAGGAGGCATACACAAGATCTCAGAGTAAGTAATAAATATGCATAAGATAACTTTATGCAATCATTTTAGTGCATTGCCATAAATCTGTTCATATTTTGCACTTGGGTTACTGGTAGGGTTGCCAAGCCTCTGCCCTCAACCACTGGAAAATTTTGGGGGTGAGGCATGAGGAAGGGAAGATGCATATTGTAATGCCACTTCTGGGTCTTTCTAGGCATTCCCCACAGAGTTGTGAGGACTCCCTAAAACTTTATGATATAGATCGACATCATTCCTTCTTCATTTTTCTCCCACCTCTTTATTGAGCCAATACAGGTGACAAAGGAATATCATCAGCAAGAGAACTCTCACCATAAGCAATAAGGACTCCTATACATTGCTAGCAAATGTTTACATCTATCATTTTCCTTTCTGTAAAGCATCCTAAGAAGTACTTTAGTTCCCTAAAAATCTTTGCTTGCTTTACATGCTGGTTATTCCCTCATCCCACCCACCTCATCCCAATTAAATATTTGATTTTCATTCTTGAAAGAGCCATATTAAATGCCACAGTAAGACCTATTTGGTCATAGGTTGCAAGACCCAGACTTTAATACTTTTCTTAAAGATATTTGATAGCTACTTTTTAATATTTCTTGATAATGTGAGCTCACTTTTTAAAGTTTATCATTCAGCATTTTCTCCTCTTCTTCCCATAACCTACTAATGTGACATGCAGCAATACACACACACACAAACGCACACCCATATACTTTGATTGCATTATGGCACCAGCACTGTATGGCACCAGACACTGGCAGTGCTTGACGGTTTCCAGAGATCAGGCCCAACTGCAATCCATGTTAATATTCTGGACTCATCCTTCTAAGCTTTTCAACAGCTGCCACAGTGGAAAATCACTTGGATCTCTTAGTGAAGAGACAATAACTGATTCCCCACTAGCCTTATGCTGCTCTCACTCTCCTCTTCTCTGCAGGGCTTCCGTTGGATTTCACACTATCTGCCCCGGGGCTGCAACTCGCTCAGCTCTTTTTGCACCACAAACAAGATCCTCTAAAAACTGGTTTCTGTTTGCTGCACGGAAAAGGCGAAGTGAGTTGCAGGCCCGGGGCAGATAGTGTAAAATACAACAGAAGCCCTGTGGAGAAGAGAGTGAGAGTGGCATAAGGCTAGTGGGGAATTGGTCAATGTTTTACTGACTGAAAGAGCTGTTTATTTATTTAGTTACTGCATCTATATCTTACCTTTCTCTCCACTAGGGACCCAAAGTGGCTTACATAATTCCCATCTTCTATTTTATCCTCACACAAACCCTGTAAACTAGGGCAGGCTGAGTGTGTGTGACTGGCCGAAGGTTACCCAGCATGCTTCCAAGGCAGAATGGGGATCTGACTCTGTTTTGGCCAAATCTTGTTCTGGTGCACTCACCAGCACACCATGCTGGTTTTCAAACTCAGTTTTCAAATTCAATCAAACTCAACCCCTCTCCTTCAATTTTACCTCCAATGCTGGTATTATTGTTATTATTATTATTTAATATTTATATCCTGCCCTCCCCACTGAAGCAGGCTTCGGGTGGCTCACAACAATGAAAACAGTAAATTACAATAAAACATTAATTCAATAATTACAATTAAAACAATATAAAACAATAAAACAGTTTGGTGCTAGTATCAAATTTTTGATGGCATTTCATGCTCTTAGGTATCCTTTTGTATTACTATATTGGCAGTTTAATAAGAGGCTAGCTGGCAACTTAGTTAAAAGCTAGCCGAAAAAGTGTTGTCTTGCAGGCCTTGTGGAACTGGGCAAGGTCCCACAAGACTCTGACCTCCTCCAGCAGTTGGTTCCACCAATAGGGGGCAGTGACTGAGAAGGCGCAATCTCTGGTGGTCTTCAATCTTGCCTCCCTTGGCCTGAGGATCAATAGAAGGTTTTGTGTTCCAGAATGAAGTACCCTCTGGGGAACATATGGGGAGAGACAGTCCCTAAGGTAGACAGGTCCTCGGCCATATAGGGCTAAGCCCAAATGTTTGGAAACAACTTAGTAAAAATAGTTGTAGTAAAATTTACCTCCAATAAACCTGCAGATTGTGAGCGTGTAGATTTCAGTTTTTGTTTCCTTTCATAACCAAATATCTTTGCTTAAATTTTACAAAATTGTGGTATAGAGAGGGGTATAAATTGAAAAATTAAATTACATTAAAAATCATCTGTCTATGCACAGAAACTAACTTGGATGAATGGAAGCATTATTTTCTATGATGGCACAATATCTACAGTACACTTTGCTTTTGTGGGGCTGTGGGCTTTTTTGGAATTCAGGCAGGGTTAGAGTTCTTCTAGAACTGATAAAAGGCAGACGCCCAGGATTTCCTCCTCCTGTTGGCAGTAGACAGCCCACTTTACCTGAAGATGGAGGGACAGAGGTGTAAGTGTCCCTCCCTATAGAAAAAGGCCTAGGAGGCATACAGATCATTAACGATCAGTTAATCTCTGTAAGCAAAAGCTGCTTATTCAGAATCTGAGATATCCTGGCCATGTTAAATTGTAGTGTAAACAAGATGTTTGAGAACATGGTACTCATTTACTAATGAAAAAAAGCAGAGGGGCTTATTTTTATTTTTTAAAACAAAAGCTGAATGTGCAATTTAGGGTAGACAAACTGTGCTTGCTCCCACTTATTATTTCATTGTGTCTTTGGTTGAGTGACTTTTAAAAAAAAATCTCCCAGTTTGATTTGCAAATGAGAATTTTATTTATTTTTTTTCCACAAAAAAGAATTTTATTTACAACAACAAAAGACAGAAAACAAATAAACAATTAAACAACAACAACAACAAAAGCATTATTGACAAACCTATATACATTTATCTAATGGAGCGAAATTACTGAGACTAATACAAGTAATGTTATTCTATCCATTCAAATCCCAATTGTTTGGCCCATTCATACATTGGATACCAAGTTTTCTTACACTCTTCCAGATTACCATCTTTCAACCTATAAGTTAACATATCCAAATGAGATATGGATGAGAAATATCCAAATGAGAAATGGATATGCAAATGAGAATTTTAATCGCTTTTAGAATGAGAGGCTTTCTTCTAGCTGCCTGAAAATGGTGCGGGGGAAAAGCAGTCCTTGGATGAGGGCTACACTCTCTGAGAACGTCATCTCAATTGATTGAGAAACACAAATGTTACAAACAGGAATGTTTCTCATTGAAACCAAAGGGAATTTCACCCAGATACAATAAAGACTTGGAATATGTGTAGCAATAGTATTGCAGAATCATAAATTTTGGATAGAAAACATGGGATGAATCCAAGTCTGAATAAATTTCTGTGCACGTACCAGTTTATATTGCCATTTGAGCTTGTTGAAGTGTACAGATGGCTGGTTTACCATGACACACCAGAATCCAGGCTGAGAAAATAAGATTAGACCAAGTGGCCAGCAACTGTAAAGGTCATGCAAATCAATTAAAAAGGAAACAGTTATTAGCTTAAATTAGTGAGGGCTTTCATCACTTTATGAAATGCAGGAATCTGGAATGTACATATATATCAGATCAGAAAGTAATAGTAGCAGAGTCCCTTTTTATTTTTGTATCCTTGCAATTTTCATATATTGACTGCAACAGAGGTGGGAAATGGCAAGCATTCTGCTGACTTGACTAAAACTGTCACTTGCCTTAATCCTCATTTCAAACGTGCACTAAAAATAGAACAGCGACAGCTGACATTTTTATTTTAAAAGCCCTTTCCATCTAAATTTAGAAATGTCAGTATTGAATCTCACAAGGATCATTACACATGCAGCCAGGGTGTTCATAAATAACTACGACATCTCCCCTGGTAACAACACAATAACAGACTGTCTGGATTGCAGGGAATTCAGCGTTCTCTGTCCAGCTGGGATCCTTTCAGCTGTCTGGGCTTAATTTTCAAAGGCAATTTCACCTCACTGGCCTAGATAAAATTATAAAAAGAGCTGTGAAATGCTTTTGCTGCAGTGATTTTTGCTGTTTATGATGGTGTGTCCCTTTTATTGTATTAATATGGCAACTAAATTTTTCCACTGGAACAAAATAATTAGAGACCTGGGTACAAAAGGGTAATGCCATTGGGCAGCTGCTCACTGTCAGTCTTTTGGGCACAGTTTTCCCTTTGTTCTTTCTGAAGCTTTATGCCACTCAAGCATTTTTTTAAAAAGTGTATAGCAGTGTTATTTCTTTCTCTTCTTCCTTCTGTTGTTATGTTCCTTAGGTGGGAGAGTTCAGAGCTCATGCAGCTGAATGGACGGCCAATGTCACTGCAGAGTTCAAAGAAACACGCAGGCGCCTGAGTGTGGAAATTTATGACAAGTTCCAGCGAGCTACCTCCATCAAGAGGAAGCTCTCTGCTGAAATGGCAGTGAACCACAGCCAGGACCTGACTCCTTGCAAGAGAACCTTGTCTGTCAACCACCTCACCAGCGAGAAAGATATCTTGCCTGCCATCACAAAGACAGACAGCATTTATATGAATGGCTTGACTCCTCACTGTGCAGCTGAAGAAATTGCTGTTATTGAAAACATTAAGTAGCGCTGACTTTGAATCCTGATCTTTTAATAAGAAAAAGCCTGTGGTTTAGACTTACCTTGTAGTTCCTGATATTTTACCTGTTCATAACTGATGCTAATAGCATTTTTTTATCACATGCATGAGTTCCAACAGAAACCCACCACAATAAGGATTCAGAGTCACCATCATATTTCTTGAAAGACACAAAATGAATGGCACTCTGTCATTGACAAATGCTGGAACAAGCAATGTCTGATGCCTTTTTTGTGCCCAGACTGTTTTTTCATCTCTCCTAATGTGCCATAAGGCGTAAAGAATGAATAATACCAGTTTAGATTAACAATGTAGCTTTGAGGGATCAGTCCTTAAACTTTTCAGGGTCTACCTTACCAAGCCTAGGAATGGACCATGTATGGACTACAAACTAAATGTAAATGGCAAGAAAATCTTATGCAGCCTTTTACCTAAGAAATTTTTGTCAGTGCCTTATCTTTTAAAGAAACAGAACCTCTATAACTCTCATATGGGTTTTTGTCTGTTGATTGGTTGGTTCCTGCATGAGTAACATATCTCATTTGAGATTTCATCATGCCCCAAACAATGATGTTTTAAGGGTGTATAAAGCTGAGGATACCAGCGTTGAAAGAGATGCCAAATCAAAGGACATCAAAGCAACACTCCTAAGTCTAGCTTTAAAGGCGCTGTAATTATAAGGGTGCAAAAGGTGTCCCCCAGCAAGCATTTCTTTTACTCAGGTGCAGATGATATATGTATACTCTGTAGACCTGTAGAATTTATGGATCCATGTCAGGTATCATTTAAACTATGATCCACAATTCAGCCCCACACATTACATACCAAAAAATCTTCAGTGTTGTGTTGCTAAATTATATGATAAGCGATAACAAATACTGTTAGTTACTTGATGCATTGAAAAGATTCATTCACATACCAACAATGCAGAACACTTCTGAATCAACAGCAGCAGAGTGGTTTCTAGTCAAGACAACATTGGTGGCAGAAAGGGATTCTAATTTTTTTTGTTCTAGCCACGTCCTGCCATAAGCTACTTTAGCACAGGGATCCTGCCTTCTGGATTGCCTTCCTGAATGTTACAACCTACAATGTTTCTTCCCACTCTAGAAGTGGGATTAAAGTGGGAATGCAGCTGAAACTGGCATCACTGTGACTTTCTCCTCTGAGAATACAGAAGGTAACTGAACACAAATGCAGACGTGAACAACAGTTGACCAATAGCACAATCCAAATATCAATGGATATTTGGATAGAATAGGCTGATATGCAGATCTGAAACCTACCCTAGGGATTTCATTGGTTGTCTTAAAGAAAAAAAATGACTTTCATTTTAAAGCCTCTTGTGTCTTTGTTTCTCTCTGTGTGTGTGTGCAAGATTCAGAAGGAATGCAGAATTAAAATAATGGAATGGTTATCTTTTTAAAAGTTTTAATTATTTTAATTTTATTGCAACCTGGCTGTATGTAAAATAAACATAACACCCCTTAAAAGCTTAATAGGCAGCCTGATCCTCAAAGCATAACTATGGTGCAATGCCATTGAAATGACAAGTATTTGCACCGGCAGAGCTGTTTGAGGCTCACATCCTTGACTCTGAGAACATTAAAGCAAAATGGGACATTGATTGGACACAATTCAAATAAATCCATATTGTCGGACTATTAAATAACATAAACTATGAATGTTAAATTAATGGATGCTTCATCTTTTCTACAAATCTAAGTTATCAGTGTAAATAGCAATTAGTGAAGAATGAATGAGAGTATACATCTCAGATCAGCAAGGTTCCATTAAATATGGCCAGGCTCTTCAAAGAAAAAGCCCTCATCCCCACCATTTTCCCCAGCACAGTGTTCTGAATGTTGACATGGTAAGAAAGGTCATCTTGCCATGTATAAACTGTGAATTGTAATGAAAATAAAAAATAATAAAGTTTTTAATTAAAACATACCTTACCAAGTCTCCTACTTGTTGCCATTATAATGGTGAGAACTCTTTTGTAAAACCAGCACAGTGGAGCTCTGGAATTTGAATTATTTTGGACCAAATTACAAAAGTTAGGAAATAAAATCAAGATGGCAGATTCAATAACACCATTCCCTTTCTAGCATCAACTTGTTTCTTCTCAAATTAAAAAAAAAAACTCTTCTTGTTCTTGCCCCTTTATATTTGTTTTAGCACACAGCCCCCTATCCTGAAAGCTCCTTTAAATATCAAAAAGACACTGTGGAAGCACAACAGATCTTTAATTCCTGTTGCTGAAAATTGGTGGCTCCCTCCCAGTGGCTTTACAAGTTACTTTTTAAACTTGGAAGGAGTTTGGATAGCATCTTGTGATTCAAGATAGAATGCTGCTATTAAGAGCTCAGCTGCCTCTGCAAAGCATTTACTTATAGATCTCATAATGTGGGGAATGGGTTCCATAGAAATTTATCCCAGACATCTAGATGTCCAAGTGAGAAGAATATTTTTATACAGGGAAGAAGTGTATCATATAAACACCCATGTACAGCCCAGACACATTTCTCTGTTCAGTGGGAACTTATCCTCTGTTACGTTCAAAGCTAGATCTGAACGTAACAAGAACAATATGCAGCAGGCAGTATGTCCTTCAGCACTTTGGACAGTACTTAGAGGTGTTACACCAGTGGAGGCTCACTATTCACCCTTTTGGAATATGGGAACAATAATAGTGACTTATCTTTCAAGGTTGTTGTAAGGAAATGATAATAAATTTATTTCTTTGTTTGTTTGTTTGTTTGTTTATCTGTCTGTCCGTCTGTCCATCATCTATCTATCTATCTATCTATCTATCTATCTATCTATCTATCTATCTATCTATCTATCTATCTATCTATCTATCTATCTATCTATCTATCATCTATCATCTATCATCTATCTATCTATGTGACTACCCAAAACCACTATAAATGAAACTTATTGTTTTATTTGAGCTCTTTTGAGCCATCAGGCATTCACCTGTGACTCTGGCAGTCTATCAAACATCTTGGGTCTAATATTGGTGTGGCTAGGATTATAGCTCAAGAATTTTCCTATAGAGGAGGAGTTGATAGTCCAAGTCAAGCAAAGGGGGCAATCCCCAGTAAAAATGAAAAGGAAGCCAAGGTTTGCAATATCAGATCGTCCTTTGATGTTTTTTCATACTTCTAAGCCACTGGTTTAGGGCATTTATTCTGGCTATTCCCCCATTATTGTTTCTGCCCTAACTTTGATAGTTTCAACTTTCCGGTGCAGTGGTCACTGGAAATTCTCAGGTGCATTCATGATTGCCTGGACACTACAATTATGCTAATCCTTCTCTCAACCTTCACAGAATAGCCAGGTCATAACTGAAAGAAGTAGCAGTGGTAATGATGAAGGATCCAGAAAGTGGCCCACATATATGTCAATGTGGACACTATTGTATCCATGTGCCAAAATTTTGCATACTTGAAGAACTATATATCCTAAAGTAGCAGTAATTTTAGTGATAATTGCATATTTATGTGCATTCTGCTACTGAAGAGTATAGAGACTAGACTGTAGGGACTTTTCTGGCTTCATTAGGTAGATATGAGGAGCCATTATGGGTCATTGTAGAGAAGAATGCCCGATTCTGTCTCTAGTTAAATGGATGTTTGGGAGCTATGAAGGGAAGGAATTCTCTTGAATTGTTTATATTTTCTAAACTTCTAGCAGTATTTTAGTTATATACTTTCAAAGGTAATTGGTTAGATTCAATGCATATTTTAATAAAAGAACCAGCAATAAAGTGTAGGAAAAAATAAAATCACAGTGTTTAGTACGAGTCACACTGTGAACACAAAGTGTATAGAGATTCAGTAGAACAGATTTCTAGCTTTTCTTGTTCTGTTCCACCTTCTCAGATATTGATAAATTAAATAGGCTATGTTGCACACAAGACTGGTACATAGCACACTGAGATAATCTTTGTCCCTTATTTCATAGTACCCATAGGGATCCCCACAAAACTCCACACTGAGAGATTCTGCACAGTCCATAGGCCACTTCCACCAACAGGACACCTAACTCTTCATCAGGACTGCTGGGGTTATCCTGTTCTTTTGGAAGATACATGGCTGTTGGTTGTGCCTAGGTATTTTTGGTAGGTGTTGGGGTTTGGTGATATAGACTGGAAATCAATTTGGTATCAAAAGGAGCACAGAACTAAGTGAGACAAAGTGATGGATTGTGATTTCTTGCCTCTCCCACTTGTGCAAAGATGCTTCTTGTCATCAGTTGACAGCTGTCTAGGCTGTACTCAGGGGGTTTGCATTCATGGACGTGTATTTGATTGGATCTAGACTAAAGGGTTCAGTGGTGGAAAGGTAATGTACCATCTTTTTTTCCATTTTCCAAACTTTATTGTATCTATTATGAAATACAAACAAGGGTAAGTAGATGTAACATCTGTCAGTTCCCCCTTCCTAATGCAGACCCCCAATTTGCCTATCTTGGTATTCCAGAGTGTCCTGAATTCCCCAGGAGCAGCATTTCCAGGATATCAGTAGACTGCAGCGGGAAGGTGGAACCTGGAAGTTCTGCTACCCTGAGACAAGTGCCTTCTGTTAATGGAAGAAGAAGATGATGGCGATTGGATTTATACCCTGCCATTCTCTTGGCGTCTCAGAGTGGCTTATAGTCTCCTTCCCTTCCTCTCCCCACAACAGACACCCTGTGAGGTAGGTGCAGCTGAAAGAGCTCTAACTGCTCTTGAGAAAGCAGCTCTTTCTAGAACTGTGGCTGAACCAAGGTCACGCCAGCAGGTGCAGGTGGGGGAGTGGGGAATCAAAGCCAGTTCTCCCACATTAGAATCTGCACTTAGCCACTACACCAAACTGGCTTGGTTTGAGACTTGTTGTGCATTCAAGTCAAGTTTCAGATCTTAAGAACCTTGTTTCAGATCCTAGAGGGATATGGGGGCTGGCCCTATAATGGTTGGTCTCCTTTCTCCAAGGTCGGGGACAGAGGGGTGGCACTTGGGGGTGAACTTGAGGCGTCAATGTGGCAGATGAGGTTCAATGTGACCAAGTGCAAAGTAATGCACATTGGGGCCAAAAATCCCAGCTACAAATACAAGTTGATGGGGTGTGAACTGGCAGAGACTGACCAAGAGAGATCTTGCGGTCATGATAGATTACTCACTGAAAACGTCAAGACAGTGTGCGTTTGCAATAAAAAAGGCCAACGCCATGCTGGGAATTATTAGGAAGGGAATTGAAAACAAATCAGCCAGTATCATAATGCCCCTGTATAAATCGATGGTGCGGTCTCATTTGTAATACTGTGTACAATTCTAGTCACCACACCTCAAAAAGGATATTATAGCATTAGAAAAGTCCAGAAAAGGGCAACTAGAAAGATTAAAGGTTTGGAATACTTTCCCTATGAAGAAAGCTTAAAACACTTGGGGCTCTTTAGCTTGGAGAAACGTTGACTGTGGGGTGACATGATAGAGGTTTACAAGATTATGAATGGGATGGAGAAAGTAGAGAAAGAAGTCCTTTTCTCCCTTTCTCACAATACAAGAACTTGTGGGCATTCAATGAAATTGCTGAACAATCAGGTTAGAATGGATAAAAAGAAGTACTTCTTCACCCAAAGGGTGATTAACATGTGGAATTCACTGCCACAGGAGGTAGCGGTGGCTACAAGCATAACCAACTTCAAGAGGGGATTGGATAAAAATATGGAGAAGAGGTCCATCAGTGGCTATTAGCCACAGCATATTATTGGAACTGTCTGGGGCAGTGATGATCTGTATTCTTGTGCTTGGGGGTGGGGGGCAAAGTGGAAGGGCTTCTAGCCCCAATTGTGAACCTCCTGATGGCACTTGGGGGGGGGGGGTTGGCCACTGTGTGACACAAAGTGTTGGACTGGATGTGCCATTGGCCTGATCCAACATGGCTTCTCTTATGTTCTTATGTTCTTAACTATCCCAGCGGCACCCATTACAATGCGGTGTGCCACAGGGAGCAATTATTCCCCCAATGTTATTCAAAATCTACATGCGCCCCCTTGCCCAGATTATCTGGAAGTATGGGATGGGGTGTCATCAATATGCAGATGACACCCAGCTTTATCTTTTGTGTAAGCCAAAATGCCCTCAAAACGAGGTTGGGGAATTGTCAGGTGGGCACCTGGCTCACTTTTACCTGTGTATACAGGATTCCACGTCCAGAAAGTAATGCTTAAAAATATTAGGGACTCTAATTAAGTAAAACAATTAAAATGTATTAAGAAAAATATAGGCTTCCATACAAGATAAAATACTCATAAAATCATACACACAGTCCTAAGAAAAATAGATAGAGAGATAGGGGAACACATGGGTAGACAAACAGGATGATATTTACCGATCGTAGTCTTCAAGGAAGGCTCCAATGGCGACGAGCGAGGAAGTGGGAGAAGGGACCCGAAACTGATCAGGAATCGGGGATGGATCTATGCAGCGGAAGTTGGGATACTGCTAGAAGCACACCTGTGGATAGCTAGTCCACAGATTATAAAGACTCTCTTGAACCCTTAGGGGATGGGAAGTATGAGGGAGGAGGAAGGTGGTCAGCTGATGCATGACCTCTCAAAAAGGGGAGGTTTTGCAGTGACCATAAGGGCTAGACTACTGCGACAACCAATAGAAAGTTCATTGGTGGCATCTAATTGGGTGCTTGCTCTTGACCAATGGACTGGCTTGGATCCTGGATACCTGAGTGAACTTTCAGGTTGAAATGGACCAAGGGGAGGCTCCCAAAATGACAGTTGGGGAGAAGAATAGAGGAGATTACTGGGTGGGGAGATACTTAAGACTATTAGACTTATCTAAAAGGGTGACAATAGAGGGTCGAATCATGGCCTAGGTAACACCCAGTTTACACAAAGGAACGTGGCTCTGGCTGAAGATGGTCTTCCTCTTCTTCTGTCTTCTCCTTGGCACCAGTCTTTGTCTTGAGTTCCGTTGGACAAAGACAGTGGCGGTTGGATGATTAACCACTCCTGGGGTGGGTAGATTGCTTGCAGGCACAGGTGACATCTGGTGTGTACGTGAGCCGTCTGCTTTGCTGGAATGGAGTCAAGCCTGGAAGAAAGATGGCTGCATGTGGTGTTAGCTCTCCACGGTGGATTCCATGGTCAGTGCTTCAAAACCGTTTGCCTGGATAGCTCCTGGTGGCGCAGTCTCCTCCACTCCATGGCTGGGATGGATGTCATACGGAACGATGGGAAGCCATCTGTTCTCCTGGTGGGCACTCTTGTACCGGTCTTGAGTGCCTTTGTAGCGTTATGGCTGCTAGTACTGCATAGGTCCCTTTTGCCCCTGGATAGGTTTACCCACACTCTCTGGCCAGACGTGTGTGAGTCACTTCTCCAGGTGCTCTGGCAACCAAGTTGGTGATTACGATGTTCTGTAAGGGGTTTTTTCCTCACAGTTGATGGATGGCTGCCTGGATTTGGCTCCAGAGGAACTGGGTAGGGCATTACAAGCCATGGCTGGTTGGTTGCAACAGAGCCAGCTGAAATTGAATCCATCAAAGATGGATTACAGGTTACAGGGGGCTGAGATCAGAGATCAGGCTCCCAGTTTTGATGGGGCTCCATTGATTCCTATGTCAAGGGTGAAGAGCTTGGGGGTATTCCTGGATGCCTCTCTATGGAGGCCCAGGTTACTACACAGCCAGATCGGCCTTTTTCCATCTGAGGTGGGTCAGACAGTTGGTCCTGTATCTCACCCCCTATGACCTGGCCACAGTGACCCATGCAATGGTCACTTCCAGGCTAGATTACTGTAACTCTCCCTATGTGGGGCTGCCCTTGACCTTCCTCTGGAAACTCTAGCTGGTGCAGAATGCTGCTACATGGATGTTGACATTGTCGTCTGTATGGGCAAGTATCCATCTTGTGCTGTGCAAACTGCACTGGCTACCCATTGAGTACTGGATCTGGTTCAAGATGCTGGTACTTACTTTTAAAGCCCTATATGGCTAGGGGCCAGCATACCTTCAGGACCGCCTATCCCTATATGAACCCCATAGGTCTTTACGATTAGCGACTCAACATCTTTTGGTGATACCCAGTCCCAGAGATGTCCATCTGGCCTCAATGAGGGCCAAGGCCTTTTTGACCCTGGCCCCTGCCTGGTGGAATGAGCTCCCCCTGGAGATCTGGGCCCTGCGGAATCTGCTTCAATTCTGCAGGACCTGTAAAGCAGAGCTCTTTCACCAGGCTTTCAGTTGAGGCAGTGGATATCACTTGTTACCAGCCTCCCCCCTTCATTCCATCCCAGTGCTATAGGACCTGCTGGACTTGGACAATAGGCCATGTTTGTGAGGCAGAATTTGCCATTTTAGTCTCTACTGTTACTATGTAATTTTAGATTTTATGTATTTTAAATTGGTCTTTAACTGTTGATTGTTTTTATGATGTAACCCACCCTGAGCCTGTTCTACAGAAGGGTCTAAAAATCGAATAAAATAAATAAAATAAATAGAGAGGATGGGTTTGGAAAGGGAGAGAGACAGCAAAACAGCTTCTAGGTATAGTTTGTCAAGCTGGACTTTTGATTCCAGTCCCCTGGGGATGAGGCAGAATTACACACAATTGATGGATAAAAAGGGGAAAAATGCAATACTTCCGTGGTAGAGCGTATACTTGGCATGTGAATGGTCCCAGATTCAATCCCTGGCATCTCCAGTTAAAAGGGATAGGTTATCAGAGATGTGAAAGAGCTCAGCCTGAGACCCTGGAGAGCTGCTGCCAGTCTGAGTAGACAATACTGTCTTTGGTGGACCAAGAGTCTGATTCAGTATAAAGCAGCTTCGTGTGTGTTGAACCAACGTTACAGTGCAGTCCTATGAATGTATATTTAGAAGTAAATCCCATTGTGTTCAGTGGGACCTACTCTCTATTATGCCCTAGTAAATGTCTTCAGGATAGAAGTGTGAGGAGATGAAAAGTGGTGGGGGTCCCTTAAAGGCGAGTTCAGCCGCAGGTGCAGGGTTGGGGGATTTAAGGGTGGCCGACCAGCACTTAAGGGCAGATATGATGAACCTGGAGGGTCAACAGGAGGCCAGAGGAGTGACCAGTGCCAGCTTTTCTCCTGAAGTAGCACACATTCTGTAGCAAGAATTGGGAATAAAATACTGCAAGCAAGATTTCTAGTTTCTGTATGCTTTATTTGCCACAAGCAAACATAGTTACTGTCCTTATCCAGTTTTCTTTCCCAACCTTTCATTAATAGTTTTCTTCACTTCTCCATGGCCCCGTGGTGCACAGTGGTAAAGCAGCAGTACTGCAGTACTGTGGTCTGAACTCTCTGCTCACGACCTGAGTTCGATTCCAGTGGAAGCTGGATTCAGGTAGCTGGCCCAAGGTTGACTCAGCCTTCCACCCTTCCGAGGTCGGTAAAATGAGTACCCAGCTTGCTGGAGGGAAAGTGTAAAAAACTGGGGAAGGCAATGGCAAACCACCCTTAAAAAGTCTGCTGTGAAAACGTGAAAGCAATGTCACCCCAGAGTCAGAAACGACTGGTGCTTCCACAGGGGACCTTTCCTTTGTCGTGGCCCCATGGTGCCGAGTGGTAAAGCAAGAGTACAGCAATACTGTGGTCTGAACTCTCTGCTCACGACCTGAGTTCGATTCCGGCAGAAGCTGGATTCAGGTAGCTGGCTCAAGGTTGACTCAGCCTTCCATCGTTCCAAGGTCGGTAAAATGAGTATCCAGCTTACTGGGGGGAAAGTGTAAAAGACTGGGAAAGGCAATGGCAAACCACCCCATAAAAAGTCTGCCATGAAAACGTTGTGAAAGCAATGTTGCCCCAGAGTTGGAAATGGCTGGTGCTTGCACAGGGGACCTTTCCTTTCCTTCACTTCTCTAGATGCACTGTGCTTGGGATTGAAGTTCCTTTTTTTCTTTTTTGCAGCATTCATTTTTTATGGCTTTGCTGAGTTAGCAACAGCATCTCAATGAAGCAAAAACAGGCATGGTACGGGGAAGTTCACTTTGGAGGCTTCCCTGAAGGTAGTGAGCAGTAGGGTGGGGCGGGGGGAGGAATCCTCTCTTTATGGAAAATTTAATGAGCAACTCTTACTTTGCAACTGGCCTGTAGATATCCTTAGCCAAACATATTTGTACATCAAATTGTAATGTGACATGGTAATATATGCTGAAAAATATCACTCACTCATGCCCTTCAATCATCTAAGGTTCCTTTCACTGGGGCATGTCCAGCCACTTACCTTCTGTGGTGAGATCCTGTGCCATAGCAGGGTGTATGTGAATATCATACTTCCCAGGCAAGAATGACTATGTAAGTCATCTGCTTGGCAGCCCACTACAAATGGAAAGACACCGTTTAGCAGCCTTATACATATAACTGTGAAATTCCCAGCAATGAGATATCATAGTGGACCTCCTAGTCAGGAGGGTGATTACATCACTTCCAGTTTGGGGCCAGCAGTGACATCATGCATCAACACAATGACATACAGAAGCACCAGTGTTATGTATATGAAGGGGCTAAATTTCACACTGGACATGGAGGAGAATTTCATCCATAATATGCTGCAGAGGTGATCTGTTTGTGGAAAGTCTGTACAATTAGAACTTAGTGTAGCCTTCTGAACTGTTGACTACTCAGATGCTTGCAGAACAATGTTCAAAATTACTGAACTATGATCTTGAGTCAATATCTGGCTGTATGTATGAGCAATTCACAAGAGCAGGTCAAATCTACTGATCCATTAAAAATCAAATATAACTGTCATTCACTCTTGCATCTGCTAACTTATTTGTCTCATTTACAACTAGATCTTCAAGACAACCTTTAATATATTTGAATCAATTGTGATATGGGGAAGGTATGAAAATCTACCATTGGTATAGCTGCAGTAAGGAAGTGTGTTTGTAGGTGGAAGAATGAATGGCAGTCATTAATCACTTTGCTGGCTTTTCTGCAGTATAAGCCTCCAGGGCACCGTAAGTAAGAAGGCAAGAACTAATATCTGTAGAAACAAGCCAAAGCACTTCCTGAAAGCAGAGCTTTAAACAGAGAAAGTAAACCTGAACACTCCCAACACTTTTTTCTAAGGGAAAATAGGGTTGCCAAGTCCAATTCAAGAAATATCTGGGAACATTGGGGGTGGAGCCAGGAGACTTTGGGAGTGGAGCCAGGAACAAGGGTGTGACAAGCATAATTGAACTCCAAGAGAGTTCTGGCCATCACATTTAAAGGGACAGCACATCTTTTTAAATGTCTTCCTTCCATAGCAAATAATGAAGGATAGGGGCACCTTCTTTTGGGGCTCATAGAATTGGACCCCCTGGTCCAATCGTTTTGAAACTTGGAGGGTACTTTGGGGAGAGGCACTAGATACTATATTGAAAATTTGGTGCCTCTACCTCAAAAAAACAGCTCCCCCAGAGCCCCCAGAACCTCCAGAACAATTCCCCATTATACCCTATGAGAATTGATCACATAGGGAATAATGAAGACATTTCCCTCTCCCCCTCCCCCTTTCTGGCGAGTCTGAAGCAGCGGATCGGCCTCTCTACCCACCAGTTGCTGCCAGCTTCTTCACAGAAACACAGACACACCATCCTAAATTGAAGCCTTTCAAGTCAAGCCTCCAGAGGTGCCAAGGCACATGGTCCTTTGTGGGCGGGGCTCCCTCTCCCCCCCCCACCAGCCAGCTGATTGGGGGCGGGAAGCAGCCTGGGAAAACTGAAGAAAGGCTGCTGCAATCGGGGCTGGGTGGGAAGGGAAGGGCAAGGAGAAGCTGCTGGGATCGGGGCTAGGTGGGAAGGGCCACCATTCTCCCCCGCTTTCCAGATTTTTGGCGAGCGGGGGCAGAAGGCTCCAAATCGGGGGTCCCCCGGCTAGGCGGGGGATTTGGGAAGCCTAGAAAAGAAGCTAGGGCCACTCAGGGAAGGGAACAATTCTGTTTCTGTCATTCAAAACTGGAGGTGACCTATCCAGCAGGCAGTAGGCAGAACACAGGAAATTCACAACTCCTCCCTTCATGATGGAAATAGGATTGTAGAATATTTCACTGTTTATTTTATGTATTATCTGATTTGTACTGCATTGTTATCTAATTTTTGTAATTCAAATTTTGTGTCATTTACTGTATGCCTTATCCAATTTTCTTTATTGCATTTTTTCTATTTTTGTCTATTTTGGAATCTCAGCAAGAAAGTCAGACTGTAAGTAAAGAACTAACTCCCGTTCTGCTACCCTCAGGTGGTAGGTAGAGCATTCTGATGTTGCTAGGTCTGGGGTTGATGATGAAGCAATATATTCCTGGTCCCAGTGAGGGCAGCTTCTTTGTGGGGGGTTGGGGTGGGGTGGGGGCAACGTCATTCACCTAGGGCATCAAAAGCCTTTGAGGTGATTTTGCTCCCAGACAATTCCACAAAAAGCACAGTTCTCTCTTCCTTGCTAACTGGTTGTTTGTTAAGTGTATATAAAAAGGCATACACTAGGGAAAGTGGCATCACAGGGGTGTTGCTTGCAATTGTACTTTGACTGGTGTTTCCATCAGGGCCGTAGCCAGGATTTTAAAAGTCAAGGGGCTTTTTTAAAAGTTGGGGGGCACCCTTTTCCATCCACTGTGGGGCTTGCCACTTCTCAGAAGCTTTCTGGGGTAGGGGCAAAAGCTGGAGTCACTGGAAGTGGCTAAGTCAAGGGAGCCAACCTTAAAACTTTGGAGTCAAGAAGAGACTTCACCTTGTGTGCTAGTAGGGGGGTTCCTTTCATCTCTCTCTCTGTCACCTTTTTAGTCAGCAGCACCATCCATCCCCCTCTCCCCAGCCCATTCCACACAGCTTCCACTCCTCTGCCTCCCTCCTTTCCACCTGCTGCTTTTGCTGCTTCAGTGCACGGTGCCCTGCTCTGCTCTCCCTGTTCTGGCTGTCACTCATGACAAAAACAATGGCTGCACCCTGGAGGGCCCCCTGGGAGTCAGGGGGTCCAACCTGGATGCCAGGGGGGCAGTGCCCGCACAGGCCCCCCAGTGGCTACAGTCCTGGTTTCTATACATGTGATGGGATCATCAGCTACCATAACTATAGTAGATGTGTGGTGGTAGTCTTGCCAGAGACTCTAAAGAAGTGCCTGTTGATGTCAACACATCACCTCTTGTTTCTGTTAGTATTGCTTTCTACTTCGCTGCATGGCTGCGTTGGTTGGATCGTGATGACATTATGTCAGAGAAACACCTAATGTAGTTGTGATGTAGCTACTGTCAGAGCAGTGGGATCACAGGATCAGCCAACAATTAAAAATTATGTTTCACATTTCCCATGTTGGTTCCCAAGGCAGAATACAAAAGTTAAGCCATTGAACTTTGGAATATGGCAATTTTGTTCACTTTCTTCTGTGACAATTTTCACCATGTTGCTGTAAGAATAATTGATTTTGACAGGAATTTAAAAGTTCTGTTAGGGTAAGGTTAAAAATCTGATGTTGTCTAAGTCAAAAGGGGAAATAAGCATATTCATCCTATATTGTGGTGATGGTTGCCAATGGTCTCCGAGGCCTAATTAAAGATGTTGGTTCTTATATCATGGCCTGGTGCTAACATACCTTTGTCCCGCCCCGCCCCATAATTTTATTTTTGATTATGGTCTGCAAAGGGAGGACATCAGATATGAGGCATAGAGCCTGATCAATTTAGGAATTGCTCTGAGGGTGTGGTATCAGTTCCCCAATGAGGTCTCTACTTGTTCAAAAACTATAAAACCCAGCAGTTCCAAAATGCTTTTGATTGTGGAGATTCTTTTAATTAGGTTTGTACTGTTTCTTCCATGAAATTTCCCCCCTCCCCAATTTTGTTGAAGAGTGACTTTATTTCATTGTGATTTTGTAGTTTAAATAATTATTTGGAAAGAGAGAGCACCACTGTTACATAACTACAAAAAATAATCTCTCACTAGCTATAATCCTTATGCCACAAATACAGCAAGTACTCTTTTTGTGACAGCTCAATGAAGTTCAGTAGTCCCACTGAGAATCAAAGTATTCTGTGATTATATGGGGAACTAAGAGCAACAGAAGTACCAAAACCAGACCTTTCCCTTACCAGCACCCAAGGAATATCCAATTGTATTAGAAGCCACCCCCATATGCCTTGAGCAGTGTGTGTGTGTGGGAGGGGGATATAAAGGCTTGAGGAATCACAAACCATATGTTTACTCATTCACAAGATGTAGACTTGCAGTTTGTCCTGTGGACTATCTATTCTGTTCAGTAACAGATAAGGGGTTCCTGAGGATCATTCAATAGGTTCATTTTGATCTGAATGCAACGCCCCTGAGTACAGTCATTTAGAGTTAAAAATCTGATATTGTCTAGATCAAAAGAAAATCATACCTGTTCACGTTGGTTGATTTATGACACTTTAAAAAATCACTGTTTCTCCTGCTCCAAAAGTGGAGAACTGTAGCAGAAATATTGAATGCAAAGAGTAGAAATATTCTTAACAAAGAAAAAATGAATGATTTTCAGTGGAATAAACTGAATAAGTAATTGAAAAATTGGTGATGCGGATGGTAGGAAAAATCCATTATTACCCTGTAATTTCAGTTTGTTTGAAGTTAAATGGCTTAATGTGAAGTTTAAAGACATTTCACCAATGAAATTTACTCGTATTTCTGTTACTTTTATATGAAATTAGCAATATAAGCTTGATATAAAAGACAAGTACTCTATGCTGGAAAAAGTAAAAGTGAATATGTATGTCTATGCTTATCAAAGGAAAGATCTTTTGCTGTACTGAGAAAGGTAATAGATTGATTTGAAGTTCTTCAGATAGATACATATAATTAACTTCTAATTATTTCTGGCTCCACAGAGCCACTGGTTGAGCTTCTGCAACCTCATGGTATATGGTCTTCAAGTAGAAGCTTTGATGTGGAAAAATGAAAAGGTAATTGTGGCATGAAAACCTCCACATAGGTTTAAACAGCAAATAGCAGGAAGGCAAATTACCTGGTGAAAAACCAGCTAGTCATTGGATTTTAATCACAAAAATAGCTTAAGGCAAAATAGATAAGCTTCCTTTTTCCTAAGACCACTGATGGAATCAAATTCACAGCTCCTGGGAGCCTTCATTCTCCCCCCTTCCCCCCCCCCCAAAAAAAAGCATTCCAGAATTGATCACAGATCTACTGGTATAAACTTAAGTTGGAAAAGGTGTAAATGGAAAGACACCTCAAGGGAAAAGCAGACAGCAACAAGATAAGAGATAATCAGGAATGGTGACTGAACAATGAAGACAGAAGCTTAAAGGAAAAGGGAACTGAAACTGCAAACCACGAATAAGAAAGTCCAAGAGTATGTTGGAGCTGGAGATAGACTCATGTAAGGAACTATGGCTAGAAGGAGCTATGTGCTGTCGGCAGAAAGAAAATGGGAAGACAAGCATAGACCCCAGGATAGTTTGCTGAGAGAACATGAAATCGGCAGAGGGTATTTTGAATCAAGCAGTCAATTGGTTGACTGCAGCTTTCATAGTAAGATTAGAACTCACTAGGTGCTTCCTACACTTTCTGGATATCTATTCAGTTCCATTTGTTTGCTAAAACCATAGGGCATTGCAAAATAGCGTTAACGACAAGTATCTAAAAAAAAGGTCAGCAGCAGTAAATCAGCACATATATTTACAGAAATATCCATGTGAAGCTCGAGAAGGGATTCTCATAAAAAAAGGATTACAGAATGACATGATAACTGCCGCTATAGCCTGGTAATTGTATTGTACATAGTTCATTTACTGGGGTTGCAATTTATTTGCCATCCAGACAAGTAAATGTTGGCATTGTTTGTTTGGAAGCAAAGGGCAATGTGTATGTTCTGTAAAATAGCCATTTATATATAATCTACCTTGAGAAAGTAGTTATCTGTGAGAGAACTGTGTATGTTGAACAACTTTCTTATCTGGTTGGGTGTCTCTACTATTGTCCCTCTCTTATATTAATTCTTTTACAGCCCCTGGTGTAAGATGCCACAATCACTAAAAAATATGCTGAGGGTCTTCTTAAGCAAATAAAAGTATAACTTTATTCAGAGTAAACAAAGAAAGGCCTACCAGAGTCCTTCATAGCAGTTTGCCTAGCCAGTTTGCCCAGGTTACAGGCAGATTGTATTCTTATGTAAGGCTTTCAGATTTTCTACCATTGCTTCACAAGCTGTGTTTCTTAGGTTACTGATTCTCAACTGTGTTTTATAACCTTAGGCAATACAATAATAGCACTTTGGGGTACTTCTTTTAATGGATCCAGTTTCTGTTCATAACAATACAGGTGCCATGTCATTAACAAATGCCAGAGAACTAAAAAGTCTTTAGAGTGGTAATATTATCCAGGCTCTATAATTCTGCATCTTATATAATTTGATCAATAACCTTGTCAATATAGATCTTAACTGGTTGGATCACTAGATTTCTTCCTTGTTCCAAAATTCAGTCTTGCCTATACTGACTGAGAGGTAACAAAATGTAATTGCTAGTATGTGCTCTTTTCTTAGTCAGGTATTCATTTAAATGGACTTTATATAGACCCCTTCCATTTGCAAGCCATCTGTGGTCCATTTATGCTCCTTTGTCCTCTTGGCTATAACAATTGCTTTGATTTTGTTATAATTTACTTTCAGCAATTTTTGCTGGCAAAAGACTCTGCAGCTTTATAGTACATATTTAAGCCTTATGGGCTGAAGGAAGATACATGCCATGTCATCCGTAAGACAGGGATTTTATTGAAAATAAAGCTGATGTAAAAACAAAGCTGGAAGGGACCTCAAGGATCATCTAGCCCAACCCTCTGCACAACACAGGAAATTCACAACTCCTTTCTTATGATGGAAATGGGATTGTAGAATATTTCACTGTTTATTGTATGTATTATCTGATTTGTACTACATTGTTATCTAATTTTTGTAATTCAGTTTTTGCGTCATTTACTGTATGCCTTATACAATTTTCTTTATTGCATTTTTTCTATTTTTGTCAACCAATTGGAGTCTCAGCAAGAAAATCAGACTATAAGTAAAGAACCATCTTCTGCATCTAAAGTGCTTGGCAGTTCCTGTGGTTTATTTAAGTAGTATTTTGTCTCAAACCTATCCAATATTCATGAGGGCCTTCATACATTTATGGGACATTCAAGATTGTTTACATTTTGCATTATCTTTCACTCTCTGTCTTCTTTCCATAAAATGGTAGTGTCATTGGTTTTCATTCCAGGTTTATTTTGAGACTAAATGAGGCAACTCTGCTTTACAAAGTACTGTATAACTGATAATAACTACTGTAGCACTGTTCCTGTTCCCATAAGAGGTATCTGCATGAACTTTCTTGCTTACTCCAGCATCAAGACACTTAAATTTGCTTGGCATAGATATTTGTGGTATATTAACCTGGTGAATAACAGATACACAATATCTGAATATCCCTTGTTGGACCCATCTGATTGCAAGAGCAATAATACATGCACTGTCAAGGCACACAGATTCCTTGGCAAAGTAAACCGTAAAACTGACACAGCACTCAGGGAACAAAAACAACAGCAGAATTTAGGCTTGAACATCATGTTCTAATGACTGTAGCCTGAAGTTAAGGTGACAGAGATTATGAAATATTAATATACCCAAAGAATGCTGATGTGTTACAGCAATACACAAAGAAGAAAGCCATTGACTTGGCTGAACAAGACAGCTGCCACTCAACAGGAACTGCTTAAACTCCAACCACACAATTAATCACATTAGGCAACCAAAAAGGGTCAATAATATTAACAAAATGGAACCATTGTTTATTACCACTGAGTTCTCAAATATCATAAACAATTGCCAAGAAAACAGGGCTTTGTCACTAAATCCACAAAACAATCCTTCTCAAGTGTTAACTAATGCAGTAGAGGTCATGTGATCCTCAGGCCTACAAATTACAAATTGTAGTATTGCTTAAGGAACCATAAAGGCTCTAAAGGAAGCTTTAACAAATCTAGAGGGAAACTACAGGGGAAATAATTCCCCAGTACTGAATCAGGGGCTGTTGGATTACAAAAAGAAATCTATGGAAGATGTGAGGCTGGCAATGGGGCCTAGTATGCCAGCGTGGGCATGGGGAGTAATATAGAGAAGGCAGAGGAAGGGGATGCTTTTTAAACACTTCTCATCTGATAAGAGCTTAGATGTCAAAGCACAGAACTGTTGTGTTGCTCATAATTATAAGCCACATTTAATCAATGCCTCTTATTGAGTGCTACGGGGTTGGGGGAGAGAGGTTAACATGCTGAATTCACTGCTTTCTGAGCATATTGATTACCGTTTCAGAAACTACATTTAATGTGAATAGATTTTGCTTCCTCTAAGGTAGGGGGGAAAACCTACTAGATAATAAAAAGAACAGTAAATTTACATATGAGGAATGCTACTGTTTAGCATTTATATAGAACATTTCAAACAGTCAAAGCACTTCACATGAATTAGTTCAGTGATCCCTATAACAACTTTGAGAGACAGGATAATATTATCATTGCCATATTGCAAATGTGGAGTGGGCGACAAAAGTTTATCTAGAGAGATCTTGGCTGAGATTTGAGTTTAAATAGGTTTAATGCAACGTAGGAGTTCCCAGTGATAATAGAAGCTTGGACCATGGAGGCAGTATAGTGCACGTTGTCCCCTTACCAAAAGAAGACTTGTGTCAGTGTGTTCTTGACTTGCAGGGCTTAGTGAAGAGTGCATTCTGCTCCTCAGCAAAAATTCAATGAGGACACCTCTTTACCCCCTGTGATAATTTAGTAGAACTTAAATGTATGAATTATTTTCTAAAACCAGGCAACTAGAGGTACATCTGCATTGGTAGAGCAGTGTTAGAACAGGATTCTGTTACCTTCCCAATCTTCAGCCAGATTTCCAAGAATGAGCAACTTAATCGCTTAGACCCCGGGATGGAAATAAATGGATGGTTTGTTTATAGGACACACATTGGGGGGAGGAGCTGCACAAAGCACATGGTACAACCTTCATTGAGGGAGAAGGTGGGTAGAGGAGTCACTTGAGTACTAAGGCAATCCCTATTTATCTTGCTTAACAAAGGCAACAAAGTACAAGTTTATCTTTAAAGTTATATTGGTGGTCTCATTTTTCACACTGTTGTTTAAATTATTGGTTAAATTAGACCTAGGTGTTCTTGTAAGTGACTTTTGATCTTCTCTAGAGAGAAAAACAGAGTAATGAATCACTAAAATAAAGAATAAATAAGGCTATGGAATATCTTCCAATCAATCTGTATCTTACTGTGTGATATTATAGAGTCATCAAGAGTGACAATACATTCTGTGTTATTTTTAAGCAAGTTCTATGTTATAAAAATGAAGATAAAACCAAGAATGAAGTAAAGCAACACACTCTTTCTGGAATATGTTTATATTTAGCAGAGGGCTATGTTTTTTGAAATGTCATAGGAGCTTTTTTGGCACTACATAATTCAGAGGTGACATTCATAATGTTACTGGTAAATAAAGAAAAAAAATGAGGATAAAGACAAATTTGGTTCTTTAAAAAAAAACCTTCAGGCTTTTAAGAAAGTGGTCTGATACATTTATTTTCTACCCTTGGAGGTGTTACTGATCAGATATAGATCTTAAATATAACTATATTGTTAAGAAGAAAATATAGAAAAGGAAACAATGCTGACAGAATGACTAAATGGTTTGGACAAGAATTCAGACCCAGAAAGAGTAAGATTGTATACATACTTTTTGGTGGCTGAGATTAATTTCTGCTGGAAATCCAGGCAACTCAGCAATGAGAGTTGAGATGAGAGGGTATACCTGAAAATATAGAAGCACCAGCAAGGTTTTCAAGACAACAGATCTTTCATTTCTCACCTACGAATGTATTTCATTGTAGTATCTGTCATTGCTTTTTAATTGGAGTCAATCAATTTTATGCCTTCTTGAATTTCACCAGGATAGCAACCATTACTCATTTGCAATTCCCTTCAAGAAACTGGTAAGACAGTTTTTGTGAATAAGTGGTGAATATTTTTTCAACCTATGAAAAAGTAGTTAATATTATGAGATTTCAAAATTAAATAAAGCTGATCCAGATATGTACTTAGATATCACACATAAAATGTATAATGTTGCTATAGGTCAGGCCTGTAGAACTTGTGCCTCGGCAGTAGTAGCAATGCAGTTGGTTTCAGGTACTCATTCGCAGGGATCCCCATCATAGTCAGTATTAATCAGAATCTCTGTCCTTGGTTTCAGCTGATAATAGTGCTTCCTTGCTCCAAATTGTACAATTCCCATAGGTGTCCGTAGAAACTACATTGCCCCCCCCCAGTCGGAATAATGAGACATACACAGAAGTGGAATAAAGGGCCACTTTATTAACTTAATGGCAAGGGGGAAAGCATGGGGACAGATCAAGCCAGGGGTCAAGCCAGACCACCTCCTTGACCTGAAAACGGGCGAGCCCCCAAAGCCCCAGGTATGAGCCAACCCAATGGCTCAGACCCGGCCGGCCCTACAACATGATCCCGCTCACCAAAGCTCCACCATCCCCAAAGCCATACAGCCCGGAATGTGGACACTCTCCATGTGACGAGATCCCCAGCCTCCCCGGAGCCGACCTTAGGCTGTACAGCTTAATGGTCACCCAGGGAGGCCATTCACCAAAATGGTGCGGTGCCACAGGTGCTCACCAATCCCCAACATATTCCCAACAAAAATAGCCACAAACAGTGCCAAGCCTCTGCTTAGGCCACTGTACCCAAGCCAACCTCCAAAACTTGCACCAGCCCTTGCCATAAGTCAGCCAAAAAAACCTCATTGCCCTTAACTGAAAGATGAACCCCATCATCCCTATACAACTCCAAAAAATTAGCCTGAATGGAAGGATGAGGCACATAAATCCCAAGCCCCCCTCCAATGGCTTTTCACACAGCCCTATTAGCCTTGATCCTGGCATGCTCCAAACCAGCGGGATCCCAAGCTGCCCACCACACCCGGCGTGGCAGCATGGCCAACCACAGGACAAGAACACCCGGCCACCTTTTCACAATCAAGGCAATATCAGCCTGGGCCTGAATTGAAAGGGCCCCTCCCTTCATCAGGCCCAAGTCATTCTCTCCCAGATGTATCACCAAGATCTGTGGAGGAGGACGCCTAGCACCCCCAAACAGCAGTGGCAGGAGCCCCGACCACTTCACGCCCCGGTGGCCCTGCCACTCAATTACGGCTCTGTCACTCAGGCCCAGCTGCGAACCAACTGGCGTCCGTCTGGCCTGATGTGCTGCCCAAAACACAATACTGTGGCCACATATCAGGATCCTTTTCCTTTCAACACCAGCCACAGCACCTAGAAGAAAAAATCCGTTAAAACTGTTGATCAAACCCACTAAACATTAACCCAACGGCTGCCCCCGAACCAGGTGGGGAAGGGGGGGGGGATGAATACATCTAGCGAAAATGAACTCAGGCCTCAAGGCTGCAATGGCCGAATGTAAGTTCGATAGGCCCTGGACTTCCAACATCCCACCCGACGAATGTCCTCACCCCCGTAACCCATCGCTGCAGCCGTAGAAGCAGCCACGATCCTGAAAGAATGAGTGCTGAATCTTACCCCGCCCAGACCTAGCACCGCTAATGCTTGGCTAGTGACAGCCCAAAATTGATAGTTGGTCAAGGGTGACGTGTCAGCGTGGCGAAAAAGAGGGTCATCTGACCCCCCGCGCAAATCCAAGTAATGCACCAAGGCCACAACTGGGCACAACTCCTTCTCTGAACAAGGCCCAATCGTAACCGTGCAACCTTGTTGCTTCTGGTCAGTCTTTGACTGCAACGCCACCTGATTGCCCAATAACTTTAAGTCCCCCAACTGCAGGGCCCTTGCAGAAGTGTCATTACAGGAAAGCGCCACCAACTCAGACACTCTAAAGGCCCCCCAAAAGGCCGTCAATGCGGCCATCTGGAACAGCGCCTCCTCGTAATCAGAGCCATAAACCCGCGCCCATGTGACACGAAGCCCCAATAAAATAGATGGCGAAATAGGCTGTCTACCATCGACATGGAAGCCTGTCTCTCGGGACCAACCCTCTAGCATTTTTTGGATATGAAAATCCTTAGTCGCATCCGGATGACCGCGTGCCTTGCTCAAGAAAGACAACACGGCCATCTGTCCCCTGATAGATTTTATCGAAAGGCCCCGCTCCCGCTGCCGAACACAAAACTGCAACAGCTGTTCAACAGGCATGGGCCAAACCTCCGGTAACCCAGCCCCCTCCCTAAAAGCTGCGAACTGGCTAGCCGCCCGGTCATACGACCTTTTGGTGCTGGGTGCTATGGCGAGGTGGATTGCCCAGCTAACTTCATCCCGCCAATCTGCCAGAATTCCGCTGGGATGTGCGCGGGAAACGGGTCAGCCTCCAGAGCTAACTGACGACAACGCTCCATCTATTGGCAAGACAAAGCGTCCGCCACTCCGTTACAAATCCCGGGAACATGCTTAGCCAAAAAAAGAATATTTAACTTAAGACAATGCAAAGTGAATGCCCTGACCAACCTCATCACTGGGGGGGACTTAGACGTCTAACGGTTAACAACATGCACCACTGCCATGTTGTCACACCAGAAGTGTACTGTGTGATTAGCTAGAGCCTCACCCCAAAGGAAAATCGCAACCACGATAGGAAAAAATTCCAAAAACGTCAAGTTCCGACAAAGCTCAGAACCCAGCCACTTGCGCGACCACTGCTCGGCACACCAGTGCCCCTGAAAATAAACCCCGAAACCAGTGGAACCAGCGGCATTGGAGACAATCTGGAGCTCTGCTTCCAGCAGCATGTCCCTTCGCCAAAAGGAAATACCGTTGAACTCCATCAAAAATGTCTCCCAAACTCTAAGGTTGCTGCACATCTCCTCGTTAACCTGGGTAAAATGATGCGGCAAGCGAAGGGAAACCATTCTGTCGCAAAAATGCCTTAAGAAAGCCCTACCGGGGCAACTACTTTGCATGCAAAATTCAAATGACCAACTAACTGTTGCAATTCCAAAAGCATGACCTTGCGCTTACTCAATACAGACCTAACTCATGCCAGGAGACTTGCCCGCTTATCCTCAGGCAGCCTAGAAAACTGGCGCACAGTATCGATCTCAATACCTAAAAAGGTCAAAACCATAGTAGGGCCCTCCGTTTTTTCGCAAGTGAGTGGAACACCTAACTCCTTAGCTAACCCCTCAAAAGCCGTTAACAGAAAAAGACACTGCCCGGAGCCCGCGGGACCCGCAAAGAGAAATCGTCCAGATAATGTGCCGTGTCTCGCAACCCCATTCTGGCCCGTAGTGCCCACTCCAGAAAGGTGCTAGAACGCTCAAAAGCCACGCATGAAACTGAAGATCCCATTGGGAGCGCTCTATCAATGTAAAAACTTCCCTCAAAAGCAAAACCTAACAATTCAAAATCCGCTGGGTGCACCGGGAGTAAGCGAAATGTGGACTTAATATCACACTTAGCGAGCTACGCTCCAACTCCACACTGCCACACTATCAGCACTGCCTGGTCGAAAAACGTATATTTAACTGAGCAAAGCTCCTCAGGTATGGCGTAATTCACTGATTGCCCCCTAGGATAAGAAAGGTGGTGGATTAGCCTAAATTCGCCAGCCGCTTTTTTAGGTACCACCCCGAGGGAGGACACCCATAAATTTGGCACAGGTGGGAACACGAAAGGGCCTAACACCCGGCCCTCGGCACACTCTTTCTTAATTTTTGCTCGCACGATATGCTCCAAACCCTTAACAGAACGCAGATTAGAACAGGAAAACTGGGTCCGTGGGCCCTGATATGGAATTCTAAACCCGTGAGAAAACCCCTCCAAAAGATACCTTGCATCATCCAAACGTGGATAATTATGAAGCAGCTCCTTAAGAACCCTCAGTTGAATGGGGCTGGGCCCCTTTTGCAAGATGCTGCCCCGGCGCCCTGCCCGGACACTTATTAGCTCCCCTTGATTTGGATCTGCTACAGGCCGTAAATGCGTGGGGGCCTCCACAAAGCGGACACTCGTGCTTGTACCTACAAGCCTTTCTGGCACACACGCCTTGGGAGGTAAACTCCCAGCAATGCAGCCGTTGCTGAACCAACTGCCCTGCGGTCGCGCGGGAGCCCATAGGAGTCGCTGTCTTCTGAATGAGGTGTCTGCTATTTGATCTTTCGCCGGCGTTTGGCTTTGCAGGCGCCATAAGCTGCAGCCATAGCTGCTGGTTAATCTGGTCCCACGGAAGGCCAGGATTAACCGCCACCCTCATGCAAAATTGTTCATCACATTGAAGCCACGCCCCTCCAGTAAAATCGTTATATGCCCTATATATAATATCACAGTACTGGAACATGGGGGCAGCGCACCATGGCTGAGCCCTCACTATGACTCCAGCATAAATAAGGAAACCTGGAAGCCAATTTGACCAGGTCCTATCCACCTTCCTCCATTTCAGTTTCTCCTTGTCTTTTTCATCCAGCTCATCCTTTGACTTCTTTTCTAACTCTCTATATAAAAGGCTAAACCCGTCAATGTATTCACCTTTTAAAATCTTGTCCCTGGTGGCAGCAGTAAGATGGTCACCGAGAGGCATGGCGGGGTCACCAAATGGCAGTGCATGAAAATCCACCATGCCATATGGGACTGGTGGGTGAGATGGAAACCCCCAAATGCCACTCTGCTGCGGGAGCCATGATGAAGATGTAGAAGGGGCCTGTTGCCAGCCCCAAGGTAGAACACCCCCTGCTGACATGTGCCCACTTGGCCCGGGGCCACTGCCTTGACCACCTGCCACTGTGACCGAATACCAAGGCACCCAGGTGCCACCCCCTGCAGCCGTTGTAACCGAACTGCATGCTTGCAGGGAAGGCATACCTGAAAACGCTGGCCTGGTGATAGGCGACCCCGCCCCTAAATAGCCAATCCCTAAAGCCTGAGGCCCCATTACCATCCCAGAACTTGAAGCCAAACTAGGACCCCAAGGGCCCCATGGCCAGACAACCCCTTGCTGTTGTGCAAGTGACTTACCAGCAACATCAGGCGGCACTACCACTGCTACATAGGGCTCCTCCTTCTGTTCCTCCACTGGTGGTACAACCTCCCTCATGCTGTCGCCGCCCGCTTCAGCACCCTGTAAAACAGAAAGCCGGGCAAGCACCTCCTTTTGGAAGGATATGGTAGCCGCTCTCCCAGAACCCATGATCCCTGTGACTCTCCGGCAGGGGCCAGCCACCCCCCTGACTTCCTCCAAGGCTGCCAGCTGTTCAGTGATAGCCTGCCGAGTCCTACGTCCTCACCCTCATCAACCGAGGGCTGGTCAGGGGGAGGTCTCTTGGAGGGCCTTTTAGCAGGCTGTCTGCCTTTTGTATTTCCTTGGCCCTTTTTTGGCCCCATACTAATGGCCGCAGTGCTGCAGAAACCACAGCCAAAAAAACAGTGAATGTCGTTGGGGGGGGAGGGGGAGTGGGTCACTAATCCCATCCCTTATTAGTAATACTCCTGAACCCCACCCTCCAAAAGGTATTGAGCTTGCCCCGTATGGGGCCTGAACTCACGACCTAAAAATTATGAGGCAGACGTGCAGCCCACTTCACCAATGAGGCTCTCACAGACTCTGAAGGCCCCCACCCTGAAGTCACCCTCCCTGAGCAAAAAACCGCCTGACAATCCCACCTTCGCACAAATGGGCCGCTGTCGCGCCACCCCCGAGCCTTCGCAAGCTCGTCCGAGCCCAAACAACCCATGGGCAAACCAAACGGCGCTGCACAGCTATGCACCACCGTTCGAACACCCGCCGCCGACTCCCGAGCCGATCTCTTCAGGCCGACCAGGCCTCGACGCTCCGGACGAAGCAGACGCTGCTCTGCCTCGCCCAAGAAGTTTTCCGAACTGCATTATAGGGGGCGGGGGCGGCCTTTTAAGGCCGCGCCTCGCTCCCACCAGCTACTGGGATGATCCACTGCCTCCATCCCACCGGGGAGGCAATGAACGGCCCCCAGCCTCAGCGGCGATCGACCGCTCGGCTGGGAGGGGGCCGAATTCCTTAGAAATGTAGTTCTAAGACATCTGTCTCCTTTCCTTCCCTTTTGCTCCCCTCTAAATCCTCCCCCCCCCCTTGACCTCAGGAAAAGGCAACTGTTTCTTAGGACAGAGTCAGTGATTCTTACTACCATTGCAGTAAGAATCTGTCCTTAAACTCCTGTTCTGAATATTGTTAACCTCTATGGAAATGCCTGCATCTGAGCAAATGCAAAATAATGACTCTGAATAGCTAAGAGCAGTCCTTTTTCTTTCTTTGCACTACACGCCAATTTGAAAAATATGCTAAACCAAAACATCAAGTTTTCCTTTCTCTCCTTACATCTGTTCAAGGAAACTGCTACTTTAAACCCAGACACTAGCCAAAATAGAGTGCAGCCATGTCAAAAATAACTGACATTATACCATACTGTATTCAATAAACTGGTAACAACTGTTATTTTTGCGTCGCTTGCCCAAGTTGTAACTAAATTATGGCATAAATAAGTGATAGAAGTTTCTTTTTTGTACCCACTTGGCTCTTACATGTGAAAAAGTAAGCTTATTTTTAAAGAAACTTCCTGCAACCATTGAGAAGGCTCTGCTGACCTGTTATTCCCCATATGGCAAGGTTGCTGGATGGGAGAGAGGGTTATCACAAAGAAGGTACAAGAGGATCTCCCATAATAGCCTAATATCAGCCTCTCTCTTAATAGCCTAATAATATCAGCTTATCTCTTTCTTGCTTTTTCATTTGTTTAGAGCTGTCACTCACAAACCCACCCTGGGTCTCTCTGTTCTCACATGAGTATTGTGCATTTACCTGAATATAAAAGTGCGTTTTTCCCTTGTGCTATCACCTCAAAAGATAAATCATGTAACCAGTGCCTTGGGGAACCATAGTGAGGCTGCTTCTGAGCAAGTACAAAGGAGAGAGCTTTCCAGTTACCTTATTCCCTCCCCTGCCCCATGTTATTAGTTGTGTAAGAAGGCCACAACATGTGGGTAGGATTTGAATTACTTAAACAGGAAAGAACTTTATTGCTAAAGATTAAACTAGAACACATATGCGGACAGTTGCCTAGGAGACAGAGATCTAAGGAAAAGAATGTCAAAACAAGAGTCTTCCTACATTTCAATACAAGACAGTAACCTTAGATGGTGCAAACACATCCCAAAACTCCCTACTGTCCCTTTGCAAAGGATTTTGAGTCCCTGCAGTTCACAGCATCTGGGGAAAGTATTTGAACCTAGAACACTTTCCCCAATCCAAAGTTAGGAATCCTGCCCCTAATAGGAGATACCCCACACATTCCCAGTCAGGTCACCTGGCTCATAGCCCTCATCTTCCTATCCCTGAAAAAGTTTTTTTTTTTTTAATGACCAGCATTCATCTCCTCTGTTTGGCCTGCAGGCCAAATGGGTTTTCTCCAGTGGGAACCCAATTCTAGGTTTCCTGTATCATTATCAATAATGATTTCTCCATGCCTACTACCTCTCTGCCCATCACACCTAATCCAATCACATCTTCTATTGTCATTTGCCCGCTAATATCATTTGGCATCTGAAATCATTCCACTTTTCAATATATAGGACAAATAGACTCACATTCTAGCTGTATCTGAAAAAGTGAGCAGTGACTGATGAAAGCTCATACACTATCACAAATTTTGTTAGTTTTTAAGGTGCTACTGAACTTTTAACCCTTATCTACTGCTAGAGACAAACATGGCAACCCATCTAGATTTCACAATTCTACTTGTGATATCTTATTCAATACCTGTTATCTTTCTCTTTATACATTACAGTGCCCAGAAATTGGTTGCATGATACCTTGTGAAAATACAGCAGCAAGTAGGGATACAGCAAGTTTCACATAGCACAAACAGCCCCTGCAATCTTTTTCTTGCCCTTGCGCTTGCACAAGAGCTCTAGTGCAAGCAAAAATTTCATGATGAATTCAACCTGTCCTGATGTATGTGTGGATATAGGAAGGGAGCTTGGTGGCATCCTCCTTAGTGACAATGTCATGGAGTACAATTTTCTTGAGGGATGGGATATGCTTGCAGGAGGGTCAAAAATAAGGTTGTTTTTTTTACCCCACTTTTGTCAACTTCAGGAGTCTCAGAGTAGCTACCTTTCCTGTCCCCACAACAAGTACATGAGGTAGGTGGGGCTAAGAGAGTTCTGAGAGAAGTGTGAATGGGCCAAGGTCACACAGAACACTTAATAGAATCATAGAGTTGGAAGGAATTTCTGGCAGCTGGCTGCATCGCAGCTCGGCTGCTAGGGAATTTATTTGCCTCCCTGGAGGGAAGGGAGGACTTGTCGGCCATTTAGGCGCGCTTTTGAGGGGGCGGGGCTTGGACGCTGTAACAGCCAGGCCTCCGCCCCCATCTTTCAGTCCCTCGTGGATAGCTTGGCTCAGCAGGAGCGTTTAGTGGCGCTTCGAGCCAGCTTAGAGAGATTAGGCCTCCCATTCAGCTCCTTTTGGACTGGGTGTTCAGCAGGCTCTGAAGAGCTCCGAGGGATTGGGGCCTCGTTTGGAGGAACAGGGCCGTTGGAGTGTGCTTGCTCCCATTCGGGCCTTGTGGGACTGATCCTGAGCTGGGAGTGCAGCATCAATTGGAAGGAGGTCGCGGCGCGGGACTCGCATGGTTTTTGTTTTTTTAAAAAAATCTTTTCCTTTCTTTGTTTTGCGGCACGTGTAGCTCTCCTCCACCCCCCACCCCCCCGGGACTTAACTAGGGCTGAGCTTTCTGTTGGTTTTTTTTTTTTCTCCTTGGGCTTGGGTGGGAGTATTAGGGTGGTAATTGGTGGCTACTTATTTTTTGCGTCCCCCCCCCCCTTATTGGGCTTGGTGGCCATTTTAATTAAATCTTGTCACAGGGTGACGACCATTTTAGGGGCTTATCTTTTGGTGGCCATTTTAGGGGCTGATATTTGGTAGCCATTTTGGGTGCTGCCTTGAATTGGGAGCCATTTTAGGGCAGGGTTATTCATTGTAAAGTGCCTGCAAGGGCTATTGGTTGTTTGTGGGTTTCATCTGTCATTATTCCAGGAGGATGTCTGGGCGAAAAGGGATGGGGAAGTCTAAAGGCACCGTGGACACTGGTGCGCTGATGTTTGGCCTGAGTCATGGGTTCATGCGGGATTGAACCGAGATCTCACTTTTCTCAAGTTCTTTCCCATTTTGCAGTTTGAGGACTTTAGGGCTGAGGTAGGGTATCGCATTATTTGGCCCCTCCCGGTGGAGCAGTTGCTCCACTATTGCGTTTCCTTAAAAGGTAAGGGATTGGCTGTGCAATCCATCAGAGGACATCTGTCTGCGCTGGCTTTTGCTAGCAAGGCGTTGGGATATAAAGAAGAAACAGATTTTTGCCTGCAAAAGATGCTGGAGGGATGGTTCAGGGAGATGGGGCCTGGTTCCGACACCAGGAAACCCATTTCACCTTTGATTCTTAGGGGTTTGAAGGGGGGTTGGAGTATGGTTTGTGCATCTCATTTTGAGTCTGTTTTGTTTCATGCGGTCTCTTTGGTGACCTTTTTGGGGGCACTTAGGGTCCGTGAGTTAGTGGCAAGCTCCAGAAATGATGCTTCTGGCAGGGCTTTGTCACTTCGGGATTTAAGGTTAATGGAAGGTAAGGCAGTTCTTGCCGTGTGGCGCTCTAAGACTGATCAGCGCAGCAAGGGGACCGTGTTGGAGCTGGGTACGTGCTCTGAGGTTGAGTTTTGCCCAGTTTCAGCGTTGGCTGCTTATTTGGCAGTGCGGGGAAACTATGAGGGGTTTTTGTTTTGTCATCTGGGCAGCAGCCCTCTGACTAAGCATCAGTTTTGGGTGGTGACTTCTAGGTCATTAGCTCAGTTGGGGTTGTCTGGAGTGCGGTTTGGTACCCAGTCCTTTAGAATTGGGGTGGCCTCTACGGCCGCTGCCTTGGGTTATCCCCTCTTCCTCCATTCAGCGCCTTGGTCACTGGTGTTCACTGGCATACAAATCTTATGTTCGTCCTTTGCTCCATTCTTAGCTTGTTTTATTGAAAGCTGGTGTAGTTTTGGTATGTGTTTACAGCTTATCTGTTTTTTCTTTTTAGATGCTGTTGTTCCTGGCCAGAGGAGCCGAGTTCTCGTCTGTGGACACAGCTATGTGTTTTGGGCCGCACATCAGGCTCGGAGAATTTCGGTTGGTTCTCAGCTGGGACTTAGCCAATATATTACTGTTGAACGGCAGGGGTGCCGGGGTCTGCAGTGGCTTGGCCTGCTGTCATTGTTGTTTCACGGGAATGTGGGCCCTCCTCCTCAGGTTTTAATCATTCACTTGGGGGGGGGGATGATCTTGGGTTGATAAAAGGCAAGGCTTTGGTCCTGCAGGCATGAGATGATTTTAGGCACATCAGGGAGAGATGGCCGGGGACCATTATAATTTGGTTGGCCATGATTCCCTGCCTGGTTTGGCGCAGTGCTTGGAATCCAGCAGGAATAAAGAGGGCTCATTACAGAGTGAATAAGGAGATTCGAAAGGCATTGGAAGGGGGGTTGGGCCACTATCTGCCCCATCTGGATATTTCTACAAAATATCCTGACCTCTACAGAGGGGATGGGGTGCATCTCTCAGAAAAGGGTATTATGCTTTTCTTGAGGGATCTTCGGCAAGGGCTGCAGTTGGCTCTAGGCCTTCTGGTGGGTGCTAAGCCCTAAGTAGAGACTTGGCCTTAGTAGTGGCAGGTTTTGCTGGGTTTATGGTGCTATGTGGCTAGGGGAGGACCGGAAAGCCTCCCCCTTTTGGGGAGTTAGGGGTCTTGCAGGATCTACCTTTGGGTGTTCATAACCCGGGGTGGGTGAATGCAGACTGTCCTGGAGGTTCAACCAAAGAGGGCCTTCCATTGAGACGTGCGTCTGGTAGTTGGGCCCTCTGGGGCGTGTCTCCCTGCTGGGCCGGCCTGGTGGGAGCTGTGACACACAGCTCCGGCTGAAGGGCCGGGTCTCTCGCCCACTAATGGCAGGGGAGCGGTCTGTTGAGACCCCTGGCCCTGACCAGGCCACAGTTTAGTTGCCCTTGCCGTTTTGTTTATTCATATAATAAAGTGGCCCTTAGTTTTACCAATACCTTGTGTCCGACTCTTCATTCTGACTTGGGAGGCAAAGTACTCCAGGGTCATCTAGTCCAACCTCCTGCACAATGCAGGAATTTCACAAATAACTCCCCCATGTGGAAGAGTAGGAATTGGGGAATCAAACCTGGTTTCCTAGATTAAAGGCTACTGTTCTTAACCACTACATACATCACTTATCCATTCCTGGGCTACAAAAGGAAAAGCCTCCTGGAATAAGGCCCAGTGTTGCTGTACCCCTCACTCTCAAATATATAGTTTTTTACTGCGGAAATCCTGCCATAGATCAGATTAAGCTGATAAATGACAGAGCTAAATATTCTTTTTTTTCATAATTTGATAGATGTTTGCTTGTTTTTGCCTTCCTTACAGTGATTCCTAGATTTTTGGGTCTCTGTTTTCATAATGGGCAATTTAGCAAAGATTTAGTATTAAGAGGGCTGTGGCTGGAATACATTGCAAACCCACTGGGCTGTTAGAGCCTGTCTGGTTACATGACAATGTCATTATTATGCAATAAAGCAACAGTCTCATATGTTTTCTGAACCAAGTCAAAGTATTCACTTCAGGAAAACCAGTATCAGTTGCACAAAAGATTTATACTTAGCAGCATTGTGTTTTTGACAGCTCATTTATTTCACTTACACAATAATTTAGAAATACTCAAAATGACATAAAGGGTATCCTGGCTAAAGCTTCCGGTTAATGTCCCCAAGGCATGGATCTCATCCAGAGTATTTTCTTCTTTCATTTGGACACTGACTGAGAAAATCTATATGATTCTCCTGAATGATGGATATAATTGCAAAGTGCCTATTTCTGTCATTCTGTTTGAAGAATTGCTTTTCTATGCATTTCACATGCAGTTTATATAACGTCTTACTTTGCATGCCTTAGCATCAATGAAATTTCTGAGTATATTTTTTATTTTGTTTTGAACCTAGAATAGTCACAACTTTCTTCTGTTTAATCCATTGACTGAACTTATTGTGTACCTGTGTGTGTGACACACATAGGCACACAAATACACACAAAGACAAAGATTTGGGTTGTAAATTCTTTGAATATGGAATCTGGCTTCCCCAAGCATATGCTGCTCATTAGGTATGAGTTCCGAATACAAAATGAGATGCAAATGAATAATTCTTAAGTGTGTCTTAAGAATCCAAAAAAGAGTGACCTTGTTATTTCTGCTGGTATTAATCTGCTGCCATCATAGGAATAATTTACACATTTATTGATAAGTTGAATACTTTGTCCTTCGGACTTTGAATTCATTTGTAGTAATTGTATCAGCTTGTGTCTTTTGATTCCAGAAGCACCGGCTTTCCTTTGGACTTCATTAATTTATTCTAAGCATTTTACAGAAGAACTCAATGCCAGGAATTTTTGCTGAATAGAACAGACCCTGCTGGTTGGAAGGGGGGATAAAGTTTAAGAATGCTCATTTGCTCTATGGATACAGCCTACCCAAGTCTTAGTACTCTTGACCCCAGTGATTTCAATAAGGAATATGCTGTTGAACACAACAGCCTGGCCCTGGCAGCCACATGTCCTTGCCAGCTTTGAAGAGGCCCTCACATCTTACCCTGCACAGCCAATCCCCAGAAAGAGGAACAGCTCAGTATCATGTGAAATTGATAGGGGTTGGACAAGACGCAGAAGCCCATAGAAGAGGAGGAATGAGCTAAAGGCTGGAAACAGTGTCAAATAGAAATCAACTGGTCTGGTTTATAAGGGATGTACAGCACCAATGTTCTGATAGCTAATCGCTGCCCCCTTTATGTCATGTTCTGATAGCTAATCATTGCCCCCATTTGTTCTGCTATTTTCCCCTTTTTGAAAGCCTAATTAACATAGTGTGCATTACCAAAATTCTTCAGTTTTGGGGTTGAACTCCTGCCCCGAAGTCTGTAGGAGTTAAAACTCTGAGGAGTGGTGCTGGTGGATGCAGCTTGTCTTCAAGATACATGTATACATGCACACATATGGTGCACAATCTGCCACTGCACATATTTTCAACCATTGACAGATACTGTATTATAGAGCAACTTGGTTTTTCCAACAGATTTTAACCAAAAGCAAAACCACCTGTTTACTTTTAAGTTAGTGCAAGCCAAACAAAGTGAATATGCCAGGTAGAATAGAACATTTAATCTGTGTGATTATGGTTATGGGGGGCTTACTTAGTAATCTTTGGTAGAATATAAAGGGGACTATTTTTGTCTGTTGAATATTAGATGGTATGGAGTCATCAGCATTGTGATGAGAGCCAGTTTGGTGTGGTTAAGAATGGCAGATTCTAATCTGGAGAACTGGGTTTGATTCCCCACTCCTCCACATGCAGCCAGCTGGGTGACCTTCTCTCAGAACAGATCTCTAAGAGCTCTCTCAGCCCCACGTACCTCACAGGGTGTCTGTTGTGAGGAGAGGAAGGGAAAGAAATTGTAAGCCACTCTGAGACTGAAGGGTGGGGTATAAATCCAACTCTTCTTCACCAAACCACAAGTAGCAGTGATGTGGTAACAGGTGAGCAACAGGTGAAGAAGAAAAACTTCAGAGGGAAGTAACTTCAAGGAACTGGGACTTGAAGGATCTGCCTGTGGCATACATATTAGGATAGGAGGAGTACCTCAGGTGCTGCCAAAAACAGCTCATCTGAGGCCTGTTACAGCCAAATTCCTGACTGCAAAGGAGAAAATTTAAATTAATGCAGAGCCTTAATAGACATTACTGTGAGGAAAAGACCCCTCTTTCCCCAATATCATAGTCACCAGCATGGTTGCCAGGGCGCCTGGAGAAGTGAGCCCACACACCTTTGGCCAGAGGGTGTGAGCGAAACCATCCAGGGACTAAAAGGGACTCATGTGTGTAAACAGCCTAAGTGTGTAGGCATTCTAAACCGGTATAGAGTGCTTGCCAACGGGCACGGACGTTTCCCTGTCACTGCGTGGGTCCGCCATGGTGGGGAAGAAGCTGCGCCGCCACAGAGCTTTCCAGGCGACCGGTGTTGAAGCGCTGAGCATGGAATCCACTGTGTCTCGCTAACACCACTTGTAGCCATCTTCCTGCCAGGCTGGACTTTATTCCTTCATAGTGAGAAGCTCACGTACACACCCTGAGTCACCCTTAGCCCGCAAGCAACCCATTTGTCCCATGAATGGATTAACAGCTCAACTGTTAGTCCTGATTGCCTGGCAATATCCTAAACAATAATTCTTGCCCAGAAGATGATGAGAAAAGAGGAAGAACATCTCCTCCATCAACCAAGTCTTTTGTCTTACCCGGGTGATACCTAGGCCAGTATTTGATTCTCTATTATCACCTTTTCAGATAATCCCATTTAACCTTAAGTATCCAGCCATTCCCATTCTTACCCCAGTCTAACACCTTGGAGCCACCTTAGGCCATATTGCAACTTGGAAATTTCCAGGTTCACAGAACTAAGGTGAAGTTCATTGATTAAAGCTGACACCCAATTGGATGTCACCAAAGGACTCACCATTGGCTCTGCTAATGTCCAGCCTTCATGGTCATCACAGAGCCTCCCATTCTTCCTCCCCATTGCCTCCCATCTCCTAAGGGCTGAGGTGAGGCCTTATAACCTCTAACCCAACTCCACTCATGTGTGCTTCTATCAGCAACCCACCTTCCGCTGCATAGATCCAGCCCCGATTCCTGATCAGTTTCGGGTCCTCCCCCATTCCCTCAACTGTCGCCACTGGAGCCTTCCTTGAAGTCTGCGAGAGGTAAATATTACCCTGTCTGTCTACCCTTATATGTTCCCCTATCAATCTATCTGTGTTTCTTAGACCTGTGTGAATGTATGATTGTTTGTATTTTTATCTTGTGTGAAAGAACTATTATTCTAAATAAATTACAATTGGTTTTATTAAATTAGAGTCCTTTTTTATTGAGCAATTACCCTCTGGATGGTTGAGCCTGGTATAAATTGGTAAAAAGATTCCTAGTGAGCCAGGTGCCCACCTAACTAATTCCCCAACCTCGTTTTGAGGGCATTTTGGCTAACATTACAAACTGCACAAGTTCATCACAAGGACTATACCGTAGCTGCTTGTTCCTGGTGGCAAATCATGAGTAAATATGCTGCAGAGCATGTTTCAGATCAGGACCTCTGTGCAAAAGAATTCTTACCTTCTCCCCATGCTATTTTTGCTAGCATACATGCTTGCACAGGATGGTTCTTATAGAGCAAATCACCCCCATACCCTCTGGGCCATTTCAGCTGCCAAAAACAGGAGAAGGCAGGAATTTCTCCTTCTCCCGAGCAGTGCTCCTGATCCAAATTGGAGCCTGCTGTGTGTTTACTCATGAGTAGCCACTAGGACCTAGCAGCCACAAGTATAGCTGCAAGTCCTTGGAGTGAACTTCTACAGTTTTTAAGGTCTAGTTTAGGTTCTTGGCCATATTTGCCAGGATGGCTTTGTGCAGTGTTAATGTTAATAAAATATCTTTTACCAAGGAAGTAGTACTTAACAGATGCAAATGTAATTGCTGGTGAACATTACATGACTACTACCCCATATAGTAATGCCTTGGCACTTAAGGGACATTTCTATCCCTGTTATCATCATGTCATATTTATTAACAGAGCTTTTGTGGACTATATTATCACTTTAGTTATGCTGATCTTATCTTACACTTGAATAGCAAAGTCGGAATAGCTTTGGATACTTAAATCCAGTGACTGGAGCTGTGAATAAGCAAAACAGATCTTTCTACAATTCTGAAAAAGACCCTAGGTTTGCAGGAAAATGTGAAATCTTTTTTTTAAAAAAACTACTGTGCGGCTTTAAAAAGCCAAAAATGATAAAAGGAGCACCTGTAACTTTAAAAATTGGATTCCCTCAGTGGTTGTTGCTAGGCAGCCATAACATTTCAAGCTTGGTTCTGTCAGTTAAGGCAGAGGGAGGATGCAGGGTCCATTCCAGGTCTATATTGGCCTTTGAGGGAGGGATCCTTAGGGCCAGTCCTGTCAAGAGTTGCCAGCTGCAGGCTGAGAAATACCTAGAGATTTTTGTGGTAGAGTCTGAGGAGGCAGGATTTGGGGAAGGGAGAGGCCTCAGCTGAATATAATGCCACAGAGTCCACTCTCCAAAGCACCCATTTTCTCCAGGGGGATGGATCTCTGTTGTCTAAAGTTCAGTTGTAATTCTGGAGGCTCTCCAGATCCCACCTGGAGGTTGGCAACCATAGGAATGGCAGCACCCTCTGGTTGACTTGATATCACCTGACTCAAAGTAGCCTGGCTGCTTGCTACTATTCAACTGTACCCTTCTATGGAAGCCAGCATGGTGCAGTGTTAGAGCTTCAAAGTAGGATCTGCGAGACTTATGTTCAGATGCCCGTCTTGCTGTGGAAGTTGACTGGGTGATTTTGTACCAGTCACATACTTTCAGCCTAACCTACCTCACAGGGTTGTTTTTCAGATAAAAAGGAGGAGAGAATAATGTGGAGAAAGACTGTAGTTCTTTGAGGTAGGGGCTATGGGAGGGGAGGAAATGGAAAGCTGAAGACAAGGGGCAGATAAGTTACATTGGCTGTTTGGTGGGAAGAAGATAGAGTTGTCAACTCCAGGTTGGGAAATTTGAGTGGGTGGTGGGGTTTGAAGACAGGAGGGACATCATACAGGAATAATATCATAGACTCCACCCCCAGGTCATCCCTTTCCTTCATGAAAATTACCGTTGCCAACCTCCAGGTGAGGGCTGAAGAGCACCCAAAAATACAACTGCTATCTGAATGGCATAGATTAGTTCCCCTGGAGAAAATGGCTGCTTTGGAGGGTAGAGTCTATAGCATTATACCTTGCAGAGGTTGCTTCCCTCCATAAGCCTCACTGTCCCAAGGCGCCACCCCCAAATCTCCAGGAATGTCCCAACCTAGTGCTGGCAAGCCTGGAGCTGGCAAACTGATTTCTGTAACTGGGAGATCTGTTGTGATTCTTGGAGAGCTGCTGCCCCACTGCTGCTGTGGGGATGGAGGAAGCAGGTGGGTGGCTGGGAGAGTGATGGGGGCAGAAAGAGTGAGTAATGGGGTGGGAGGCAGAAAAACAAAGAGAGTGATGGGGGCAGAAAGAGAGAGTAAGTAAAGAGGTGTCAGAAGGGAGAAAGAGCATGAGAGAGGTAAGGAAGCAAAGATATGAGGGGGAAATGGGATAGCCACCCTGCAAATTTCTTGTGGGTCCCTACTTCTGTCTTTTTATTGTGATAGTTTTAAAGAACACTGTTTTTATTTTATGATGATTTTAACAAGCTGATGAAGACCTTATAAAAAAGAATAGGGATTGGCCACTAGCAGATTGCCTATTTTTATTGTAACTATAATTTTATTCCTTTCTTCCTTTCTTGTAGTAGGCCACCCTGAGGACCCATTTTATGGTTGGAAAGTTAAGATATGAATGAGGCAAATAAATATATAAATATGTCCAATATTTATATGCTGCAAGACATTTGTTTCTTAAATTGATTTCAGTCTAAACTGCCTTTTCATTCACCTGTTACACTGAAAAACCTTCAGCCCGAAATTGGAAATGTTGGATGAGTTTCTTGTTTTGCTGAGGAAAGTGATTTAAGAAATGAAACAATATCCTGACGCAGCATGTCTTGGACCACATTCATAATGATGAAATCTTTCCAATATTCAAAGGTCAATTGTTCAATAGCCTACCTAGAAGTTGTGTTCTTGCATTAATGCTTAAAAATGCTGTCAGGTTTGTTTTTACGGGTAGAACTCAGATGCCAAAGTTCTAGTCCTTAGGATAAGCCTGCTGGACACCTTAAGGTTCCTTCACCCCAATGGCAATGATGGCGAGAAAAGGCTTACCTCATCCCAGGCTGCTGCATTGATTTCAGCAAGGATGCCAACTCAGTTCAGCCAGACTTCCCACTCAGGCAGGGGGAGTGGCTGATGTCTCTCCTTTCCACCTTCTGCACCTCTATGGCTACTATTAGGCTGACTGTGGAAACAGCATTAGCTCTTTGCCACCATTTCAAAGGTCCTCCCTCCTCCTTAGTCATAAAGTAAGAAAATGGATTTTGATGGTTGAACTGGATACACTCAATCACAACACTGTTATTCATTAATTACAAAGCATGCGAAATGTGTCATCATGTACGTCACCAATATGGAATCTCTTTTTTTGCATATGCAGTACTGTTATTGTTGGCAGAGTAATTGACACAGCAATGGTGAACTTTCTATTTAAACAGTAGATGAAGGTTTATTTAGAAATTAGCATACTTGATAGGAAAGAAAAGAAGAAGAAGAGATTGGATTTATATCCCACTCTTCATTCAGAATATCAGAGCAGCTTACAATCTCCTTTCCCTTCCTCTCCCCACAACAGACACCCTGTGAAGTAGAGAGAACTCTTTTTAAGAACTGCTCATCAGAGAGCAGCTCTTTCAAGAATTGTGACTGACCTAAGGAGAGACAGAGATAGGTTCCTAACTACATCTCTAGCTGAGAGATAGAATAAGACTGAGCATGGCACTTCCAAGAAGGGAGAAATTGCCCTATGACTAACAATCTTGAAACAGACAAGGAATGACACTTAACAGGAGAGTAGATGCTGACCACACTATCCTATTTAATTGTCTTCATGCTTTCCCACCACCTCCCTACATTGCCTTTTCCAACAGCTATAACAACATAACATGGTTAAAAAGGCTGAGGGAACATCATGGTTGGTGCCATTTCAAAGGTTCCCCACTACTTCTTAATCACCAACCAAGAAAATGGCTGGCGATTGTCAAACTGAATACAGCAATTCACAACAGTGTTATTCAATAGAATAACTCTCAAGAGGGAAATGAACTCTCAAGAGGGAAATGAAGAAGAAACACATGGTCCACCTCATGAACTTTTAAACATTTTTTTTGAGAATTTTGTTTCCACAATGAGGTTCCAAAACTCCATTCTGCCATGTTCCCCCAGAAAAAAAGGCCTGGTTGTCACCATTTCAAAGATCAACCAATCATACAAAAAACCATGGAAAAATAAACTGTTATTATAAATCCAAAATTAAACCAATTAACACAGTACAATTGAAAAATAGTCTATGAAAAATATATTAAACAACAATTATATTTAGCAATATATAAAGTTAGAAATATCACAAAGTACACCTTCTAATTGTGTGAGACAAATTTCAAAGTTCTATACATGCATGTCCGTTTCCAACTTCAAACGCTAAAGAACCATTCAGCCGCTCCTGCGGACAAATTAAAGTGCCATTGCTTGCAATGTTGACATGCAGAAACATCTACTTATATTCTTTTGTTGGGTTTTTAAATTCAAATTTCAAGTTGCACATTTGATGCTTCACTTATTTATGATGATTTTATAAAAAGGTAAAAGTAGTCCCCTGTGCAAGCACTAGTCGTTTCCAACTCTGGGGTGATGTTGCTTTCACAACGTTTTCATGGCAGACTTTTTACGTGGTGGTTTGCCATTGCCTTCCCCAGTCATCTACACTTTCCCCCCAGCAAGCTGGGTCCTCATTTTACCGACCTTGGAAGGATGGAAGGCTGAGTCAACCTGGAGCTGGCTACCTGAACCCAGCTTCCACTGGAATCAAACTCAGGTCGTGAGCAGAGGACTCCGACTGCAGCCTCCGACAGTGACGCTCGCCTTTGTCACTGTTTCCAATGGGACCTTCCTCAGAGAGGCATCTCCCACCTATCAAAAAGCACAGAGTCACACACAAGTGCTCAACATATATTAATATCTAGATCGATCAATAAATAAACAAACCACCCAAATATTCTCTTACCAGTTCACATCGGATCATTCATACGCAGCACATAGCATAGAGAAAATCTCAACCATTCACTCACACACACACTCATATACCGTATCAATGGAATGTGCCTGTTAGTCTCTTAAAGCGATATTCTCACAATGGATACAGGTAAACTGGGTACATTTTTACACCATAAAAACAAGTTGGAACGATCTTTATACAAAGCTACACAAAAATGAACATTAAAGCAAGGACAAAGTCTATTTTTAAACACATAGTTACAAAAAGTAACTATGGGTTCAAGTGAATTCATTTTAAAAATCCAGAAAGCCTCCTCCCTAAGCAGGATTTCCTGAATCTCATTCTGTGATTTGTCACCTCCCTGATATTTATACAAAACCCAAAATTTCATATCATTTTCTGTATGATTATTAGACACAAAATGCTCTGAAAGAGGGGCTTCCATATTTTTTAAGCGAATCCGAGATTGGTGTTCCAATATTCAGATCCTAATTTGTCTGGTTGTGTGACCTATGTAGATTTTCCCACATCCACACATGACCCAGTACACGACGTGGCATGTTGAGCATGTGCTAAAATGCCTTAGCATAACTTTGATGTCATCATGTACAAACACCTCAGTCTGGATCACTAAGCCTTGCATCTCCCACATGCAAAATTTCCAATCACCGAGTCACTATTTACAGATTTTAGACTTCTAATATCTGAATGTACAATTAAATCATTGATACTATGAGTCTTCCTCAAGCCTACAAGGGGTCTATTTCCACATCTTGGCACATCATTCAAGATGTGCCAGTGTTTATTAATAATTGTCCTCACCTTATTTGAAAAAGGTGTGTGATCAAAGGCACATACTATTCTGTCTTCCCTTCCATCTACCCTATCCAATAAAAGTTGGGGTCTATATATCTTATCAGCTTTGTACATGGCCTCTGAAACCACCATGACCAGAAAACCTTGCTTGAGGTATTGTTGTTAAATATATTTTTCATAGACTATTTTTCAGTTGTACTGTGTTATTGGTTTAATTTTGAATTTATAACAGTTCATTATTTTTCCACGGTTTTTTGTATGATTAATTCACCTCTTATTGTGGTACTCTAGGGTTACCTAACCATTTCAAAGGTCCCCTGCTCCTCCTAAGTTGCCAACTAAGAAAATGGCTACCAAAGATTCCCACAAAATTATAATGAAAATCAGGGCCTTTTTTTGGTAGCAGGAACTCCTTTGTATATTAGGCCACACACCCCTGATGGAGCCAGTCCTCCAAGAGCTTACAGGGCTCTTAGTGCAGTGACTACTGTAAGCTCCAGGTGAATTGGCTGCATCAGGGGTGTGTGGCCTAATATGCAAAGGGGTTTCTGCTACAAGAAAAGCCCTGATGAAAATAGTATTCTGTTCTTAAGTATCAAACTGAATAAACTAATTCATAACATTGTTATTCAATAATTATGCACACTAAATGAAAGCATTGCACATGTTGAGTTTCCATGATTATCAAATCAATTGCATAATTCCATTATTTTTAGATGTTTAAAAGACTGCATTGTCATTGAAAACACACTGGGAGCTATAGGGAAAGAGAAGGGGGAAAGAATGAAGAAACAATACAAGCATGAGGCAACAAAACCCACCCACCCCAAAAAAGGAAAGGAAAGGAGCTTAATTGATGGGTAATCTCACAGAGAAGCCCACATGAAACCTCGCTGCCCATTTTGTCCCAAGATTATAACACTGCTATGCTATAATGAAAATATTGCATTGTGACACAATCAACATTACACTTTTAAAAATTAGCAGATTGCTCAGGAGACAACTTGAGTGGGGGCAGGAGGTGAGTGAACACACAACAAAAGGGAGGCAGGAAACAAAAACCAAAATTAGGAATTCCTCAATGGAAAACAGTGAGTTCTGATTCAAAGTTGGGGGGGGGGGATCATGGAAAAAGTAGATTTCGAAAATGTGGGATAACAGGGTACTAAATTTGAATGTACTCCTAGGGAAGCATAAAGTTGTGTAGAAAGTTTTCCAACTTTTATTATTTAAGGATGCTGATGTGGAGGTTTACACTTGTGCAGGAATGGTCTCTCAACTTTATCCACTCTGAGCATAATTTTTAAATCTTTAACATGTCCCCTCTTAGCTGTCCTTTTTCTTGACTCCCTAGCCCAGTGGTGTCAAACATGCAGCCCATAGGCAGGATCTGGCCCTTTCAGGGCTCAAATCTGTCCCCTGCGCAACTTCCTTCTCCTGCTTCCTTTTCCAGGGCTGCTGCTGCAGATGCATCATAGCTTGCTTTCCCCCAAACTCCTTCAGTGGTTCTTTGCTTACTGCCTCTTGTCTCCCTTCTCCCCATCCCTTCACACACACAGCTCCATGGCTGCTTCCTGATTCAAAGATTCCTGATTCAAAGACAAGCCTCTCCCCCCCCCCCCCCCCCACCGGCCACAAACAAATAACTTCTGCTTTCTTCTCTGGGGTTGCTCCTCTTCTTTGGAGTGGAGGGAAGGGGAGGAAAGAGAGAGAGAGAAAACAAAGTTGGAGTCCCATGGCAGCTTTAAGAACAAAAATGTTTTATTCCAGGTATAAGCTTTGGTGTGCAAGCACACTTCTTCTGAGGGAGTGAGGGTGGGTTGATGAATGGATTATTCTTATAAGCACAATGTACACTGAGGAAATTATCTTGGTTTAGTCTGATTTTTTTTTTTTAAAAAAAAATGGATTTCTCTGTTCCTATCTGTATTTATTTTATTTCAAAAAGACACTGCTTAGGAATTAGAACACTTGGATGAGTCCTTATATCTTGGAGAGTGGAGTAGTTTTACATGCCAAATGGTTTCAGTTGCCACACACTGGTAATGTGTCAAGCACCGCTATTTCCCAATAATCAGTCTTTTGTTATTGAATCAAAAGTTGCTTTATTGTAGAAACTCAATAGCTTTGCCAAGGACAGAATCCTTGGAAGTTATGACGTATACAGAGTTACATAGTTACTTTATAGGATAGCTTCAAAGGATACCATACAGATGCAATTTGAGTCACGGGTTCAAAGGTTACTACATAGTATCTCTTTTATTACTAAGGAATGTAGGCTATTAAAAACATCTCCCTTTCTCACACTTTCTCTGAGAGCAGATAAGACCTGTCTGTGTGAATCTGGGGGAGAGGCGCATCACACTGTTACCAGCCAGGCTAACCTAAACATCCTTGGGCCAGATAGATGCCCTTATGTTGTAAAAGAGGGGGGAGCAGGAGAGGTTGGTGTTCTGTTCTTTGTCTTAGGGACCATCATGGCACACAGAAATATGCATGCTTGACATAATGAGACAGGAAAACTAGCTCTCAGTTCAGTCCTGAAGGATGCATTGTCTTGAACTTCATTATCAGTTTGAGATCTCCCTTTGAAATTCCTTTGTAAGAGCATTGCTACTCTTCAGTCAGCAACTGAATGCTGTAGTTTCTAATGTCAGACTTATGTCCATTTATTCTTTGCATTCTCCTGGACTGAATCCTCCTGGATGGAATTGAGACCTAGGATTTCCTGTCTCATTACCAACGCTGGTATCTTCACACTTACTACCTGTCTGCATGTCACACCTAATCCAATCAAGCCTGCTATTGTCATTCACTTGCTATTGTCATTCATTTCATTTATTGGATTGGTATCCCACCATCCCCTCAAGCGGGCATCTAAAATCACCTTTATAAAGTTTATATCTCCGGTACCTCATGTTACATTTTATGGCATGCATGGCCCAGCCTAACAAAGTGACATTTGTGTCAGATCCCACCCTCATAACAGATGAGTTCAACACCTCTGACCTAGCCTTTTCTCATGAGAAAAATACACCAACCTTTAATCATCTTCATTGCCTTCTGTACTTTTTCCAGCTCTGCAGTATCATAGCCTCTGCTTCTTGTCATTCAAACAATCTTTCATCCCTCCTCTTATCTTGCGGCCTTTTCAAAGCACAAGAGTAACATATCTACCAGATCACACCTACTCACATGTTTGTTAAGCATGTAGGGTAGGATCTCAGTAAATTGAAAGTTCCTTCATAGATAGAGATCCCTGTACATGGAAGCATAGATTTCGGGGGTGAAAGGTTCTAGTTTAGCAATTTCTGTGACAGCCAGATTGCTTTAGGCATTTTTTTGAATGGAGGAGAATTCAGTCATGTGAACTTCCACCTGCAATCTGCAAGAGTGCAGCTCGCTCACAGGTTTCTTGTTTCAGTGAGTTTAATCCCTAACCCCTAGGGTGTTTCTTCAGAAATAAAGAGTTGGCCTCCTTACAGAGTCATCACTATAATTTTTCTTTGAAATCTAAAGCAGTTGGGAAAGTGTAAAAGACTAATGCTAATGAGCTCGGTTTTGATGATGGTGCTAAAGGTTGCACCAGTACCTTGCTGATGAAGCAAAAATTCTTACAATTCCTTCAATACAAACTAGTTAATTAGGCATCTCATTTTCCTCCAGGCTATTCCCCCAGCAAACAGTTTGCTGCCTTCTCTACTGGTGGTTGATATGCCTACTTTCTTTTGCAAAGTTCACAAACTTTCTATTCACTGTAATTAATAGGGGTTGCAAAAAAAGTACCCCTTTTGCAATACATTCAAATGTAATTATAGTGAAGAATGTCATAGGTTTGTAGACCTTTTATCTTATTTTCATTCAAAACCTCTGCACTTTTATCATATATAATAATTAGTACTCTTCAGATGTTACAATAATGTGTACCAAAAGACCAGCAACCATGACTAATGGGAGTACACGATCCCTGTGATTCTTCTGATATGTGCTGTCTCCATGTTGTACAAATGGGCCAATACACATATTTACCAGGCATGATCATGTGAATTTATTTATTACTTTAAATTTCTATCCCGCCCTCTTCGCAAGCGAACTCAATGTGAACATTGAAAAATTCAGTGGTCAGTTTGTGCATCCCAAAGTTGCACATGCATTGTAAATAAGTGGGTTGCCCCTGTTCACACATATTGGGAGGAGTGGGGGCAGTGTGCATTCCCATTACACAAGGTTGATGGGTGTCTGGTATGTAAAGTATGTATTACATTACTGCAATGTCAGATAAGCCTGAATATTCCACACCTTTCTATCTGCCTGCACGGATGCAAATGATATCACAGGAAAACCAGAAAGAAGCCATAAGACTGAATAAAACTGAATGAAAGTTAAGGATCTGGGGGAGCAGGAACACATTTGCAAAGATTTGGAGAATTTTACTAATTGACCACAGAGATAGGCTATGGCTAAATAGTACTGGTGGGAAGAGGGAAAGAAAACACTAATGGCTTCCCCACTTTTGATAATTGTGCAATATTTCCATCCAAACATTATAAAAGGGAGCGGGGTTAGTCTACTGACAAAAAATATACTTGCTTCAGGAGGTATTAGCAAGTTGTTTTTAATTTGTAGGAGGCATGAACTCAGCCATATTTATGTTAGTTGCAGAAGACATGAATGCAAACACTGCGGAGGGTTCATAAGTGGGTTTCAAGGGGAAAGACATTTCAATAGGACAGGGGATTCATGATGCAGGTAGAAAGGACAGATTTCTGATATGCCTTACACTGATATCCTGCCCAGCAGGTGTCCATGAAACTACAGTGGCTATGTTCATTGCACTGACATCCAGAAGAGGGTATTTTAGCAGGTGCAGGCCTTCTCATCCAATGATGACACACTGCACTTGCCAATATACTTTATTTCACACACTTTGGAGCCTCCTTAAACTGAAGCAATGCCAGTGATTTAAATGGGACTGACCTGGAGTAGGTGGGCTAGTTCTGAACTCAAATAAGACTTTATCGTCTTACTTTATGTTCCAGACAATCTCTCCCAGACACACTGTAACTGCCTACAAAAATATGCCCTGGCAAGATCTATTCATTATATTGGTTCAATGCAGTCTCATCCAAACTGAACACTGCTCTGTTAAAGTGAGAAGAAAAATATCCTTTCTTCTTCCAGACTGCAAAATACAGGCCAGTGGGTTAAGAATGCAAGAAAACAAATCTATACCCTTCTGTTGTACTCAAAATCCTGGGCTTCTTGATATGTTTTTAGGAGCAGGATCCAGAAGTAAAGAACAGGGTGAAATGCATTCTGCTTATTCATTCCCTTTAACAATGCATCTTGCTGGAGAGTATCATTTACTGCCTGTCTTAAGCTAGCTAATATACATCAGAACATTGCTACTATACATCTTGTCCAAGCATCGTGTAGTACCTGAAGATTTCTTTTTCAAGATCTGCTCTCAAATGCATTTTCTGGGGTAGTATATCTTACATTTTCACCCATTTCTGCTATCAAGTAAAGGATCCTTGATTATGCTGCTCTGATTGGTTGATTCTAGAAGGCTATGGTTGGGCCCATGGTGTCTATGCTATGGTGTTTTGCAGGAATCCATCTGGTTTTGCACATTGTTTTTGTCTACATGAAACTACTGGGAGAAATCATTGCGGGACTTGGAGTAAGGTGCCACCAATATGCAGATGACACCCAGCTCTATCTCTCCTTAACAGCTGAGTTTGGTGGGTCTGTGGAAATGACCGGAGATAGTAATAGTATGGATCAGCACCAATAAACTGAAGCTCAATACAATCAAGATTGAAATGCTCTTGCTCAATGGCAAAGCTGCTTAAGGAGTTAGCCTGTCATGAGCTGGAGGGGGTTAAATTCCTGAAGAAACAGATTCATATCCTGGGCGCTGCTATATGCTGTTTTATGGATGGAGGGTTAGATCTCCTGTATGGTATGTAGCACCTCTTGCCAGTTTTGGCTACATAAGCTGTAACAGTTCTTCAAAAAGTGTGTTCTGGGCATGGTGATCTGAATTTGATTATATGTAGGTTAGATTACTGTAATGTGCTCTAGGAAGGGCTGGCTTTGAAAACTGTCCAGGAACAACCAGGATACTGTCAGTATGGATTACAGGAAGCCTATATATATAAGAAGCCTATGGTATTGACACTTTCAAGCTCTCTCATTGACTGTGCTGTGCACTGCATCAACCTTTGGTCCATCAGACACCACTCAAGGTCTGTTGCATTCTATTGGCTGAGGACTGAGACACTGCTTTGCAGAAGCGAGAAAGAAAGCCTCTTTTGATTGGCTGACAGAGGGAGAATGGAAACAGCCACAGACAGTCTTCCCCCAACTGGATGAGGGTTCCTGGGTTTTCCTGATGAGTGTGTAAAAGGAAGAGAAGCAAGCAGAGTCCCTTTGTTTGTTTGGTGTTGCTCTGCTTTTGTTTTCCTGTTAGTCTGAAGAAGTTGGTTGAAATACAGCAGTTCCAATGAATAAATTGCCCCAGTGAGATCACAAAAGTGTGTGCTAGCAAGCTGTGTTTATTTTGGCTGATTTGTGAGTGTGTGTGCATGTTCACTTTCATTTAGTGGAAGTGCAGTCAGCTTCTGGGAGACAAGAAAATAAAGACTGTATTCAGAGGAATGGCATTGCTGTGTTTTTATTTATTTTGGGAGGCAATGGGAAAATCTCCTGGCTCCACCCCCCAAGTCCCCAGGTATTTTCTGAGTTGGACCTGGCAACCCTACAACCAAGCTTGGTTCTGTCAGTAAAATGCTGGGGGAGGAGGCCCTTTCCAGGTCTATTTTGGCCTTTGAGGGAAAACTCATTGGGGCTAGTCCTGACTACAGCTGCCAGTTCTAGGTCGGTGAGAAATTCCTGGAGATTTTGTGGTGGAGTCTACAGAAGCCAGACTTTGGAGAGGGGAGAGGCCAAACTAAATATAATGTCATAGAGTCCACCCTTCAAAGCAGTTATTTTCTCCAGGAGAAAAAAAAATCTGTTGTCTGGAGTTCAGTTGTAATACCAGGATATCTTCAGCCTCCTCCTGGAGGTTTCCTAACCTAGGCCTGTCAGCACATAAGAACATAACAGAAGCCATGTTGGATCCGGCCAATGGCCCATCCAGTTCAATACTCTGTATCACACAGTGGCCAAACACACACACACACACACACACAAACACTATGGCTAATAGCCACTGATGGCCCTCTGCTCCATATTTTTATCTAACCCCCTCTTGAAGCAGGCTATGCTTGTAGCCGCCAACACCTCAAGTGGCAGTGAATTCCACATGTTAATCACCCTTTGGGTGAAGAAGTACTTCCTTTTATCCATTTTGACCCGACTGCTCAGCAATTTCATTGAATGCCCACGAGTTCTTGCATTGTGAGAAAGGGAGAAAAGTACTTCTTTCTCTACCTTCTCCATCCCATGCATAATCTTGTAAACCTCTATCATGTCACCCCACAGTCAACGTTTCTCCAAGCTAAAGAGCCTCAAGCGTTTTAACCTTTCTTCATAGGGAAAGTGTTCCAAACCTTTACTCATTCTAGTTGCCCTTTTCTGAACTTTTTCCATTGCTATAATATCCTTTTTGAGGTGCAGTGACCAGAATTGCACACAGTATTCCAAATGAGACCACACCATCGATTTATACAGATTATGATACTGGCTGATTTGTTTTCAATTCCCTTCCTAATAATACCCAGCATGGCATTGGCCTTTTTTATTGCAATCTCACACTGTCTTGACATTTTCAGTGAGTTATCTACCACGACCCCAAGATCTCTCTCTTGATCAGCCTCTGCCAGTTCACACCCCATCAACTTGTATTTGTAGCTGGGATTCTTGGCCCCAATGTGCATTACTTTGCACTTGGCCATACTGAACATCATCTGCCACATTACGCCCACTCAACCAGCCTCAACAGATCCCTTTGGAGTTCCTCACAATCCTCTATGGTTATTACCACCCTGAACAATTTAGTGTCATCTGCAAACTTGGTCACTTCACTGCCTACACTCAACTCCAAATCATTTATGAACAAGTTAAAGAGCATCGGACCGAGTACTGAGCCCTGCGGCACACCACTGTTTACCGTTCTCCACTGCAAAGACTGCCCATTTATACTCAATTTCTGCTTCCTATTAATTAGCCAGCTTTTGATCCACAAGAGGACCTGTCCTTTTACTCCATGACTCTCGAGCGTACTAAGAAGCTTTGATGAGGAACTTTATCAAAAGCTTTCTGGAAGTCAAGGTAAACAATATCTATCGGGTCTCCTTTGTCCACATGTTTGTTCACTCCCTCAAAGAAATGTAACAGGTTAGTGAGGCAAGATCTTCCCTTACAGAACCCATGCTGAGACATCCTCAATAACTTGTGTTCATCAATGTGCCTACTCATTCTGTCCTTGATAATGGTTTCTACCAACTTTCCCGGTATTGAAGTCAGACTGACTGGCCTGTAATTTTCCGGATCTCCTCTGGAACCCTTTTTAATGATGGGGGTGACATTTGCTACCTTCCAGTCCTCAGGAATGGAGGCAGATTTCAATGAAAGATTACAGATTTTTGTTAAAAGATCCACAAGTTCAACTTTGAGTTCTTTCAGAACTCTCGGATGTATGCCATCCGGACCCGGTGACTTATTAGTTTTTAATTTGTCTATCAGTTGTAGGACCTCAATCTGACCTCAATCACCTCAATCTGACTCAGGTCTTTCAACACCCCTTCCAAAATTAGTGGTTCTGGGGCAGGTAAAAAGTTCTCATCTTCCACAGTGAAGACGGAGGCAAAAAATTCATTCAGCTTCTCAGCCATTTCCCTATCCTCCTTCAGTAATCCTTTTACCCCATGGTCATCCAAGGGCCCCACTGCCTCCCTGGCTGGTTTCCTACTTCTAATATATTTGAAGAAATTTTTTATTGTTGGTCTTTATGTTTTTTGCAATATGCTCCTCATAGTCCCTTTTTGCCTGCCTGATCACAGTCTTGCATTTGATTTGCCACAGCCTGTGTTCCCTTTTACTAATCTCACTTGGACTGGTTTTCTACCGCTTAAAGGAGTCCTTCTTACCTTTTACAGCTTCCATTACTTTGTTTGTTAACCATGCAGGCCTTTTCTTATGCCTGTTTGTGGCTTTCCTAACTTGTGGTACATATTTTATCTGAGCTTCTAGGATTATAGTTTTAAATAGTCTCCAAACTTCCCAAGGGTTTTGACCGTATTTACCTTTCCTTTCAGTTTCCTCCTCACATGCCTCCTCATCTCAGTGTATTTACCCCTTTTAAAGTTAAACATGGTTGTGGCGGTCTTTTTGGACAATTCCTTATTTATACAAATGGTGAAATCAATAACATTATGGTCACTGCTCCCAAGCAGCGCAATCACTTTTACATCTCTCACCAAGTCTTGGGTATTACTTAGGACCAAATCCAGGATCGCCCCACCCCTGGTAGGTTCTTAGACCATCCGCTCCATAGCACAGTCATTGAGAGCATCAAGAAACTCAATCTCTTTCTCTCGACCAGACCCAATCAATCTGCGGGTAGTTAAAATCACCTATTACAACACAGTTTTTACGTTTAGCCGCTATCTTTAAGCCTTCCATCATATTATAATCGTCCTCTCTCTTTTGATTTGGTGGGCGATAACAAACTCCCATAGTTAAATTTCCTTTTGGGCCCTCTATTTCAACCCAAAGCATTTCTAAAAGTGAATCTAATTCTCTAACCTCAGTCTTACTGGACCGTATATCCTCTCTGACATACAGAGCCACCCCACCTCCAACCCTTCCCTCCCTATCCTTCCGATATAACTTATATCCAGGAATCACCATGTCCCACTGATTCTCCTCATTCCACCAAGTTTCTGAAATTCCCACAATGTCTATGTTTTCTCCCAACACTAAACATTCCAATTCACGAATTTTACTTCGAACACTTCTAGCATTTGCATACAAACATCTATAATTTCCGAGGCAAGCTAGGCCCGCCACCTTCCTCCTGCCGCCTCGAGACTCTGGCAGACAGTCCATACTACTTGTCACCATCGCAGTGGACAACTCTGGTCCATTACCCGGTAGAAAAATAGCAGCCAACCCTTCATCTCTTTGAGACGAGTCCTCCCGAAGCAGAGACATTTCATCTCCTGTCAGCTTCCCCCAAGATTTAGTTTAAAAACTGCTCTGCCACCTTTTTGATTTTAAGCGCCAGCAGCCTGGTTGTTCCAGAAAGCATCCCAGTGCCTAACAAACTTAAACCCTTCCTCCTTACACCATCGTCTCATCCGCACATTGAGACTTCTAATTTGTGCCTGTCTCTCCTGCCCTGCATGCGGAACAGGTAGCATTTCCGAGAAGGCTACCTTGGAGGTCCTGCCCTTAAGTCTCCCGCCTAGCAACCTAATTTTTTCCTCCAGGACCTCACGACTGCATTTCCCCACATCATTGGTGCCAACTGCACCATGACCACGGGATCCTCCCCAGCACTGTCTATCAGCCTATCTACTACACACGTAATGTCCGCTATCTTCGCACCAGGCAGGCAAGTCACCATACTGTCAGTATGCGGTTTCGCTACCTAGCTGTCTACTTGCCTAAGGATCGAATCACCAACTAACAACCCCCCCCTCTCCCCCTGCCCAGGGATGGTTCCTTGGTGCAAAAGGATTCCCGCTCACCAACCGAAGAAGAGGTCCCTTCTGAGGGCGCATTCCCCTTATCCTCAGCCCGGTGCCCTTTTCCCTTTCGACCCTCACACTCTCTGGCAGCAATGGGGCTGCTACATTCAGAGCGGGGCTCATCTAATACGCCCCCGAGACTCTTCCCCAAGTGCCTAACTGACCGTCTCTGCTTCTCTAGGGCAGTCACCTCGGCCTCAAGGGTACGAACTCGATGCAAGGAGCTCCTTGCATCGAGCACACACCCAAGGCTTCTGTCCTTTGGGCAGATAGTCAGACATGTGACACTCAGTGCAAAACACTGGAAAGCCCCCAACCCCCTGCTGGCATTCTATCTTATATATATATATATATATATATATATATATATATATATATATATATATATATATATACACACACACACACACACACACACAGTCCTCTTTAAATGCTGTTTATTTAAGTGGCTCCCCTTCTGGAGGGTCAACTTACCTTATTGGGAGAACAAGGAAATCAGGGATCTGGGTTCCTGGTGCTTAGAGAGCCCCCAGGCGAAGAGCCACAGGCCAAGAGCCCTTTAGCTCTTGCGCCTTGGCAAAGCACAGCTTAAAATGCAAAGAGGGTGGAGCAGAGGCACTACTCAGTAATCAGCAGCAATCACTCTCAGTCACTCTCAATCTCTTTCTCCTTTAACCCACTCAACCAAACAAAGAGCAAACAAAGACCAAACAAACAGCAGTTCCCCAGCTATCACACCTCAGAATTTTAGGCAGCCCTACAAAGGTCAGAATGAAGTCTTCCAAAACTCAGAAATTCCCAGCAACTTCTCCAGCTGTCTCAGCTATGAGAGCTGCTCTGCTCTGTTCTGCTCCTCTCAGACCTCTGTGAGATGTGCTCAGCCTTTGGCAAGGTGCAGCTTAAAATGCCATTTATTCAATTATTTACTGTCTTTCACAATCGGAACAGTTTGAAACAAATACATTATTATTGACAAAATGTTCATCTTAACCGCAGCTACTCTACCAAGCAGTGACAAATTAAGCTTGTTCCATTTTATCACATCTTTTTCCATTTTATGCCATAACTTTTCATAATTGTTTTTAAACAAATCAGTATTCTTCACTGTCCCCTCCACGCCCAAATATTCTACTTTAGGGGTAATTTCACATCCCGTTAATATCTGCAATTCCTTTTGTTTACTTACTTGCATATTTTTACACAAAATTTTTGACTTTTCTTTATTAACATAAAGTCCCGTCAATTCTCCAAAATCTTGTATTTTGGCTAATAACAAAGGTGTTACTTGCATAGGATTTTCATTTATAAACATTATATCGTCTGCAAATGCTCTATATTTATAGGAAAATCCTTTAATTCTCGTTCCTTCAATTTCTTCATCATCTTGTATTTGCAGCAATAAGATTTCAAGAGTCATTATAAACAACAATGTGAAAGCAGACAACCTTGCCTTGTACCTTTGCTGATTATCATTTCTTCTGTAAGATCTGCATTTATACATAACCTTGCATGTTGTTCAGTATAAATTGCTTTTATCATTCTTATAAAGTTTTCCCCCAACTTTATTTTCTCCATTACTGCAAACATAAAGTCCCAATTCAAATGATCAAAAGCTTTCTCTGCGTCCGCAAAGAATAATGCAACTTCCTTCTCTGGATGTCTTTCATAGTATTCTACGATATTTACAACAATATCCTAGTATTCTACTATATTTACAACAATATTTACAATATTGTCTCTTATTTGCTTTTTAGGGAGAAAACCCACTTGGTCTTCATTTATAAAATTTATTAGATATTGTTTAAGCCATTGTGCTAAGATTCTTGTGTATATCTTATAATCATTGTTCAATAATGAGATTGGTCTATAATTCTTTACATTAGTGACATCTCTATCTTCCTTTGGAATCAACAAAATTACTGCTTCCTTCCATGTATTTGGTATTTTCCCGTTTATTCTTATCACATTCATTAGTTTTTGAAGTTTTGGTATTAATTCTTCTTTAAACGTTTTAAATTTTTTCGCTGTAAATCCATCTGGTCCAGGAGCCTTTCCAATTTTCATTGCATTAATCGCTACTTCAATTTCTATTTTTTCAATTGGATCATTCAAAACTTTTTCCATATAATCAGTTAAGGGTGCTATTTTAATCTTCTGCAAATATGCTTCCATCTTTTCCTTCTTTACTTTAACACCTTTAAACAGTTTAGCATAATATTTAAAAAATTCTCTATTCCTTTTTGATCTACCATCTCTCTTCCATCAGCCACAATTTTATTAATAATTTTACTTTCTCTCTTTTTCTTCAATTGCCAGGCCAAATATTTTCCAGGTTTATTCGCTCCCTCGAAAGATTTCTGTTTTAATTTTTTTCAAATTCCATTCCAATTCTTTATTTAACAGATGTCTCATTTGTGCTTGCAATAATGTAATCTCCCTTATAATTTTCTTTTTTCCTGACCTTTTCCTTAATTCACCTTCTTTTTTCTTAATTTCATTTTGAATATCCAACATCTATTTATCTTTTGCTCTCTTGTCTTTATTATTCAATGTTATTAGTAATCCTCTCATTACTGCCTTGTAGGCATCCCATACTATCTGAAATTCTATATCCTCTCTGTCATTTACTTGGAAGTATGCTTTGGATTTATTTTCTAGAGATGTCACTATTTCTTTATTTTGTAGTAAATCTTCATTTAATCTCCATCTTCTTGACTTTTTCAACAATTTTGTAATCCACATTATTGTGGATCAGCTCCTATTTTAGGTAATATCTCTATTTTCTTTGTTATAAGCCCCAAATCTTTAGTACCCCACAACTTGTCAATTCTACAGAAAGAGCTATGTCTAGCTGAAAAAAGGTATAGTCCTGTACTTCAGGATTAAACTTCCTCCATATATCTTCCAAAGTCTCCTTTTTAACCAATTAAAAAAAAGATTTTGGCAATTTTCCTTCTTTATCATTTTTTTCCTTCCTAGATCTATTGTATTCTGAATTGCTCTGTTAAAGTCCCCCATCAATAAGATTTGCTCATAGGTCACTTCATCAAGATGTTGTGTAATATTTTTAAAGAAAATGTCTTTAGCAGCATTTGGAGCATAAAGTCCCAATAACAACGGTTTTTTTGCATTCAAAGTAATTTCTACCGCTATATATTTTTCATCCTTATCTTTAAATACCAATTTCGGGTCTAATTCTTGTTTAATATAAAAGACTACTCCTCTCTTCTTCTGTTCAGCTAATGTAAAATATTCTAGTCCCAATTGTTTATTCCATAACATTTATAATCCTTTTGTCTAATATTCACTTCTTGCAAACATACTATATTACATTTTTTTTTTTAATCCAATGAAATGTTGCCTTTTTTTCTTGTGGTGAATTTAGTCCATTTACATTCCAAGATATCAATTTGTAATCCATCATGGTGCAAATTCTTTATTTTTTTTCATAAAATCTACGCAGTTCCTGTGTATTTGTGATTGTAATCGTTTTCCCTTGAAGTTCAAAGCTCAAACCTTCAGGTATTATCCATCTATACCTCATTCCATTGTCACGTAATTTTTCTGTCAATTTTTTATATGCCTTTCTGTCAGTTAACCCTTGTCTTGGCAGTTCTTTCATAATTCTTACTCTACTGCCTCCCACTGTCAATGACTTTTAAAAGTTTTTATTCATGATTTTTCCAACCATTTCTTTTGTCATAAATCTTATGACCACATCTCTTGGAAGATTATTCTTTTTTGCATAGAGTGAATTTACTCTATACATATAGTCATACATATTTCTATTCCCTTCAGGATCTTCCTGCAAAAATTCTGCAATTATTTTTATTCTGTATTCTTTCAAGTCTAATTCTTCATCTTCAGGTACACCTCTCAGATGGATCTGAGTTTCCATCAGTTTGCAGTCATGAATTGTCACTTTTTCTTGTAATTTTAACAAGGTGGAGTCATGTGTTTTCACTCTCTCTCCCACTTCTTGTTCTTTCTTTGTTATTACCACAGTGTCATTTCTGAGATTTTCTATTTCTTTTTTTAATTCTTTTTTTGAGTCCTCAATATCCTTTCTTATTTCTTTTTTAGAGGCAGTTATCATTTCTTTCACCCCCTTCATTATCCTAGCTTCCATTGCATCTAATTGGGCTTGTATTTTCTCTATTGAAGCATACCTAGCACGAGTTTGTTTCAGGTCTGATATATAAAAGAAATCAAAAAATTAATCTCACCAAATTAAATTTGAACCATCAGGTTTGATAAGGTGAAGCTTGCCCTTTCCAATGCACCCAATTTCACTGTCCTCTGAGCCTCCCAGGATCAGATATTAATGTTTAAAGTTTTTATTTCTCCCAAAATGGCAGTCACAACTTTTGCTTCACTTTAAAAAAAAATTCCTTTTTTCCCTTTTACCAATTCAAATCTTCTTATCTACTATCCAACAATAGTAATTTTTTAATTGCCAAATCTGTTAACTCCACCAATTTTTAATGTCCTAATCACTTTAAAAACAATGTTAAAACTTTGTCCTCCCAACAACAATGGGCACTGATGTTTCTCTCTGGTATTATAATTCTAGAGTAGGCTGTTTGCTTCATTGACTTCCTTCTTCTTTCTCCAATACTTCCTGCTTTTCTTGCCTTCAAATCTCGTTTCACTGGTAGAGAAATCTCATGATATCTGACGTATTTCCTGTGTTGACTGTGAGAACTGCAGGTCTGTGATGATGGTGCTGCCTCCTCAACCACAGATAGACTAAACAATAAATTCCTTTCTTCTTTTAACACTGTCTTTTAAGTTTAAAAAGTTCAAATTTAGCCCCTTATCTTCTTCTCCTTTCAGGCTTTCAGTATTTCCAACTCCCACCTTTTACTTTTGTTTTGTTTAACTTGAATTAGTCCCAGAATGAAGAGATACCAAATAGTACCTTTTTCCCATAGTTTATCCAACTCAACACCAGCCCTTTGCAGATTAGATGTTTAAAATTGTAAAAGAAGGTTTGGATCCTGCCAAGCTTATGCCAAATTAATGACTCTGGAAACTTCTGCAGATGATGAATATGCAACTTCTCTTTGGAGATCCCTCAAAGGAGCCCCCCCCCCCGGACTCCCTTTCAGCAAAGGTAAGTCTCCTCAAAGTATCTGTGCAAATCTTGGACAATTCTCTAGCTGAGAAATGTAGGCAGAAGGCATTAATTTGCCTTTTACTACCCTGAACAGACGTGCCAGCCTGCCCCCGTTATGGAAAGCAACTCAGCTCGCCATTTTCCAACCCCGGAAGTCTCCCTTCCCCCCCCCCCCCCTTGTGGGACAAGTGCTTGTGTGCACAAGCACACCAGAGCTCTGATTGGTTTCCTTTACAAAAAACCCCAGGAACAGCTTGGGGCGGCTTGGCAGCTCCAGACCACCAAGTTGCCTCACTTGCGCCTTCCCCATCCAGATGGCAGGGAGGCAACTGATGGCCGGCTCAAATATTTGCTACCACTTTGGAAGTGGTAGCTTTTTTAGCCAGTCAAAGAATCCTGGAGGATAGAGTGAGGATGGGAGGAGGACGGCCAGGAGATGTTGCCATCTACACAGATTTTTTGGGTCGACTTCAGAAGTGTCTCTGAGTCGACCCAAAGTGCCGGTCTGTAAGCAGACTTGCTGATCTTTTAGGGAATACCATGAGTGACATGGCCTAGCCCACCTTAATTTTCTACTTGTTAGGTTTATTAATTTGCTTTTTAAAAAAGTGAATAGCTGAAGGCAGCAATGGCTATATACTGCTGACAAGAAATTGCAGCATGTAGCCCTGCCATGGGCAATATAAGTACCATCTGGAGTATGCAGATTACAATTAAATGAATGATTTTGATTTGAGTATAGCTAGAATTCTACCTATGAGTTGTTCCAAATTATGTTCCAAACATAATTTTATTGTCAATAATATTTGGAGAGTTCTTTATTGCAGTTCTGGTTAAGGAAATGTGTTTTGCTTGAACATATCATAATTATGGAATATAACTGTGGAAATAAAGGCAGTTGGCTGCTGAAAAATGTGTTAATAACTGTCATTAAGAGAGCTAGGCCAAGGTCAGACGTACATAAACTGACGAGATGTGCAAGGATGAAAGCATCGGATGCATGTCGGATTTTATGCGGTTGTCCAAACATCAGCTTCTGGCAATGGTCGTTGGCTCGTTCATGTCCCAAACTGCCATGACTGAGACGTGGACTTTTTTGATAGTACATTAAATCTGGAATAAGAATGCTTCCGAAGACTCCCACGCGTACTTTCTATGTTTTAACGCTCCATTGTAGCTGACTCATCACAAGCGCACATCCGCTTCCCTGTGAGAGCCCACTCCAAATGATATCATTGCGCCAGCAATTGTTGACTCAGCCTTCCAACCTTTCGAGGTCGGTAAAATATGTACCCAGCTTGCTGAGGGGGAAAGTGTAATGACCGGGAAGGCAATGGCAAACCACCCCGTAAAAGGTCTGCCGTGAAAACTTTGTGAAAACAGCGTCACCCCAGAGTTGAAAACAACTAGTGCTTGCACAGGAGACCTTTCCTAAATGGTGTGGGGGGGCAGATTGGCCACCTTTGCCTTCTCCCCGCCAGGTGGAGATACGGCAAAGAGAGTTCCTGTGCTCCCCCCCATTTAAACACCCTGGTGGGGTGTTCATTTTTTGTGACAGTCTACATTGTTTGATGCCGATTTCGGCCTGTTCCGACCCATTTCGGCTTTTACCCTGTCCCGTTTAAATGGGGGGGGAGGAAGATGACCCACCTTTGCCATCTCCCTGCTAGGCGAAGAGACAGCAAAGAGAGTTGCCATGCTCTCCCCCATTTAAACACCACAGCGGGGTGTTTAAATGGGGGGGGGGAGGAAGTTCACCCACCTTTGCTGTCTCCCCACCAGGTGGAGAGACAGCAAAGAGAGTTGCCGTGCTCCCCCCCCCATTTAAACACCACGGCAGGGTGTTTAAATGGGGGGGGGAGAAGATGACCCACCTTTGCCATCTCCCCGCTAGGCGAAGAGACAGCAAAGAGAGTTGTTGTGCTCCCCCCCATTTAAACACCACGGCGGGGGGCTTAAATGGGGGGGAGGAAGATCACCGACCTTTGCTGTCTCCCTGCCAGGCGGAGAGACAGCAAAGAGAACTCCTGGGCTTCCCCTCCCTGGCCAGGCGTTTAATTTGGGGGGGGGGGGCAGATCACCCACCTTTTCTGGCACCTTTTAAAAAAAAAAAGCCAAGCACGATATTCCACGGTACTGCGCTTGCGTGAGTGTGGAATGCCATCTCAAAAAATGAGGTCCGCTGCTTAGAACTGAAGGATGGAGGGATGTCTGATCAGGAAATTCATTGTAAAAAATCTGCGGGGTATAATAGCGACGGGTTAGGGATGGATTTAATGATGAGTGTGACCGCGGCCCTAGTGTGGTATCATTACGGTTGCCAGTTGCCTGTCCACAGTGGGTAAGCTGCCACTCCTGCACTCCATTGCCCTCACTCACTTGATCAAGCAGTGGGAGAAAAAAAATGGGGGGGGACACCATTGCAGATTCTATGACATCATGATGCTCTAAGGATTTCCACTAATCTGTATGATCTTTACCATTGAGATTGTGGACATTTTTGAGCAAAATGGGAGCAGAGCTGTGATATTATTTTTAGATATTCACCCAGAAGCCCTGCCAACAGTGTCAGTGTCTTCATCCCTTTTCTCCCCCCCCCCAGACCCTTTGGAAAACTCTCCCCCACCCCAACCCTTTGGAAAAGTGGATTTTTGCTATTCCTTCACAGTAAAAATCCAGTTGCGAAACTCATTATTTAGTGTAGCATGGATGCATCCTCAGTGACACTCCTCCTCCCCAGACTCCAGCTCCTGGAGTTTGTCAGCCCAGGACTGGCAACCCTAAGTAGCAAGGTTAGCTTGAAAGTGATAGATCCAAGTAGGCAGCTGTGTTGGTCTGAAATAGTAGAACAAAATAGGAGTCAATTGCATCTTTAAGACCAATTTAGTTTTATTCAGAACATAAGCTTTCGTGTGCTCTAAGCACACTTCATCAGACGAGGAATCCGGCACAGTGAGCAGAGCCACACATAGCTGGTAGGCAGTGGCTCAGAATGCAAAATGGTAAGGATTTAAGATCCAGTGATAGAATAGTAAAATTATTTGGTAGGCAGGGGTTTAGAATGTAAAATGGTACAAATATAACAGACACTCTCACAGTTTTACATAGTACTGTTTTGTTGCTTTTGCATGCTCATGCTATTCAGATCAAAGGTTTGCTCAATTTGTTAATTTTACTATTCTTTTACTGGATCTTAAATCTGTACCATTTTGCATTCTGAACCACTGCTTATCAGCTATGTGAGGCTCTGCTCACTGTGCCGGATTCCTTGTCAGATGAAGTGTGCTTAGAGCACACGAAAGCGTATGTTCTGAATAAAACTAAGTTGGTTTTAAAGGTGCAATTGTCTCCTAGCTTGAAAGTGAGTTATTGGGCTAGGGTAATACAGCAATCTATATGGCCGGGTGAGGATCTGTATTACAGACCTCCCTTCTCCTAGTTAGATACTGTAACCACTACACCAGGCTACAGTCTTACTTTCAGCAGTCCTTTGTTCTGGTTTTGGTTCTGAATCAGTATGGAAAGCGAGTCTCTGAAACATGAAGAGGAGCTCTGCTTCTGCCAGCAATAAACTTCCAGAAGCCATTTTGGATCCAAAAAGAAATTGATCTGTCTTTTTTTTTTTATATATTGCAGCCTTTCTATAAGCAATTCTGTTTTTAATATTTCTTATGAGGCCACAATGGGATATATGAATCAGAAAATAATATATCACATGGTAATTCAGAATGTAAGCTTTCATGTGCTCTAAGCACACTTCAGCAGATGAGGAATCCAGCACAGTGAGCAGTGGCATGATAATTCAAATAATGAAAAGGACTTGGTTCCTTGGAGCTTGACACCTTCTCACCAACTGTTGAGTAACTGGTGTCATAAAGATGTTGTTTCACACATCCTGCCTAGTCAGTGTACCCATACTGTCTCTCATCTCCAACTACTTGCCTTCAATAGCTGACACTATATAAACTCTGAGTTTCACCCATTATAGAACCTTTGTGTTCAGAGGCAGTGTGTCTGAATTTTAGATGCTGGGGTTTAAACCACAAAGGAATGCTGTTGCATAATGTAATGGATGTCATAATTATCTCATGTGGAGACCCAACTTGTAGGATTCTCTCTCTCTCTCTGAGACCTATATGAAGAGTGTTATTTAGGTATGTATGTGGAGGTGGCACTCCTTTATCATGTGAAATAAAGTGCCAACCAGATGTCTGACCTGGGACTCAGCATCAGATCCTATCCACGGTATGAGGACAATAATACTACTGACCTACCCGATAGGACTGTTGTAAGACTTGAGACAGAATATGTAAAGCATAACAGGTGCTACTAACAGCAATAACAATTATTTATTCCTGTGATTATTCTTATTTTAACCAAAAAAAATGTTACAGAAGAATGAAGGAGAAAGGGGTGGAGATTCTTTGGGGTTTCTTTTAATACATTGTGAACCCTGGTGTATTTTTTTGTCTAATAAAGAGAAATCAATATAAATTGTTTGCTTACTGTGTTTTAATTGGAAGCACATTGAAAATGTATTTAGTTTTCGATTAATACTGACAATGTACTGCCTCATTGCTTCAAGCCATTTTGAGAATCATTTTCTGATGTGCATAATTAAACTCTCTTGAAGATCCCCAGGAAACTATATTTCTGAAACTGAACTCCCCAGAATCATTCATTTTCCTTTCTGCTAGGCTTTTGTCTAAAATGAATTTTGAGGCAAATCTAGGGAGGGCTTTCTGTTTATTTTGAGGGAAGTTTGTAAAATAATTTCAATAAGATTAACAAAAATGTTACTCATTTCTACTTTTCAGTTCTTATTTTGTTTCAAAGCACAAGCTGGTTTCTCAGCACACTCATCAGAAGTTACTCCAATCAGTTCTTTATCAACATCAATGCATGGCATGGGTGCCCCCTGGCTGCCCTTTCAAATAATCAATGGGGATACTCCTTCAGGTTTCACTGCCAACCAATGGGAAGCAGGTGGTGACTTGTGTGTTGCATACCGCTTCCTTAGGAGGCTACTGCAGTAAGGGTAGCCAGGTCTGTGTTGGAAAATACCTGGAGACTCTGGGGGTGGGTCCAGGAGAGGGTGGGGTTTCGGGAAGAGAGAGGCCTCAGCAGGGTAAAATGCCATAGAGTCCACACTTCAAAGCAGCTATTTTCTCCATGGGTAGCAAGAACTCACTGGAAATTATTTAACTCTCACATTCAAAATGTGTATATCCTAATAACTTTTATACAAACAACAATTAAAGCACATCTCTCTCTCGGCTTGGCTTCGCGAACGAAGATTTAAGAAGGGAGTTGTGTGTGTGGATATGCCCTTCAGGCCTGCGCAGAGGAATTTTTTAGGTGAAGCGCAGTGTGCGCGGTACTGGCTCCACCCTTTCACCTGGGGGTCATCTGCCATGGCCCAGTAAGCCGGGACGCCGGCAGTGAGTCCTCCAGGTGGTAGGTGTTACATTAACGAGCTCTATCTGCCCGGGTTTGATGTTAGAGTTTTCCTTCTCTTAGGCTGACGAGGTTGGTGGGCCCAGCCTGCCCATCCGGTTATACCGCCGGACAATTCGGTCGCACCATGACGTAGCAAACTCTGTGAAAACGGGGGGGACCAGCAAGAAGGTCCTTGAACGCAGTGGCTAGTCCTTTAACAAAATCCAGGTTCTTATATCACCCTCAGGAAATAATTCAAAAAATGTTTCTCTGGGCTAAATGCCTCCAAAGTATTCTGCTGCTGAACCCTTGAAGATCCAATAATTGTTAAAAGAGTCCAAAGTATCCAGAAGAGAGAATATGGGACCACCCTACTAGGACTTTTCCATGGTTTTGATCCTTCTTCAGCCTGGTCTCTCTTTAAAGATGCTTCACAAAGCCACAGTACATAATTTTATTTATTTATTTATTTTCAGGTTTGGATCAATGCAACAGATACATAGAAGAGCCAGAAACAAAAACTATGCGCCTATTGCATTGAGACCAGGCTGAAGAAGGATCAAAACCATGGAAAAATCTGGAGACAGACAAGAATTATTAACAAGATAAAAGGTGCTGTCCTCACTATCCTATATGTGTTCTTGCTGCCCCTTGCAGGGTCTTCTTCTCCTGTTCTTTGTTTACCAGACATTGCCTATTCCAACAGGAACTTCCACATGCCAAACAGATGCTCTACCGCTGAGCCTATCCTCTTTTGAAAATTACATTATCACACATATCTCTTTTGTTTCAACTAGGTGGCTAAAGTTTAGTGTACAAATACCAATGTAAGCTGGATTTTGTCCCTGTTATGTTCTTTAATTGGGGGGGGGGGGTGGGAATCCTGCAAAATGCAGACTTTAAATCAATGGAGCAAACAGTTAAGCATTAAGTGGAAAGGCCAAGTCTAAAAACACAGCAGACTATCTGTCTGAGAAACAGAAAGTCTGAGAAACAGAAAATACATTTTTGTGTGCCCCTTTCATTTTGTTTTTTCAAGACAAATTACCTTGCAGGTCATATTTATGTTTAACGTATAAGAAGATCTAGTAGGGCACCTGAGAAAATATTCCTCAGTACTGGATCTGCTTCTGGACCTCCAGAGAGTGAGAGGTCAACACATCCCTCTTTCCAGGGCAGCAGTCACAACAGGCCCTGCATGCCAGTTATTATACTGCTGTTTCTCAAGATCATCAAGCTGAAGAAAGGGATTATCTTTACTTATCACTCTCTCTCTCGGCTTGACTTCGCAAATGAAGATTTAAGAAAGGTCCACGTCTGCTGCAGGCTCACTGGTGGCTGACAAGACCAATGTGGGACAGGCAGGTCCGGCCACAGTGGCTGCAGGGAAAAGTCTGATTTGGTACTTATCACTACAGATTCCATAATGATATGCCCATATAATATCCCATTGCAATGGCATAATATTTCTGGAATCTGAAGAAACAACATACCTCCTCATTGGATCTCACCTTTAGTGAATACAGCATCTCTCAGAGATTTTCCACAAGTTTTCACAGTTGCTACTCTTGAAACTCATTTTTGTATTTAACAATACCACAAGGAACCTGTTCCCTTTTCTCAGCATTATCTTTCAGTCATGCATTATTGTGGCTAGATATTTATGCAGAGAAAACATCCCAATAGATATACTGGAGAGCAGAGGTTCAGACAGCATGAGAATTAAGCAGAACATTTCCCCTTCTGTAATTTCCCTCCAAATTATGATGTAAGGCTTCAAATGCACTAGTCTATCATTTGATCAACTGTTGGAGATAGTGTATGATGGAGAAGCAAAATGCCGAAGTGAGAAGTGAAACCACAGCTGCTAAGGAATAACAATGAATCCTTAGAAGAGCTTTTTGTCCATGTGTAGTGCATATTAATTATCATACAGATGTCTCATTCACATTTTCTAGAAAAGTAGGCATAATGTAGAGATAACATGAGAAAACAAAGGAAAAATATGAATACAGCAAACATTTTGATTTAGAATACAAATGACAAGCAATATTATTCTCAGGGCTTTTTTGGTAGAAAAAACCCAGCAAGAACTCATTTGCATATTAGGCCACACTCCTTGAAGTCACCATTGTTTAACATATGGCTTTTTGTAGAAAAAGCCCAGCAGGAATTTATTAGCATATTAAGCCACACTCCCTGACACCAAGCCAGCCGGAACTGCATTCCTGTGCATTCCTGCTCAAAAAAGCCCTGATTATTCTTTATTTTATTTCCTTAGACTTCTTTTTCTGCATTAGTCCCAATGGAATTGGGACAGATTACAACACATTCTTCTCAAATTTTATCTTCATAGTTTCCTGTAGGATTAGGATAAGGCTCAGAAACATTTACAATGGCAATCCAAAGAGCAGCTACCAAGTGCCCATTTTGTAGGGAACTGCATCCAAATCACAGCTCCCTGATTAATGTACTTCTATGATACATATATTTTCAAACATGTATCCATTGTATGCAAAATGTTTCTTTCTTTTTTTACAGATAGATAACTGTATGTTGTTTGGATACCTCTGGGCTGGTTTTAATGTCTAGTTGTTTTTATATTGATTATTCATTATTTTAATTGTAAGCCTCTTTGAGGTGGACTGTGAACAGGTAGCATAAAAATCCAAATAAAGTAATGAATGGATGGATTAGTGATGCTGACAGAAGACTCGTGCCAAATCAGACAGAGCACAACAATGAGCTTATTGGAGGAAATCCTAACAAATGGCAGTGACAGCAGCAAAGAAAACTTTTTTCTGCTGCTACCATAACATTTTCTGAATCTCATCCAGCTAAATTGTTTAGGATAGCATGTAGTCTTATGACTCCCCAAAGTGGAGCAAAGTAATTCAGCCACTGCATGGAATGTTTTGGAAAGATTCTTTACAGATAAAATCTTTTTGGCTTGATTTGACTTTAATTCCAGCATATATCCCTGCTCACCCGTAACAAGCAGATAACTGATTTTTCATCATGCAGTTTGCTTGCTCATAAGCAGCTCAAGCCTACTTGCCAGGGTGCTTTTCTCTTACTCAGACTGTATGACACAGTACAATCAGCAGTATCCCATGCATGTGTATTATCTTCACACTTTCCACACATGTGCATTATTTTCACAAAGTCCTTGTTTCTCCTCCTGCCACAGACATGTTGCCATTATGTACTGCTCTATAGTCAATTGTTTAATAAAAGAACAAATCTTGCTGCTTGGTGTTTGCCCCCCCAATGATGGAATAATGAGTCAGACACAAAGTGTTGGAAGAAAATTGGGCCACTTTATTAAATCCTTATAAACAGCAAGGGTACCCAACCAGTGGCCTGGCCAGGGCTAGGGGTCACTGCGACCGCTCCCCTGCCATAACGGGCGAGAGACCCAGCCCCCCGGCCAGAGCTGAATGTTACTCAGCTCCCTCCGGGCAGGCCTAGCAGGGAGGCACACACCAGAGGGCCCAAACCCAGATGCACGTCTCGCCAGAAACGCACCCTCTAGCCGAGTCTCCCGGCAGTCTGCATTCTCCAAACCTGGGTCTTTAACCCCAGGGTTGATCATGCCAGACCCCAAATTCCCCAAAAGAGGGATACTTCACAGTCCTCCCCTGGCTGCATAGTGCCCTAAACCCCAAAAACCTGCCACTAAAGTGACCACCTATTTAACAGCACCTCCCAATAGCCAATTCCTCAATCCACTGCAATGCTATGTAGGGTAGGCAAAAATCACACCCCGGCCACTGCCAATCAGCCCAAGTGTAAAAAATTCCTACCCGGCTCCTCAATTGAGGCAACCAGCAAATTGCCCACATAACATACAGGGCAGGTGGGAGGGGCCGATCGTCTGCCTGCTTGCCCCAGACTGAGGAGAGCGTGGCTCTGGCCATTAGAAGGTCAAACCACGCCTCCCAATCTGCACACCCAAACGGGGCGCCCCCTGACTCTTCCCATCTAGGGAAGCAAACTCGTGCCTTTGCAGCCTAGCAGCTATGCTGCAGGCTGCAGGCACATGATAGCAGCTATGCTGCAGGCTGCAGGCACATGATTGTCAAAATCGATGTATCAATGTTGTTTCGTTCATTTAAGTTTCACACAACCTTATAGGAGTTGTAGTTCCCATTTACACAATTTATTTACCTCAGCAGATATAAAGCAGTTACAAAGCAAAACCAAATGAAACTCTATCACCACAGCTACTGCACAGCTAAAAAACTGGCTGTATGTTTGTATGCAGTGTTCCCTCTGAGTTAGCTCAGTTTTTTAGCCTTTGGCTCACACATTTTTGCCTTAGCTCAGGAAAAATGGCCCGAGAACAAACTAATTTATGCAACAGCTCACAACTTTAATGACAGCAGCTCATGAAGTAGAATTTTTGCTCACAAAGGGCACCCAGCTTAGAGGGAGTATTGCTTGTATGTATCGCTTTGTAAACCACCTTGGGCACATTATATGAAGAAAAATGATTACAAATATTTTAATTAACAGACTGAATGAGAGGAAGATAGGCTGTGTGAAGGAGAGAGACCCCAGGTTATTCCTTTGTCAACTGTTTCTTTTTTAACACATCATTTGTCTGAACTATTAATTTATTTTAAAGTTTGAGTACCTTGAAAGAATCAAGGCCATAGGAAGAGGTCTACAGCTTCAGACAAAGATTGCACTTTTTGACAGGCTTGTTATATTCCCCCTTCTTTATGATCATGATACGGATTTTTTTTCAAATTTTACTGAAGAATAGTTTGTACAGACACTTCGATTATTCTTTTGATCAAAGCCTCTTAACTGGAAATTTCTCTACTGTTATAAAACATCTGGATGGAAAAACCCTGAACTCTAGATGAATGTTTATACAATCACCTTCTTGATCTATGTAGAATCCAAAGCACTGCATGTTTTGTATTTAAAGGTATGTCCACAGTGGCAGAAAAAAAAAATTCATGACATTTGTCTTCCTCTGAAAAATCTCATGTTTCTTATTACTGCTCCACTATTTCCTACTGAGGATGTATTCAGTTGTATGCATAGTTTTTAGTATGACTAACTCTCCCATGAGGGCAGAAATATTGTTGCCAGCAAGTCAACACAAGAACCAAATAAAAAACAAAATCCATTGAAGGAGGGGGTGGAGAAAAGGCACCAAGGGGCATCTTAAGAGGAGAGTGGTGAAGTGTTTCCAAGTAGGTCAGCAACAAAACAAAAGCTAGGTGAGAGGCACAAAGTAATTATCACATTTCTCCTGTCCTGAGCACAAGGACATTTTGTTTGAAGGCTAGCTCCTGCCTGCCATTTACTTTAAATTATATGAGGTTTGCTAAAAAAAATAACATGAGAAAAATTCATGGAATTTTTTTTTTTAAAGTTGGGACCCAAAATTACCTGAGGTCCTGTTTGTGGCAGGGAGAGCAAGGGCATCCATGGTGGAATGCCTGTCCAGAGGGGGTAGGCCAGCAGAAAGCGTGGGAAACTGGGGCCCACCTGACCTCATGCTGGCCCTATCAGTGGGTCTTGGGGATGCAGGCCCCCCAGGTGCTGTTTAGGGTGCCAAGCCACCGCTGCTCACCATCTTCAGCAATGGACAGCTTGGCCCACCTTCAAAGCCCTTTGGTTAGGTGTTGTTTGATGGGGTTTGCATGCAGCTTTGTTTCTATTGATCTTCTTTCTTGTCACAACTTGCCAATATCAGCATGGGACCAGATCCATTATCAGGAATGCTGCCCTGCATGCACTTTTTCCTGAGTTTGGGGATCCCCTTAAGAGATTTTGGCATGAGGGTCAAGTGGTACACCCAGCCTGGAGGCACAGCCAGGGATTACCCTCATGCTTAGGTGGCAGGGGAGACCACCTTGGGGCATCCATCCTTGTGGGATCCAGAGACCTGTCATCACAAGGTGTCCAGCAGATCATCAGCTGGCAGGGGGATCAGTCAATGGACAGGATTTAGTACCCCATACTGCACCAAAGTATACTACAGCTGTAACTAATGAAGTTGTGACCAATATTATTCCACTTTTCTGAAAAATTATGTGTGATTTTGTGTTATTTTAACTGAAGCTATTAATGGGGTTAGTAGTTGGGATACAGAGGAACTCTTTGTCTTGGGCACCTACCTTGCCCCTCCACTTGGTGCTGGGGCCACAACAAAGTTTATGTGAGAACACCATTACTTATTAAGTTGGTATGCCAGATTTGCCTAACCTTAAAAGGAAAAAAAAAGAACATGTAGCAGTTCTAGAGTGATTCTTGGTGCAGCACAAGTCTGTTACTCTCAGTACTTCTCTGGGGTAGTTTTTAATGTTTATGAAAAATAGTGAGTGGATCATATTTCACACTGCCATAAAACTACCTATGTTACCTATAACTATAGTCCCTGGGAACACAAGGACAGCCTTCTTTATTTCGTACTGGTCCAACTGCACCATTTGCTTCTCCTTTCTATTATATCAACCTGTTTTCAAATGAAGATGGAAGCATCATAAGGTAAGTATTTTCTGAATACCCAAGAAAATCAAAGAACTATAAAACAAAATTTGCTGTTCCTGTCCTTTCTGAATTTCTTTTCATCATGGCGTTTATGAAAGAGTAAAACGGCCTGTATTCAAAAACATAACAAAAACAGATTCTGTCTGATTTAATGCTCTTACATTTTGTCATTAAAAAAAAGTATGACTTTCGTTTTCATTGTCACAACATATTAACACTGGAGATGTTTATGCCTGCAGATGAATTCATTATAAAATGTCATAATTAATTATGGCAATTTAAAGAACAGGCTTTAAAAATCATTGGTAATTGAGAATAAGCAGGCATGGAAAATATTACAGAAAAAAACACAGTAAGACAATTAAAGATTTACATTAATTTGGTCTGGCATGTCTATGAAAACAAAATTTCATTCTGTTTAACACAATAGTTAACCTTAGGGTAGACTCTTAAGACTCCTAAAGACCTAGTGAAACTTTCTTCTTCTTCCTCTTCATTTCCTCCAGACATCAAGAACTGTGAAAACAAAAACTAGGAATAGTGATCAAGAACCTCATGTAATAGGGTTGCCAGACTCCCAAAAATCCAAACTCTTAGGCAGGGATTGGTGATGCCATGGAGCAAGAACTATAATCAATAATAATAATAATAATAATAATAGCTGTACTTCCACATGCCACTAGGAGTGTGCATTTGGGTTTACCCAAACTGAAAATATACCTGCAAAACACCTCATTAGTATTTTGAAGATATATTTCAGCAGCCAAAATGTATCCAGTATTTTTAGGAACACCAAAAATTATCCCTGAAAAAAATCCTAGATATATTTGGGAATTGCCAGCAAACCCAGAACAGCTGGAGGGCTTGAGCAGATTGCTCTGGCTGCTCAGCTGTTTTGAGGCTTCCTTCTGCAGTCCCTTTAAACGCAGGTTTTTTAAAGAAGAAGAAGAGATTGGGTTTATACCCTCCCTTCACTACCCGAAGGTGTCTCAGAGCAGTTTACAATCACCTATCCCTTCCCCTCCCCTTCACTCCCACACCCTGTGATGTAGGTGGGACTGAGAGACTTTGACAGAAACTTCTCTTGAGCAGAACAGCTTTGGCAAAGTTATAACTGACCCAAGGTCACTCCAGCAGTTGCACTATGGAGGAGTGGGGAATCAAACCTGGTTCTCCCAGATAAGAGTCCATGCAGTTAACCACTACACCAAACTGGCTGTCACCAAAGAGCCCCAGCTGAGCTCCCTCTCAGCAGTTTTTCGCAGCTTTGCCATTGCTTTTTCTCTCTGTGTAATTTTCAATTCAGGTCTATTGGGGGAGGGGGGGAGGGATTTCTGAAAAATCTTGGATCAGAATACTTTACCGGTATTGGGAAGGTTTTTTTCAGGAACCCTCCCCCCCCCCCCAAAAAAAATCAGGGCTAAGGAGAAAAATACAGAATAAAAAACTGCACGCTCCTGCATGTCACTAAGGTTTATGCCACATGGTGTCTGTGAATGTGTGTAGTCACAATCATATGACTTTGAAGAAACAAACTATTCACCATATTAAAATATCACATAGAAATTAGGTATGTGCTAAATATCAACTGTAATTGAGCTATGTCAGATAATTGCTTCCTAATTCCAATTTACACATGCAGTAGGTACCACAGACAGACATGTATTAAAAGAAGCCCTTACATGTGTGAGCTAGGTTACAGCCCTGCAATATCAGCCCAGCACCCTGAGGTCCAAGAAATAAGTCACCAAATCAGTCTGAAGACCTGAGATGTGGTAACTTTACCTGTTCAAAACACTTCCAACCACCAAATATTGGGGGGGGGGGGGAGTCAGTATGATATAGTGGACAGAGCAATGAGTTTTGGTATATCAAGGAATCCTAGGAAGCATAGAGATGTACATGAAAAAGAGGGGTTTTTTTTAAACCCTTGAAATATATTTTGAATGCTGTTTAATGTATGAGTGATTGTAGCACATCAACAAACCTAGAATGGTTATCTGGCTTGGGTTTTGACTGCTTTGAGGTAAAGGTGGGATATATAAATTCTCTCAATAAATGACTAACAATGATTCTAACCATGTATACTCAGATAAATAGCATTGTGTTCAATGGGATCCACTCCTTAGTTAGTGTGAGTACAATAGCAGCCCTAAGCTACAGCTGGTTGGTCTACTGAAACCACCTCTTTTCAAGGGTGTCAAATATCCAGCCCATGGGCCAGAACCAACCCACCCAGTTATAAGCCAAAATGCCCTTAAAACAAGGTTGGGGAATTGTCAGGTGGGCACCTGGCTTAGTCAGGATTTTTTACCGGTGTATACAGGATTCCACATCCAGAAATTAATGCTTAAAAATATTAGGGACTCTAATAAAGTAAAACAATTAAAATTTATTCAGAAAAATATAGGCTTTCATACAAGATAAAATACTCATAAAATCATACATACAGTCCTAAGAAAAATAGATAGAGAGATAGGGGAACACATGGGTAGACAAACAGGGTGATATTTACCGATCGTAGTCTTCAAGGAAGGCTCCAATGGCGATGAGCGATGAAGTGGCAGAGGGGACCCGAAACTTGGCCTTAGAATCGGGGATGGATCTAGGCAGTGGAAATTGGGATACTGCTAGAAGCACACCTGTGGGTAGCTAGTCCACAGGTTATAAGGACTCTCTTGAGCCCTTAGGGGATGGGAGGTACGAGGGAGGAGAAAGGTGGTCAGCTGATGTATGACATCCCAAAAAGGGGAGGCTTCACAGTGACCATAAGGGCTGGACTACTACGATAGCCAATAGGAAGTTCATTGATGTCACCTAATTGGGTGCCCATTCCTAACCAATGAACTTGCTTGTATCCTGGATATTTGAGTGAACTTTCAGGTTAAAATGCACCAGGGGGAGGCTCCAAAATGACAGCTGGGGAGAAGAATAGGAGAGATTACTGGGAGGGGAGATACTTAAGACTATTAGACTTATCGAAAAGGGTGACAATAGAGGGTCAAATCATGGCCTAGGTAACACCCAGTTTACACAAAGGAACTTGGCTCTGGCTGAAGATGGTCTTCCTCTTCTTCTGTCTTCTCCTTGGCACCAGTCTTTGTCTTGAGTTCCGTTAGACAAAGAAAGTGGCAGTTGGACGATTAGCCACTCCTGGGATGGGTAGGTTGCTTGCAGGCACAGGTGACAACTGATGTGTACGTGAGCTGTCCACTTCGCTGGAATGGAGTCAAGCCTGGTAGGAAGATGTCTGCGTGTGGTGTTAGCCCTCCAAAGTGGATTCTATGGTCAGTGCTTCAAAACTGTTCGCCTGGATAGCTCCTGGCGGCACAGTCTCCTCCGCTCTATGGCTGGGATGGACATCATACGGACCGACGGGAAGCCTTCCGTTCTCCTGATGGGCACTCTTGTACCGGTCTTGAGTGCCTTTGTAGCGTTATGGCTGCTTGTACTACATAAGTCCCTTTTACCCCTGGATAGGTTTACCCACACTCTCTGGCCAGACGTGTGTGAGTCACTTCTCCAGGTGCTCTGGCAACCAAGTTGGTGATTACGATGTTCTGTAAGGGGGCTTTTCCTCACACAGGTTCTTTTCTCCCCTTCCTGTCCTCACCCTTTGAACCTCTTAGGCTGCCTAAGTTCCCAGCTCCTTCAGCCCTCTTGTCTTTGCAGGCTGCAGCAGGAAGCAAAGTTGCAAGGAGAACTTGCAATGGGTTTTCCATTAAGGTCTCTGTGCCCAGATAGATAGGGCCCAGAGACCTTAATGGAAAATCCATTCCACAATTTCCTTGCAACTTTGTGCTGCAATGTGTTTCAATGGAGTGGTGATCAGCTTAACTTTTCAGCGTTCCTAGACAGCTGAAGCTCATGCTTCCTGGAGTTGTGTCCTTGCAAATAAAGGGCTAATGCTCTGAACCAACTTGTCTCTGCTGAATGGACCTGACCTAGTGAATACTCTAACCTGAGAACCCACAGCCAAAGGGGGATATTATACTGGAGAGCCATTGCCATTCTGAGCAGACCATGGAGGAGGAGGAGAAGCTTGCAATACCATTTCATTGTTTTCCCAGGCTCAGAACATTTTATATTTTTAGTTTCTGCTGTGATCCTCGTGCTTTTTCTTCATGTTTTATTTTAAAAATTGCATTGCCATATTCCACTATTACCCCAGCTTTCCATTTTAAACAAAATATTGCAAGAGTTTTAAGCATGTTTGCATTTTAAGTTAAAAATAATATATTTAATTGTGTTTCTGTCTTTATAAAGTTTATATCTCTGATACTTCACATTGCATTTTATAACGCACATGACCCAGGCCCACAAAGTCCCATTTGTGTCACATCCAGCTGTCTTAACAAATGAGTTCAACACTCCTGCTCTGTCTCTTCCTGATGAGACACAAGGTATATTGAGATGGGCTAGAGAAGCCACTTCAGTTTCTGGAGATTTGAGGTGGAGCCTACAGAGGGCAGGGTTTGGGGATGGGAGGGACCTTAAAAGGGTATAGTCCCATAGAGTCCAACCTCCAAAACAGCCATTTTTTCCCAGTGTCCAGGGCGGGCTCCCATCCTTGACAGGCAAGCTGGGAGAAACCCATTGCCCAAAATCCCTTACCCAGAGAGGGAGGCAGCAGGGAACCCAGGAGTAGTGGCCAGCCAGGTGAGGCAAGCAGCAGTGGGCCCCAACTAAGCAGCAGCTCTCATCACTGCTAGGGAGGAGGATGGATATTTGGACAATCTGGCAGCAGCCTGCATAACTGAAGGCGAGCAGCCAGGAAGTGTCAGGGTAAGAAGAAGATGGAGGAGAGAAGTGGGACCTGATACCTTTAAAGCCTAAGACAAAAAGCAAAGGACAGGCAGCCCTGAGAGTGTGTATACAGCCTTCTTTCATCACTTCCAGGAAGAGATGGGGCTGAACTCTAACTGGGACCAAGGTCCAGGGAGTGGGGCCAAAGGTGTTTACATAAGGAAGGCTTTCATGCTAAACTAGAAAGGAAAAACTGGTTGTATAATATAGTGGGTTCTAGGCATGGCAGAGTCTCATGTAGTGATAACAAGCTCTTTATTAGGAATCACATAGTAAAAGTTACAATGCAAGAATGAAGATGGGGCCTGCAGGCCCAACTTATATACATCATCTAGGTTCCCACGCTAGCACATCATTGGGTCATTCAAACTGGTGGGGGCTTGTGATTGGTCTAGGGCTGCAGGGATTTGGATCCTGCAGCCCTTTGTTCCCATGTCCCCAAGCTCAGTCTGCCTGGCTCAAATGAGCTAGCAGGAATATACAAGTCTTCCATTGAGTCCACCTACATAACATCCCTCCCTTCTTAGTTTGCAAGCCTAGTGAACATAGCCTTTAAGGTATGCGGGCTTGCGGTGCTTTCGCGTCGACTGCCTGAGCACTGGAGCTGGTGGCGACGTGGTTTCTGCACCCGGAGGTCCAGGTGCCGAGGGGGATTCTGCTGGCTGGATGGGGCCCTCCGCGGCCTCTGGTGCTGAGGGTGGTTCTGTCTGTTCCAGTGTAACTGTGGGCTCTTCCGCTCCCTCCGGCTCAGGAGTTGTTTTGCCTAGATCAGGCGCCAGGGTGGTTGCGTTCTCGTCTTTTCCCCCGGGTGCCTCTCGCCTGCATAATTGGTCAATGTGCTGTTTTACTGTGCATCCCCCCTCTGTGATGACTTCATACATGACAGTCCCTAGTACCTGGGATACTCATGCTGGTATCCAGGCTGGCCGTTCCCCAAAGTTTTAGGCAAACACCAAGTCCCCCATGTCAAACCCCCGGAGGGCCCGGACTGCCTCTGGTATCTCCTGTAGGTCGGGTGTGCAGTCTGGGTGTATGTGATCCAGGAGGGTTGTCAACCGCCGGCCCATGAAAAGCTCTGCTGGGCTGCAGCCAGTGACCATACTGGGGGTGGAATGCTGTGCTAAGAGGCACTCGGCGGATTGCGCTTCCCACTCCCCATATATTATGCGGCGGAGTGTTTCCTTCATAGCCCACACCATTCTTTCCACTTGGCCATTTGTGGCTGGGTGGAAGGGGGCTGACCTTATGTGTTTTATTAAATTCCGGCTACAGAAATCCTGAAACTTGGCTGAGGTGAAGGCCGTCCCATTGTCGGATACCAACGTGTCTGGGAGGCCATGTGTGGTAAAAACCCTGCGGAGCACCCCTAGTGCTGCCCGCGAAGAAGTAGAGGCTACTGGCACTACCTCCAACCATTTGGAGTAGGAGTCCACAATGAGGAAGAATAGATGCCCCTGGAAGGGCCCCGCAAAGTCGAGGTGCAGGCGGGACCAGGGAATGCGAGTGGACTCCCACTGTTGGGCGGGGGCGCGGGGCAGTGCCAGTCGTGTCTCCTGGCATGGCTGACATCAGGCCACCCAGGATTCTATGACGTCGTCAATTCCTGGCCACCAGACATAGCTGCGGGCCAGCGCTTTCATGCGTACTATCCCTGGATGGGTTTCGTACAGCGCTGTTAGGATGCACTGCCTGTTGTGGGGAAGTAGGGTGGTGATGCCCCCAGTACGCAGCAGTGCCCCCAGTACTGCTGTCAGCGCCTCAATGATCTTATCGAAGGAAGACATCTCTAGCGTCTCTGGTGCGACCAGGCCCTCTACTAGCTGTAGTGTGGCGATGCTGCAGTTGCTTAGCAGGATGGCCTTCTTGATTTCGAGCTCATCCTCCTTGATTCGCTGTGCCACGTCAAACTCTGGAATGGAGTTTTGTGATCTGGACACGACGGCCATGATCGGGCTGGGCGGCGGTGCCAGTTGCACGGCGGTGCTGGAGCTCGGTGTGCTTGGTGGTACCAGGGTGCCCTGGATCTCGTTTATCCAGATCCCACCTTCGTTGCCACTATAATATAGTGGGTTCTAGGCATGGTAGAATCTCATGTAGTGATAACAAGCTCTTTATTAGAAATCACATAGGAAAAGTTACAATACAAGAATGGGGATGGGACCTGCAGGCCCAACTTATATACGTCATCTAGCATATCATTGGGTCATTCAAACTAGTGGGGGCTTATGATTGGTTTAGGGTAACAGGGTTTTGGCTCCTGCAGCCCTTTGTTTCCACATTTCCAAGCTCAGTCTGCCTCAAATGAGCCGGCGGGAATATCCAAGTCTTCCCTTGAGTCCACCTACATAACAGGGTGGAACACTAGGGTTGCCAATAACCAGGTGGGGGCAGGGGATCCACCAGTTTGGAGGTCCTTCCCCCGCTTCAGGGTCACCAGAAAATGAGGGGGGAGGAAATGTACTTATATACATCATCTAGGTTCCTGTGCTAGCACATCATTGGGTCATTCAAACTGGTGGGGGCTTGTGATTGGTGGGGAATGTGGGAACAAAGGGCTGCAGGATTCAAATCCCTGCAGCCCTTTGTTCCCACATTCCCAAGCTCAGTCTGCCTGGCTCAAATGAGCTGACGGGAATATCTAAGTCTTCCCTTGAGTCCACCTATATAACAGGGTGGAACATTAAGGTTGCCAATAACCAGGTGGGGGCAGGGGATCCACCGGTTTGGAGGCCCTTCCCCCGCTTCAGGGTCATCAGAAAGCGAGGGGGGGAGGAAATGTCTGTTGGGCACTCCATTATTCCCTATGGAGACCTATTCCCATAGGGAATAATGGAGAATTGATTGGCATGTATCTGGGGCTTTGAGGGGGCTGTTTTTTGAGATAGAGGCACTAAATTTGCAGCATAGCATCTGATGTCTCTCCTCAAAATACCCTCCAAGTTTTGGACTGCGGGGTCCAATTCTATGAGCCCCCAAAGAAGGTGCCCCTATCCTTCATTATTTTTAAGGAACCTCCTCTCCTTCCTGTTCTTGACAGGAAGGCCAGCCCAAATCTCTGTAGTTTGAAGATCAGTTTAATTCCAAGAGACCTCCAAACCCCACCTGGAGAATGACAACAGTTGATGGGCCACTTTCCCAGAATGCATTCCTTCCTAGAAGAAGGCAGTGGCAACAGTGATGTTTAGGGGACAGGTGAGTGAGCCAGGAAAGAAAGTACATAGAGGACATATCTTTTCACTGCTTGCTTTCCAGACGTGTTGCTGCTGTAACTAATTTTCTGGCTGGTGTTTCTGAGGGTATGAAAGGGTCCTATCTCAGGCAACTGGCTGCAGGGCTCTTAATTCCCAACAGAAGAAGCATAAAGTGGAAGCAGATAACAGCATCTAACAGTACTGGGTTCACAGACATGTTATACATTCATTAAAAAGAGACATCAGAACATATTCAAAGTAATGCAAGGCTGGTTTTAATGTGAGTCAGTACACACCCCAAGGTGGAACTTCCCAGAGCCCTGAGGCTTATCTAAATATCTATGGTCATGTCATTATTTCTTAAGCAGAACTGAAAGAAGGACAAGTAGTGCAATTCTATGAAGCATTACTCCATTCTAAGCCTATTTAAATCAGTGACCTTGAACTGGAGTAACTCTTCATAATATTGGACTGAAAATTATTCCCATGACTGTTCTTCTAAAGCATAGTACAATAGAAATGTGACAAATACATTTTACTTCCTTTATTGGACATTAGGGGAAAAGCTACAAATGAAATCTAGATATTAAAATTAATTTAAAAATTTAAAAAATGAAATCTAGATAGTTATTGTAGATTAGTCAGTTATCCAGTATTTACACAGAACCATAGAATCACAGAGCTGGAAGGGACCATACAGGCCATCTAGTCCAACCCCCTGCTCAATGCAGGATCAGCCTACAGCATTGCCAACAAGTGTTTGTCCAGCTGCTGCTTAAAGACTGCTAGTGAGGAGGAGATCACCATCTCCCTCAGTAGCTGATTCCACTGTTGAACAACTCTTCCTGTAAAAAAGTTTTGCTTAATATCCAGCTGCTACCTTCCTGCCCTTAATTTAGACCCATTATTGCAAGTCCTATGCTTTGCTGCCAACAGGAACAATTCCCTGCTTTCCTTTAAGTGACAGCCCTTCAAAAACTTAAAGAGAACAATAGGCAGATATTTTGGGTATATTTAAGGTAACAACTGGCATAGTTAATAATATGGGAAAATTAGTGGTAGAGATGGCATTGATGATGTAATGGAGATCATAGGTTTTTCAGTCCATTCCTTTAACAGTATTTGATTTCCTGATCTTCTCTTAAGTTAGGAAAATTCTTGCTTCTCTGCAATAGCTTGCTGTATTTGCTTCCTGAAAACTGATTAAATAACAAGAGGACTGTTTCATTAATCCTTAGCAGTCCTTTCCCCTAAATGGCATGTGTAGTGAGTGACAATTCATCTATTTCAAAGGAGGCACATTAATTCACAATGGGTGGCGCCTCTCAAGGCTGTTCTTGAAGGTTTTTTGTTCAGTTGCAATCTGCCAATCAGGTAAACTGGAATAAGCAGACTTCAGGGTGGATTGATTTGATACAGGACATGCCCCATAGCAACTGCACACATTCCCAATTGGAGTTGTAGACTTCAAATAGAAGCCTGAAGTCTTCTTATTTTGCAGTGTCTCAGAGCAGTCCTTGTCAGCCTTGTGGACCAGCTGTCAGGATGAAAACAGTGAATGGGGATTTTCTACTTTGGTTTAATGTTACTTTGGATATTTTACAACAGGGGCAACAGACCTTTGCTGGCTCTTGGTTTTGAACTGGTAGCTATTTTAAAATTAAATATGCAAGAATGGTCTGAATGGAGTTTGGCTTGCAATCTGTAGTTTAATGCCTCTTGAAATTTCTGATATTTCTATAATTATACTGTTTATTTTATAGTTTAAACAATTGCTAATGATGTATTAAATATTGTTTACAATCATATGCTTGTCACATTTTTCATATTGTGGGTTCTGGTGATGCTTTCATTTTCTAATTTACAATACACCCCAATTTTACATATACCTTCTCATACGTGTACTTTGTTTGTTTGTTTTACTTCAAATATAAGCCTGAGGAAGTCCTATGCAGCAATGTCCCATAGTTGCCTTTTCTGCCATGTGGACCAAGTGGATTGGGTTTTTCTACTTTTACTGGTCTAGTGTGTTAGCCCTGTCTGTATGTTGACCAGCTGTAGCCTGATTGGCTTCTATGATATATGATGATCTAGCAAGCGACTCAGAAAGTTCAGGCAGGCTTCACAGGCTTCATGATCAATACACCCCAATTTTAGGTATACTTTGTTGTACTTGTATACTTTGTTTTTGAGAGCCAGTTTGGTGTAGTAGTTAAGAGCACGGACTCTAGTCTGGGAGAACTGGATTTGATTCCCCCACATGCAGCAGCTGGGTGATCTTGATCTCAGCCACAGTTCTCTCAGAGCAGTTCTCAAAAGAGCTCTCTCAGCCCCACCTACCTCATGGGATGTCTTTTGTAGAGAGAGGAATGGAAGGTAAGCCACTGTGAGTGAAGGGATGATATAAATCCAATCTCCTCCTACTCTTCCTCCTCCCTTTTGACCAGTGTTGCTGCTATTTTATATCTCCAGGTTCTTCTTTTTTGACTGCCTGCTCCCTGAATCAGTCCTTGTTCATCTATCTGCTTGTCTTGCTTCACGGTCTATTTGCTGTTCTTCAGTCTACCTGCAACCCTGGTACTTCAGGGCGAGTTCATCCATGAGGTGAGGTGATTGTCTCAGGCAGCAAATTTTGTCCAGGAGAAGGAAGAATTATTTCTCCTCATCTCTCCCCTCAAAAGCCATCATGACTTCCTCAGCTCATGCAACATTCTTCCTCTTTTGAATGCAACATCATTTTGGTGTTCTGGAAACACTGAGAAAATGGTAGGGATGGTGGGGGAACCGTGAAGTAAGGGGTGGTGGCAGGAGGCAAAATGTCTGGAGCTGTCCCGGTTAGCTTGTATAAAGTTCCTTAAAACATCAGTCTGTTATATTCAATTAGTCTCTCTGTTGTATATTTACTTCATAGACTCATTTCCTTGGATTAGTTCTGACTCTTGATTCTTGGCCTGAATCCTCCAAAATGTCCCTGACATAAATATGCTACATAATGTCAAGCCAGCAATTTCTTGTTGACATAGAAGGACTCTAATGTAGACATTCAACACTGCCACTTGCTACAGTTCATTCTTCACAATGGTCAAGGTCACGCCACACATTCTGAGAAGGACCTCTCCACTGTCCTTTATCTCATCAGATTCACTGAAGTCACATCACAGAATTCTAGCTTAAAATTTGTAGACATTTTGGGGTATGAAGGCTTTTTGGACAACTTTTATCAAGGCTTTAAACATGAGCATCTGGCTCTTCAAACTGACTAACTGCTCTGCCATGCTTACTTAAAATTGATGCAATTTTTCTTGGGTAATGTAGAGAGAAGAAAAAGAGTTCACATCAGTTCTTGCCATGCTGTAAGAGAATTTAAATCTATGACCTTATGGTGTTTAGCTTAACAGGGCCAGGATATGAATATTTTATCCAGTGTTTTCCAAACAGGAAGGAATTCATAGATGTTAGGCAGCTCATCTGTGGTTAAAACAGAAGAATGTGGGAGTATTTCATTTGGAGCCCTGCACCTGGAAACTCACAGTGCCAGATGGGATTCTTTTTATCCTGGGTTTACTGGCCCTACTGAATTGTAGCTCAGACATTCCGGCTCCCTGTTTGGCAGAGAAGCTCCATGGTGCCAGTTTCACAGATATCTGTGTAGCATTATAATGACATCTTGGAAATGCAGATGGAATATTGATGCTACATACTTGTTTGTGTGGGATAAATGATCATATAATACATCTGCCAGTGATTCAACTTCCTGAGGGTAATTTTTTACATGGCAGGGTTTCTTCTTCTTCTTTTACAAAATAGACCCACAAGTATTCCCATGACAAGGTTTTCCCCTGGTTTGTTGAATCAGTTTCCATCTTTGTATCATCACAAATGTGACAGGGGATGCCACTTCCAAGAGTCTTTTCAGGATTTCTCTGCTATACTTAATATATCATAGATTATCTGAAGAACTGGTCTCATGAATGAATTGATCTCATGAAAAAAAAACATATTGGAAGCAAAATTTAGATTAAATGTTGCAATTTTGTACATTTGGAACACTTGTGCAACTATGGCAAACTTGCTGAAATCGCCAGTGTTTTGTTAAATGCATTTTTATCCTGCCCTTCCTCCACAGAGCTCAGTGTGCAGTACACGTTTCTCTTGTCCTCCATTTTAATCTCACGGCAACTCTGTGAAGTAGATTAGGTTGACAGAGAATATCTCTCAAGGTAAAACAGTAAACTTCAGGGCAAGTTTATTCATATGTAGTTTTATTTCATTTTATATTCCACATTTCTCCCCAAAGGGGACTGAAAGTATTTTACAATATTCTCTTCTTTTCTCATGTTATGTGAATTTAACCAAGGTCTCTCCAGTCCCAGTCCAACAATCTAACCAGTATACTGTACTGGATCAAGGACTCTATGTTCTTGAAATATTCTGTTCATGAAATCTGGTCAAATCTTACAACAACTATCAAATATCACTGGATGAAACCCTCTCACTTGATGAACAGATACTATAAAACTGTAGGTCCCTTCACACTGCTACCTTTTACATCTCTTCAATAGCATCTAGAATCAACAATGCTGGTATTTATAAACTATCTACAGTAAACTCCTAAGCAGAGTTACACCACTGTCCCCTTCTTAGGCCACTCATTTTATTTGAAGGGTATAACTGCTTAGCACTTCATTGCTAATTACTTAGTTTATAGCACTGTTGTATGGTCAAGTGACATCAGTATCAGAATATTATTGTTGACAATTATACAAACTCTTCAAACAACACAATAGACAAATTAAGACTAATTCACAGATTCAAAATATATATCCAGTTTATTTAAATACAATGGAACTCAACTGTGAAAAATGTTCCCAAAAGCTCTCAATAGTGGTTCATTATCCAGTGTCCCCAGAGCAATCTTACTCACAATCCACTTTGTAGAAGGTGCAGACAGTACAACAAAGTAGATCAGTGAGTCGCTACTTATTGTTTATCACTAAACTAACTAAAATCACATATTGTTGGGGGGGAAAGCATAGGTACATTAATCATTGCTACTTACAGTACAGAAATCCCTAATTTTAATTTACTTAGACCTTTGTTTAGAATTACAAATGGATCATAGTTTAAATCTTAAATAAAATATAAACTACTTCCCCTGTGAAGATCGTCTCGCCTTATGGTTTGTTGCATCAGCTATCAGGTGTATCTCTAGGAGTTCTGTGGGTGTTGATCTCAGGCAGTCATTGAAGGGTTCAGCTGTTAACAATTCCTGCTCCTTGCTCTTCTCAGCTTCTTTAGTTGTTTCTGGTCACCAATGCTCTCCCAGGGAGAAATCTTCACTTCTTCCCAACTAGCAGTTTCAGATCTGTGTCCTTTTTGGATCCAAAGCCTAGAAACAGGCTTTGCCTTTCAGAGAGCACCTTCAGCATGTTTCAATTTAACACCTCCAAGGGGTTATTATATTGAAACATGCTGAAGGTGCTCTCTCCTTTCAGCTAGCTCAGTCTTGCTTTGTACCATCTCTCCTAGTCGTAGTGGCCTTTTCAAAAGCATGCCCCATGAGCCCTTGCTAAGCATGCAAATTAATACAAAGCTATGTACACATCAGCTATCCGGCCTAAGTATCTGCAGTCTATTAATCAGACTAAGCCCCAAACCTTTTTTCCAAAAGAGCCTTACAGTAGGATGCCTTAAGGAGGACCATTTTGGGCAGTGAGCAGAGGAGTTGTAGACAGCTCAATTTTTTAATGTGTAAACTGAAATAAGATAGCAAAACAAAAGTACTAGAGTAAAGAACAAACTAATAATTGCACTTTCACACACTAAATAAAGCACTTTCAATCCATTTTCAATGCACTTTGAAACTGGATTTTACTGTGTATGGCAAAATCCACTTGTAAACAGTAACTGAAGAGAACAGAAACTGCATTATTTAGCATGTGTGAAAACACTAAAAACAGAATGAAAAGATACAATGAAGTGTAAGTCTCAAGTATTGTGTATCTGACATAGGTAATAAACAGCACGGAAGATAAGAGAAACTCAATGAGCACTTATTTGGTGACATATCTTGCTAAATAATATCTATGATCAGGTGTTGGGAAAGATGTATCTGGAGAACTGCTGCCAGATGAGATAGTTTTGACTCTGAAAGAACTGTTGAAAAACAAAAAAAAAACCCTTCTCACAAAACAATATTTGGTGATTTATGTGATGTTGGGGAGTAGGCTTGCCACAGCTCCTGGCCTCTGTGGTGCATTCATTTCAAGGTGAAAGCTGAGTCTACCCATGCAACAGAACAAAGTTGGAGCCCTCTCTCTCTCTCTCGGTTTGACTTCGCGAACAAAGATTTAAGAAGGGTGCAGTAGTTGGAGCCCAGTGACTCCTTTAATATCAACAAAGTTTTTATTCTTGCAAGACTTTGACTACTGCACTGAAGTGTTATGCCATGATCTAAATGCTATAGGTGTAACCCAGAAAAAGCAAAAGTGAACAAGGAAGACTACATACTGTCTTGTTGTTATGAAATTTTGAATTAGGAAAGATTGAAATTTGTTTATTCAAGTTGATATGAACTGTGGACTCCCTTCTGGATTGTTTGAACACCATTATGGACTAATTTTTTTTTTCTTGTATTGGGGGCTGTCTTTGTATATGGCTTGGATATCTTTTCTATGGATATTTCATTCATAAGAGATAATATTTTGTAGATTGAATATATTGTTATGTATTCATACTATTTGTGAGTTTTTTGAGGCTGGTTGGTAACGGAAATCTAGGTTTTGGTTCTTCTTCCCACCTGGAGGTTGGCAACTGTGCAGTCTGCACACTGTTATAGAAGCTGTGTCAGCTAATGCAGCAGAGTTTTGCCCAGCTCAGCCCTGCCTAACTTCTGGGTAAAGAAACTTAACCTGTTCATTGAACTTTTCTACTGCAAAATATTAATACTAGCCACATTCCTGATGAGCTGCCAAGAATTCTTGATTTGTTTTGGCTCTTCTTACCTATGCATATTTGATACTGGGCAGTGTGGCCTTGTCAGCGAAGCAATGCAAGACTGAGTTTTCTGATGACTACTCTTCAGATTTCCACTTTTTTTCCTCTTGTGTCTTAGGGAATTGAGTCATCAAGATATCCAAAAGATTTTAATAAACTGAAAACCAATTTGCAGAGAATGTTAGGGCTCATTCCTTATATCCACCCACCTGTGCCTAGAGTAAATGTGCCATAATACTCTCAGCAGCTCTCTCTGGCACATGAAGTCTGAATAGATTTCATAGCCCCCTACCTTCTAACACATAGAAAATGAGATTAAACTAATGAGTAAAAAAGGGATACTGACAAATGAAGATTTCTCTCATGGTCTCCCTTTCAGACTTTATTGTCCAAAGAGAATTCTTGGATTCTGTCCAGCCATTTGGTTTGTTCTGTATTAATACATAATTTAAAAGTGAGAAAGTGATCACAGATGCAAAACAGGATGATAAATAGCATGGCTGATCATTTGAAGCACAATATAATTAAATGCTGGTTTCCTTCAAAATGCCAGCATTTTACAATATCTTTTATCCATGACAAAAGAAATAGGGGACTCAAGAGAAGGGCTGTGGTTCATTGTTAGAGCACATGTTTTGAACACAGAATGTCACAGGCTTATTCGGTGACATATCTTGCTAAATAATATCTATGATCAAGTGTTGGGAAAGATGTGTCTGGAGAACTGCTGCCAGATGAGACAGTTTTGACCTAGGAGGACCAATGGTCTGACTTGCTGGGAAGCAGCTCTTTATGTAGTACATGAGACAGCCTAGGTCAGTCACTATTGTTCAGGTTGAATCCTGACAGTTTTGTATGCTCAAAAGAACAAGAGGCTTACTCTCTCAAATTCCTACCAAAGTGGATAGGAATGTTTCCCAAGCAAGGTCTATTGTCAGTGCCACCTTTGTCTAAGGCACAGTCCTCAAAAGCCTAGGCTCATGTTTTCAGTGATGGAAACACCTTCCAGGAAAGGGGGGGGGGGGTTCTACCCTCCTGGCTTTCCAGCAAGGCCGTAAAACTGAAATATTCTGGGCAGATTGAAGGAGGATGTCTTGCCAGAGGGGCAGGAGGTGTTTTTAGCTGGGTGTGTTAATGTGGTTTTAGTGTATTTAATATTTGTTGCTTTAATGTATTGTTCTTATTTCTGTGATAGTACACTATTTTATTGTACTATATATATTACCTGCATTGGGTCCTGAGTTGCTCAGGAGAAAGGCAGGCTTATAAATATTTCAAAGGGAAAAATTTAACAAAAAATAAAAAGCACATCTTGTTCTTTCAGATAACACCAAGAAGACTGGGGATAGGATGCATGAATCATATATGCCTCCTTGTTCACAACTTCTTTTGAATGCTCAAAGCAGCCCATAGAGTAAGTATATTTGTAGTCAGAACTGGATATCAGCATCATCAAGTGAAGGCTTACATGTAGAAAATAGATCTCAGAAATAGGGTTGTCAGCACTGCCTTGGCAAATACTGAGATATTTTGATGGCAGAACAGGGGGGAGATGGCAGCCTGCTTGCGAAAACTTGATCCTTGCCCAATTAAATAGAAAATTAAAATCCACAGGAAACTTCTGTTGCTAGTCATACACTGATACATCATGCTTTACTCAAGACCTGATAGAGGTAGGGAAATCCATTTGAAATAAATAATCCTCTGGGCATTCTGGCTCCACCAACAAATATTTTGATTTTTGTTAGAGATGGGAGTATAGCAATATGACAGTGGTGTGGATCCCTAGGAAGCTTCCCATAGTTATGGTGACTCTTAGGGTGCGATCACACGAGAGATTTGGCCTGACCTAGCCATGCCTCCCATCCTGGTTTAATGTGCATGATCACATAAACACATTTGCCTCCTGAGTCCTGCCTGTCCTTACCTCATTTTAGGATGGACTGGGACCAGATTAAATAGCTACCTGGTACTCCCTGGTAGCAAATCTCTAAAGCATATGTAGGGTGCATTTCCTGGCTGTCTGAACAACTTCTGTGATTGCACCCTTACGCTCAACCTGATCTTCTGTTTTGATCAAATGTTAAATGAGACTTAATGATGAGCAGATTATTACATTACTTGTACTTGTGTACATTATACACAAGTTGAGACACAAGTTTGTCCCTATTTTGTGGTAGTGATGCCAGCAGAGCACAGTTTTCATTGAACACTGTGTCAGTAAAAAGCCATGTACTTGGTCCATATTGTGAGGGGGCCTTTCTGGCTTGCATTAATGATGTAAACTTGGGTGATTCAGAGGCTTGTTGTGATTTCTTAGGCATTTTGAAGATAAAGTTGATTTGGATGCTAATAATGTAGGAGATTAGTCTCCGGCTGCGATCACACACCCTAAATAATTTACTTTCAGTCCACTTTCAGTGCATTTTCCAACTCGATTTTACTGTGCGAACTGACAAAATCCAATTGGAAAGTACTTTGAAAATGGGTTGAAAGTGGATTATTTAGTGTGTTTGATCACAGCTTCAGAATGTTAACAAAGAGTTATGATTTATTGATTTATTTATTTTATGAAATTTATATCCTGCCTTCCCCTACAAGTGGGGGTCAGGGCAAGTTATAGTAAACAAGTTAAAAATGAATAAAACAGTTCCATAATTTCAATTACACTTTAAACCAGCTAATAGCTAAGGGATGGTGATCCATAATTGTTTGGTCACAATTGCTAAAATGCATATCAGTAATTGTGTTTTATGTTCAGAGACTGTGAGCCTGGGGACATACTTATAATATCTTGCTAGAGAAAGTTGCTTGGATTGGTCCAGAGAAGAGTGAATGTTTTCCTGTAGAACAGAGACTGCTCCAGGAGATTTTTTTTTCTCAACTCAGCTGAGTCCTGGGCATATGGTTGCAATCACTTGATACTCTGGGCAGGTGGGCCATGGTTCAGTGTCCACCCCTTGCCTTCCAAAAATCAGCAACATTAAATATGACTATAGAATTTGACTTATTTTTTAAATGACATAGACATTTTGCCAACGTAAGATGTCGAACATAATTAAAGCACCCTCTTTTTTTCACCTCTTGCCACAAAAGTAGGGTTGCCAAGTGTGACTCAAGAAATATCTGGGGACTTTGGGGGTGGAGCCAGGGGACTTTGGGGGTGGAGCCAGGAGCAAGGGTGTGACAAGCATGATTGAACTCCAAAGGGAGCTCTGGCAATCACATTTAAAGGGACTGCACACCTTTTAAATACTTTCCCTCATTTGGAAATAACGAAGGATAGGGGCACCTTCTTTGGGGGCTAATAGAATTTAACCCCCTGGTCCAATCTTTTTTAAAATTTTGGGAGTATTTTGTGGAGATGCACCAGATGCTATGCTGAAAATCTGGTGCCTCTGTCTTAAAAAGCAGCCCTTACCAGAGCCCCAGATATGTGCAGATCAATTTTCCATTATACCCTATGGAAATTGGTCTCCCTAGGGTATAACGGAGTGCCTAGCAGACACTCCTCCCCCATATACTTTCTGATGATCCTGAAGTGGGGGGAGGGCCTCCAAACTGGAGGATCCCCTGCCCCCACATGGGAATTTCTCATTATTGACTGTTTAGAAGTAGAGGCTACTTAGAAGTAGAGACCACAGGTTTTTCTCTTCGCCCTATTATTTTCTTGTAATAAATGTTTTGATAGTATAGTGTTTATTGTTTCACCCTGATGTTTTTTCTATTATAGCTTTGCTTAAACTCAGGGAGCCCCCTTTTTTTCTTCCGTGCCCACATGGGGATTGGCAACCCTACACAAAAGGGAAAAGGGGAGCACTCTGAATGGATAATAAATTACAGATCCATGGATCAAAGAGAAGATTACTATCCCAGCCTTTCAAGAAAGTGGAAGGTGTCTATGTCTTCCTGAAAACAAAGCAGAGGAATCTTTCCATTAGTAGAAATAATTTCCATGCTGTGTATTACAGCCCCAGATCTATTTAATATGAAATTCAATGCATTTTTTTAAATCATTCATCAAACTCAAATGTCTCTCAGTTCATATCATGACCACACTCATCATACTTAACAGCTTTCATGATTAGTTAATTATTAACAAGCTTTTCTTCATAGGCTTCCTTTTGCTCACTGTGTGGCTCCCATTTATTCAAAGGAATTGACCATCATTTGTTGCAATAAATACCATTAATTTTTATGGATTAGCTTTCATTTTAATGAAACATATACTCAAGAGTAATCAATCTACCGTAACTGGGGCCAAGGATGTGGTGGATTTTCCATATTAAGGAGTCTGTTTCTTTTCTTTTTGTTTTGTTCTTTTAGACACCATGACATTTCATTTATATTGCAAAGCTATGGAATCCTATATGCTAGATACTGGCTTGTAATTCATAACAATATCATTGTGATAGCTTTTCTGTTTTCTTAAAATAAATGCTGTACCTTGTAAATGTAAAACATATCTGATTCTTAACAAAAGTTGTTTGGACATCTGCATTGTCATGGGGGATGATGCATAATATTTGAACATATTTAAGTGAATCTTCAGTTCCCTTAGCTGGTTATATCTTTTTTTTTCATTTTAAATCTCTTTATTTTACAGATTCCATATACAAAAAAGGAACTATACATACACAAACACAACCACACCACCACCACCACCCACCCATCCACACTAAGGAGTTAGAGGGTTTTACCATAACAAAATTCCGATTTTTTCATAGAAATTCCCATACTTTTTATCCAAACATATACATCATCCCATGTCTTTCTACACTCTTGTAAATTCCCACCTCTTAATCTAATAGTTAACGTGTCCATTTCAGCTGTCTCTAACAGTTTTTGTAAAAATTCGTCCCTGTCCGGTATCTTAGAGACTTTCCAATATTTTGCATATAATATTCTTGCAACTGTTAATATATGCAGCAAGAGTTTCTTTTTTGATCTGGAGATGTTTCCTTTACACAAATTCAACAAATACAATTCCGGAGTATGTTGACATCTTATTCCTGATATTTTTTGAATCCAGATATTGACCTGGGTCCAGTATTTTTTAGCATACGCACACTGTCACCAGATGTGATAGAGGGACCCTTTTACTCTCCTACATTTCCAACATTTATTTGAATACTTAGGATATATTTTACTCAATCTTTTGGGTGTTAAATACCACCTATATAGCATTTTGTATAAATTTTCTTTGAACACTGATGATTTGGTTAGTTTTAAATTTTGATTCCAATTTTTTTCCCATTCCTCTAAATCGATACTATATCCAAAATCCTTCAACCATTTTATCCAGCTTTCTTTAACCATTTCACTTTGCATTTTAATTTGTAACAGCCAATTGTAAATTTCGAAATAAGTTTCTGATTATCATGAATTATCACATCAAATTCATTTGGTTTTTTACTAAATCCCATTTCCTTATCTGATTGGTATTTGGATTTTACTTGATTCTTCAACCATCAATCCAATTTCACACTGTCATCCAAATTTAGGTTGTTCTGTTTGTCCAGTAACACACCATAATTATAATTATTTTCCCAGCAGTATAAATTGGGTTGACTGGAAGCTTCTATTGGTGAAAGCCAAGATCAATCAATCAATCAACATTTTATTTATATCCCACCCTCCCCGCCAAAGCAGGCTCAGGGCAGCTAACAACCTCAAATGGTACATACATGTAGATCATATTTTTAACTTCATTCCACACTTTATATAATGACTTTCTTATTTCATGTCTGAGGAAGATATTTTTTCTCATTGGAGGCTGATACCAAATATAGGCGTGCCAGCCTCTTGCCAGTCCTATACCTTCCAGTACCAATAATCTTTTATTTTCTAACATGAACCAATCTTTTAACCGTGCTAAACAGCATGCTTTATGATAGATTCTCCAATCAGGCAGGGCTAGACTGCCTCTTGATGTGCTATCTTGCAAAACCTTTAATTTAATTCTCGGTTTCTTGTTTTGCCAAATAAATATTGTAATCATTTTATTTAATTGCTGAAAAAAGGTTTGCGACAGAATAATTGGTACCATCTGGAATAGAAATAGTATCCTAGGCAGTGCATTCATTTTAATTGTGGCAATTCTCCCCAATAAAGAAATTTGTAAATCTCTCCATCTGAGTAAGTGTGTTTGAATTTCTTTTAGAATCTTATTGTAGTTGTCCCTTTGTAAAGTTTTTAGATCATTTGAAAAATAAATACCTAAATATTTAATTTTCTTTTCATGTTTAAAACCAGATTTCATTTCTAATTGAACAATTTGATCTTTAGTCATGTTTTGAGTCAAAAATTTATTTTTCTGTACATTTACTTTAAAGCCAGATACTCCTCCATATTGATCCAGTCTCTTCATCAAATACTCTATTGAAGAGATGGGATCCTCTACTATAAGTAATAAGTCATCCGCAAAGGCTCATATTTTATATTTTTCCCCTTTGATTTTGGTACCTTTGATTTCATTGTCATCTCTTATTTTAGTAATTAAGAATTCCAATGTTATGATAAAGAGCAAGGGCAACAACTGGCATCCCTGTCTAGTACCCCGTTCTATATTTATTGGCACTGTAAAGTGACCGTTAATGTTTATTTCCGCATTTTGTTTTGTATAAATGGCTCTAACTAGTTTAATAAAAGCTTCACCACATCTCATAGCTTTTAAGGATTTTAAAATGAAATTCCAATTGACGTTGTCAAACGCCTTTTCTGCGTTTAGCGCAGTGCCTGCAAACTGCTTTTTAGGATGCACCCGATAATACTCTAGAATATTCATAAAGAATCTTATATTCTGTCTCATCATTCTTCCAGGAATAAACCCTGTTTGGTCTTCATTGATCACAATAGATATAACTTTTTTAAGCCTCTCAGACAGAATTGATGCAAATATTTTATAGTCGGCATTTAAAAATGAGATTGGTCTATAATTGTGAATTTCTGATGGATCTGTCCCTTTCTTATGGATCAGTGATATCAGTGCCTCACTCCAAGATGATGGTATTATAGCTGTTTCTTGTACTTCCTCTATTACACTTTTATAAGGAATCAACAAGATCTCTTCGAATGTTTTAAAGAATTCGATTGGCAGTCCATCAGGGCCAGGCGATTTATTACTTTTCTGTCTTTTCAGTACCTCTATTATTTCATGTATCATAATAGGATTTTCTAGTCCATCCCGTTGCTCCCTTGTCAGTTGTTTGATCTTCACATCTTTGATATATTCCTCCTGAGATTGTTGCGGAATCTCTTGCTTCTTATAAAGTTTCCGATAAAAGTCTTGCACTATTATATCCATTTGGGATTTTTCTGCAACTTCTTCTTTATTTTCATTCTTGAGTGATCTTATAACTTTTTTCTCTCTTTCTTTTCTTAATTTATATGCCAACCACCTACTAGTCTTATTAACACTTTCAAAATAATTTTGTTAAGTCCACTTCAGCTTCTTCTCTAATTCATCAGCCAATAATAAATTTATTTCATGTTGTATTGCATAAATCTTTAATATTTCTTTTGTATTTTTAACTTTTTGTTGTTTTTCCAAGTCACTTAATTCCATTATTAGATCAGTATAAGCTTTTCTCCGTTCTTTCTTTCTTTTTGCAGTAAAGCTAATTGCTATCCCTCTAAAGAAGGCTTTAATGGCATCCCAAATTACTTGCATCTGCATATCTTTTTTCAGATTACACTCAAAAAACATCTTTATATCTTTTTTAGCCTTCTCTATAATTGCTTCTTCCTTTAGAATTTGTAAATTCAGAGTCCAACATGGCTTACATGAAGAATCTTTCAAATTGATTTGTACTGGGTTATGCAGCATACGTCTTTGGATAAATATCTGCTTGAACGACGGACCAGCCCAAGGAGGCTGACATCCAACACATATCTATCCGCGACCAACAATTATGTATTTGTGAAAAGTAGATGAAGTCTTTAGTTTGCGGGTTCTTCATTCTCCATACGTCTACTAAGTTAAACTCATCAGCCATTTTAAAAAAGGTTTTTGGTAATAAGCGGTGTGAATTTTGCTTTAGCTTTTTCATATTTTTTATCCTTCCCCACATCAAATATAGCATTGTAATCACCTACAATACAAAAATTTTCTTGACCATATTCCAAATTTCTCTTGATTATTGTTTGGAGCATATATGTTCCCCAAAATTATTTTATTCCCATTAATCTCTACTTAATACAATTCTGCCTGTTTCATCATTATATAACAATTTAGAATTTATATGTTCCTTCACATAAATAGCGACACCCCTTTTTTTCCAGAATCACATGAATAATAGAGCTGTCCTAATTTTTTATTTTGAAAGTATTTTGTATCACCTTTTTTTATATGAGTTTCTTGTACTCTGTCTTCAAGTTCTGACAAGTTGGATTTATTTTCTCATGTACTTATAGCCATTGCTTCTCCTTGGTCCTTTAATTTCTCTACCTTTGCTGACAGGTCATGTACTTGTTGTGTATTAACTAGCAATTGTTTTTGAAATTCTACCACGTTCATTAGTTTTCTCAATTTCTCCCATTAATTCAGTTTTAATTTCTTCTAAAGCTTCCTGGTTCTGTTTAAACCCTGCTATCATTATATTTTGTAGTTTTTCCAGAGCATCCTGGTTAATTGCAGTAGATCCTGATTTACCTCCCCCTGGCGGGGTACCCTGACCAAATTTTTTAATTTTAGACTCCATTTCTAAAATTTCTGCCAGTCACTCTCAATTTAACCAACTTAACTACCTTACTAACTTATTCAACACCTTTACAAATAAATTTATTCCAATCCCATCAACTTCCTATGCTGTCTAATTATTCTAATTAATTGAATTCTAACATTAGTCAACATAATAAATACAGTTCATTCTTTCTATAGTTCAAATTCCCCAATCAAATTCAATCAATCAATTCCACAATAACAGTATATAACCCAATAATATTCCCAGCAATAATTAAACAAATTTCTTGTATTTCTTATCAATGTTCCGTTGCACTAAAAGTCAATGGTATCAACAACTTTAGTCCCCTTTTTCTTCCTTCTTCTGCCTTCTTTCTTCTTAATATGTACCCTATATATCTTTATTCAAAAGTCACTCCTCCTCATAGTCCTGATGTCTTCCTTTCTCTTCTACCACAGTATTCTGCCACTCTTCAAGGAAGTGGTGGCCGCCATATAAAAATAGCTAAAAACCACCTCTTCCTTTTTTAGGCTTTCCTGTCCCTTCGATATAAATCTAAACCTCTAAAATTCCACAATATCTTCTACACCCTTTACCTTCTTATATATTCTGAAACTTTAATCCCAATCCATTCCTCCTTTCACAAACCTTCTGCTACTTACTCTCACCAATCAATACTTTCTTCTACTCATAGTTCCTTTCCACGGCTGTTGCCATTTTCTTGCTACTTTCGGTTTCAAACTTTCTGTCCTACCACCATTTCAACTGCTCCTTTCTTCACACCCAATTCCACCACGTCCGCTCTTGAGTCAAATCTTGTTCTTCCTCTCTTGTTATTTCCTTGTAAGTGTCCTTCCCTTCCCTCCTCACATCGATCCAGACTCACGCTTTCCCCATCCTTCGCTTCTTCGTTCCATTCCATCTCTCCGCTTTTCGGCCTCCCAGCCTAGCTGCACTCCGCTTTTCGACTCCTCAGTTTCTCAGCTCACCCCTCCGTCCTCTACTCAGCCAAAGTAGACTCATGCTCTCCCTGTCATTCGCTTCTCCATTCTGTTCCGTCTCTCCACTTTTCAGCCTCCCAGCTCCACTCCACTTTTCTTCCTTTCAGCTTCTCAATTCACCCCTCCGTCGTTGCCTCTTCCCGTTTCTGCCACTCCTTTCACATACACATTCCTTCTGTCTCTTCTCTGCTTCTCTCTTCTGTTCAGCCAGCACAGCTAAAAATATCAACAGAGTTTCAGTCTTAAAAGTCCATTACCCTGCCAACTCCTTCCCGGTGGCCCAGTTTAACACTAGAGCGTTAGCAAGCTCTGGACACAGGAAGGGCTGGGATCGAAAGGTAAGCCTCCGCTTCCCCTCCGGGTTACCTGCCAGCTCCCCAGACTACAAAGTGTCCCCTGACACTTCTCTAAGAGGTATCCTCTCCAGGAGGATCCTCTCTAGAGCTTGCTAAAACAGAGCATTCACCAGAGCCCAGCGAAAACGCTCTGCTTCACAACACCATCTTGCCAGAAGTCCCCCCTTAGCTAGTTATAGCAAATCCACTATTGTATGGGGATTATTAAGAAGAGAATTATATCTTCTTCCTTTTACTTCTTATGTGCATTACCTCTATAAAATAATTTCCTTTGAATTTGGTTAAGTAAATAAGTTTTAAAAAACTGGAGTATCTCTGTCAAATTAAGCATTGAAGATAGCACTGCTTATAGGGTTCAGAATTATAATTCATTGCCATTAGTCACAGGTGTGTGCTGAGAGCCAGTTCAAATTACACATTTGACATAATCCAACCAACCTTTCTATGTGTAGTTTTAATCCATATAAGGTACTGATACACAAGCCCAGGGCTTTTTTTGAGCCGAAACACACTGGAACGCCGTTCTGGCTGGTCCAGGCAGCATTCTGGCTCGGCCTCATTGACTTCCCCCACTGCCTGGCGGGGCTCAGAAAGGCCAGCCGCACTTGTGTGGAGGCCTCCCAACATCCGGGTGTCTGGCGGGGCTCAGGGAGGCCTGCCATGCTTGCACAGGGGCCTCCAGACGTCACGCTGTCTGATGGGGCTTGGAGAGGCCTGCCGCGCTTGCGCTGGGGCCTCCCAATGTCTGGGTGTCCGGCGAGACTCGGGGAGGCCTGCAGCGCTTGCGCCGGGGCCTCCTGATGTTGCACTGCCTAGCAGGGCTCGGGGAGGCCTGCTGCGCTGGGGCAGAGCCTCCCAACATCCACTTGGCCAGTGGGGCTTGAGGGGCCAAGCTGCAGAGCTGGGGCTTTGTAAGAGTCAGCACTTTTACAGGTGAGTTGCTTGCATCCCCTTTCTTTCAGTCTCTTTATTTTTTGCTTTTCTTGCTTGCTTGCTTTTTCCCCTCCTTTCTTTCACTCCTTCCCTCCCTTTTCCTTCCTTCCTATTAAATTTCTCTTTCTTTCTTTTTTTCTCTATTTGTTTCCAACTGTCTCCCCCTTTCATTCATTCATTCTTTCCTTCTTTTTGTCCGTCTTTCTTTTTTTCCAACTCTCTCCTCCCTTTGATTCATTCATCTTTGATTCATTCATTCATCTTTCTTTCTTTCTGTGGAGAAACGCCATTTTAGTCAATGTTGGAGCTTCATTGGGAGGGAAAACATGAAACTGCGAAGCAGGCTTGGGCTTAGCCTTCCCCTCACTCCCCCCTCCCTTCCAGAGCCAAACCAACAACGCTAAGGGGAAAGTCTCCTAGAGAGACAGGAAGTTCTTTTGTTCTCTGCATGTGAGTTAGGAGGAAGAGTGACAGAGTTTTGATACGCGTAGGGAAGTGTCCCTGTTGAGTAGGTAGTAAAGTGCAACTCCAGAACACTGTGGTAAAGAAAACAAAACTCCAAGACAGCCAAGTAATCAGTTGTATTGGGTTACCATGTAAGAAGCAGTCTCAGGCAAGCCAATGGGTCATACACAGTAAAGTCAGTCAGTCCAATATACAGTACCAATTCTTAGTCCAAGTAGAGAAGTCAGAAATCCAGTCCATACATCAAATTCAGTAGCTAAGCAATCCTTCAGAGTTTCAGTATGCAAGCAAGATGTTCCTCCTTCACACACAACGTCTGCTCCTTCTCTCTCTCCATCAGCATCATCAACCACACCCACACAGGGCTAGGCTTTTTACTAATATAGTACAGCCCACCAATCATAACACTGATTGTTTTCATTAGCTGCACCTGAGATTCTCATGACTCCTGTATAGCTTAGTTACATAACAAATGATTCAGCAGTTTTTAGTTGTCTTAAAGCAACTTAACACTGACATCCTCCCCTTATGGAACTAAACATTCTATACAGTCACATAAAACATCCATAGTTTATATACAGTAGCATTGCCAGCCTTTTCACCTTTACTTTAAACCTAGTTTCAGACAGTTCTCCTTGTGTTTAACAGGTGTCTGAGACTTTGTAAAGATATCAGCAATATTTTCAGCTGTAGCGCAGTACTCAAGATTGATTAGCTTGTCTTCTAAGCATTGTTTTACGTTGTGAAACCTTACATCTGTGTGTTTTGATCTAGATTTTACTCCTAGACTGTTTGCTAGCTTGATAGCCGCTTGATTGTCCTCGTACACAGTTATAGGTTCTACATAAAATAAACCAATGTCAGATAATAGCTGCTTGTACCAAATAAGTTCGCTACACACTGTGCTAAGTGCTGAGTACTCTGCCTCGCATGATGAGAGGGCTACATGTCGTTGTTTCAAGGATTTCCATCCTATTATTTTATTTATTCCGTAACTTATTTATTTATTAGTGCACCACCAAAGAAAATTGCCAATCCGGTAGTGGACTGTCGGGTGTTTTGGTCACTGGCAAAACTTGCATCTGCATATGCATATATTCTTAGGTCTTTAGTTGGTGTAATAAACAAACTGTATTCTATAGTATGTTTTAAGTACCTAAGGATGTGTTTCGCCGCAATCCAATGGCTCTGTCTTGGCTGCTTCACCGCCCTGGCCAATTGGTTGGTTGCCATTGCAATATCAGGCCTTGACCAGTTTGCTATATATAAAAGACTGCCAATCAAGGACTGATAAATACTTTGGTCAAACAATGGACTCTCATTGTCATCTATGTCAAAATTCTGTAGCATAGGGCATTTAACTCCCTTGCTTTGGTCCATTTTGTAACTTTTCAATAACTGAGTTATTTTACCCTTTTGTGAGACTCGGTACCCTCCATTTACACATTCTATGTCTAAACCAACATATTGTCTGATGTTGCCCAGATCTCTCACTGTAAACTGGTTCTTTAGAGTTTCAACAATGGTATTTAGCATTTTTGCATTTCTACAAATTATGGCTAAGTCGTCCACAAAGACAAGTATTAAGCACTGCTGCTCCCCTTTTCCCTTGACAAATATACATTGGTCAGCTACACCTTGTTTGAAACCAAGCTTTTTCAAACATTCAGTTAAATATTGATTCCACTGATGCCCAGATTGTTTTAACCCGTACAAAGATTTTTTAAGTTTCCAACATAAGTTAACATTGCCATTTTCACCAGACACACCTGGTGGCAATTTCATATAAATTGTATGTTCTAGAGGTGTGTGCAAGTAAGCGGTTTTGACATCAAGGTGTTTAATTACACAATTGTGTTTTGCTGCATAAGACAATGCGCAATAGATTGATGTGGCCTTGAGTGTTGGTGAAAAAGTTTCGTCATATTCTAGTGCTGACTGTAAGTACCCTTGTGCCACAAGTCTAGCCTTGTATTGCACCTGCCCATCTGATCCAGATTTTAACTTAAAAACCCATCTACACCCAATGAGTTTTTGGTTGGGTGGTATTACAGACTCTTCATACACTTGCAGACTTTTCAACGACTCAAGTTCCGCAGTCATGGCATCTGACCATCCAGTCTGCTCATCTTGCGTTAGATGCTTGATGCTCTCATAGCTGGAAGGTTCAGCAAGAACGATGCACACTTGTCCCGGACTGTAGCGATCTGGAGGACGTGTTTCTCTCGTAGATCGTCGTAGAACCGGTGTTGTTGCCTCATCTGGTGCTTTATGCTGGACATCTGGCTGCTGCTGCTGCTGCTGTGACACTGCCGCTCCCGAAGATGGAGGTGTTACAGGTTCTGGCTTGATGTCTCTGCTGTTGGGTGAAGGACTCCGCCTCTCGCCTCTAGGTGGTGGCAGCGTACCAGTTTTCTCCGCTGCAGGCGGGAATACTGTAGAGGACGTTCTCTCCCAACCCACAGAGGTTTCCAGAAAATTTGCAGAGCATGAAGTTGTTATCTTCTTTTCACCTGCTTGGGAAAATCTGTAAGCCTTGTGATTATTCGCATAACCAAGAAATAACAACTTAACAGCCTTGTTGTGCCCCTTTCTCTGGAGCTGCTTTGGGATATTTACATAAGCTGGTATCCCAAATATCTTTATATGGTTAATTGTAACTTTTCTGCCATACCATATTTCAGCTGGTATTTTGCCAGTAGCAGAAGACCAAGAGTAGTTTAGAACATGGGAAGCACACATTATACTTTCCCCCCAATAACACATTGGTAGGTTGCTGTCTCTCAACATAGATAAGCACATATTATAAAGGGTTTGATTTCTCCTTTCACAAAATGAATTATGTTGTGGTCAGTACGGTGCCGTCCGTTGATGACTGATTCCATATCTCCTGCATAGGGAAAACATTTTGTCATTGCAAAATTCTGTACCATTATCAGTAATGATAGTGCGTGGAACCTTTTCTGTTTTCCTCTTGATGAAACGAAGCCAATTGCTGAAAGTTTGATACGTCTCAGCCTTTGATCTAAGTAAAAAACAAAAACCATAGCGAGAATGATGATCCTCTATATGCAAACAGAATTTAGCTCCGCCCAAACTTCTGGTTGGAAAGGGTCCAATCAGATCTAGGAAAACGAGGTCCAGTATTGCATCAGACTTGAATTTTGTTGGAGATACAGTTGGTGCTGCTTTAGATTTTGTTGCCTTGCAAATTTCACAGTCTACAAAACAATTGCAGGCCTTGGGGGTAATTTCAGCTGCTTGTAAAGTTCTTTTAACAGCATGGAAATTTATGTGCCCCAACCGTCTGTGCCACATGTGAATGCACTCCTCGTGAGGAGGCTTATTCATACTCACATGGTGGATCATGTCATCACTCTCCAAGAAATATAAATTGTCTTTCTTTTGGCCACAACAGAAATGTCATCTGCATTAATCAGGCAGCTGTCAGCTGTAAAAGAGACTTTAAAATTTTGCTCAGTCAAAGTAGATACAGATATCATATTATACTTTAAGCTTGGCACATGAAGCATTTGAAGTGTTCTTTTAAGGCTAGGAATTTTAACAAGACCATTTCCTGCTACCCGGGCACAAAGCCCATCTGCTAATTTGACACACTGACCTTTGACTGGTGTGTAGGTGTCAAAGAGATTTTTGTTCTTAATAATGTTCACAGTCGCACCACTGTCGATTAAGAACTGGTTGCTATAGGAAGAATTGTTAACAACAAGGTTCACGTGCTTTCCTCCCTTGGGAGGTACTGTTGACTGTTTCTCTTTGAAGCATTTACATTGGTGCTTGAGGTGTTTTGAGCTGTTACACAAAAAACATCTCCTCACTGAGAAAATTTTATCATTTGCTGCATGATTATCTGCCCCTTTAAATTCCTCCCGTCCGGGAGACTTGACTGCATGAGCTGGAGATAGCTGAAACATAGCTGCATCCCTCCTCCTCATGTCCTCATTCATTAAACGGTGGGTGATGTTTGACACTGTTATCTCAGTTCTTGATAATATATCCAAATTGGCTACAAACTGATTGTAACTAGCGTCCAGGGAGCAAAGGATTATGTAAGCTTGCTGTTGCTCAGAAAAAATCACCTCTTTTTCTTGCAGCAGCTGCAAATTCCTTTTCATGAATTCTAGGTGGCTATTCATGTCCCCACCAGCCTCATATTTTGCTGTAAGGAGTTTCTTCATTAAGTATATATGGGACCCCACACTGTCACTAACATAAAGAGACTTTAGGGCATCCCAACTTGCTTTTGCACTGTTTAAGGATTTTATGTGGATAAGCTGGCTGTCTTCCAAAGTGAGACCAATTAAAGCACAAGCCTTATCCTCGTTGCTTTTGTGTTTAGTAATTTCGGCTGCATCATTAGCAGAGTCTAAACGGGCTACGTCGGGTGGATTCGTCACGTACTCCCACAAGCCTTGGTATTTTAGAAGCATAGTGACCTTCTCAGACCAGGTGCTGTAATTATCTCCGTTCAGTCTCTTAACAAGAATAACGGAGACTTGGATACAGGACTCCATTGTGCCTATGTGCAGAAAAAAAAACTGCCACGCCCAATAAACGGCTGTTACTCATGAGTAGACCACAGGAACTGTTGGCACTTATGTTGCTCTTACTCTCCAGGAGACTGGGCGGGGCTGGGCCCATAACCGATGACAGAGTTTTGATACGCGTAGGGAAGTGTCCCTGTTGAGTAGGTAGTAAAGTGCAACTCCAGAACACTGTGGTAAAGAAAACAAAACTCCAAGACAGCCAAGTAATCAGTTGTATTGGGTTAACACGTAAGAAGCAGTCTCAGGCAAGCCAATGGGTCATACACAGTAAAGTCAGTCAGTCCAATATACAGTACCAATTCTTAGTCCAAGTAGAGAAGTCAGAAATCCAGTCCATACATCAAATTCAGTAGCTAAGCAATCCTTCAGAGTTTCAGTATGCAAGCAAGATGTTCCTCCTTCACACACAACGTCTGCTCCTTCTCTCTCTCCATCAGCATCATCAACCACACCCACACAGGGCTAGGCTTTTTACTAATATAGTACAGCCCACCAATCATAACACTGATTGTTTTCATTAGCTGCACCTGAGATTCTCATGACTCCTGTATAGCTTAGTTACATAACAAATGATTCAGCAGTTTTTAGTTGTCTTAAAGCAACTTAACACTGACAAAGAGTTTTCAGTTCTCAGCTGCAGCTCGAAGGAAGAGGTTGCCAGTGTGGGGGCTCCTGCCTGTGCATGCGGCCTATTCAAGAGAAAAGGCCCCCAGGCAGTCAGACCAAGTAAGTCATCCAAAAAGGCAGGGCATGTTTAGATCAGGGACAGTAGGACACGTTTAAAACCACATTTTGTTTGTCATGCTGTTTGCTGTACGGGTGCTGTGCTGTGCTAACTTTTTAAATGCAACTGTTTTTGTTTTGTTCTTCTTTTCTTTTCTTTTTCTCTTTTAAATAAATATATTTTTACTGTTTGGAATGCTGGCAGTCAAACTCTGTACCACATAGATCCCCAAACCGCTTAGACCACGCTGTTTTAAGAAGGGGGCCCCGGGGAAGGCATGCAGTTGGATAAGGTGCCAGTCCTCCAGGGGTGCCCCAAAGAAGTGCTGAGGTCTCTGTGAAACCCAAGTACAGGGTGGCAGAGGACCTTGAGGCCTGGCCTCATAGCTGGAGAGGGGGATTGGGAGTCCTGTTCCTCTCAATCTGAACCCCTAGACTGAGCAGGTGGTGACAGCAAGCCCAAGGGGCAGGAGGAGAAATAGCTCCCTCCAGGAGTTGGCGACTCAATAGGGAGCTGACGGGACCGGGTCTGAAGGCAGAATCGGGCCGGTTCTGTCACACTTTCTTTCTTTCTTTCTTTCTTTCTTTCTTTCTTTCTTTCTTTCTTTCTTTCTTTCTTTCTTTCTTTCTTTCTTTCTTTCTTTCTTTCTTTCTTTCTTTCTCTCTCTCTCTCTCTCTCTCTCTCTCTCTCTTTCCCCTTTCATTCATTCATTTTTTTTGTTGGTGAGGCTCTTGCAAGGGAAGCCAGGCTTGGAGGACAGTGAGCCCTGCCTGGCTGCTCTCAGCTTGACGAGCAGGGCATGTTCTTCTTCTCAAAGCTTGGCTTCCCTTACAAGGGAAGCTGAGCTCAGAGGGGAAGAGTGAGCCCAGCTCTGGGCTTGCCACAAACTAACACTGGTTAATGCACAAGCAAGTTGTGCTAGTTTGTGGCAAGTCCAGGTCCAGCACTTGGGTCTCTGGCACCCAAGGGCAGCATCTGCCCCCATCCCCCCCCCCACCCATGCCTGCCCTGCCACTGCATTCTCGCCCGGGGAGACAACAGGCACGATGGCATGGCATCTTTTGTTATTTCTGAATTTCAGAAAGCCTGTAGTGCCATTTAAGTTAAAGTGAGATCCTGATCCTTACCTCAGGTTCCTGGGCTGAACCAGCAACCAAAACATCATACAGTAGCAGGGTGGGACAGCCAGAATTCTTCAAAAAAACAACAACAACATATTATTGGGGTAGCTCATTAGTAAAGGGGGGAAATGGAGGGAAAATTTTGCCTCTGAGGGATGTCAGTGGACAGGGTAGTCATAGAGGGCTCAGGGGATCAGTTGCCTACCTGGAAGCAACAGTTACTGTACAGCTGAAAATTTAAAAAAAATCAATGCAAAGTGTCATTAATGTCATATAGAGAATAAAATTCCAGAAGATTCTGGAAACAGAAGGTATTCCAGAAAGTAGTAAGGAGGGACCTCCATAGGAATAAATATAGGCATGAAAGGACTGTAGCTGTAGGAATGAAGGGACTTCCACAACTGATCCATGGAGCTCTGCTAGTATGTCTTTTACTTTTGCCTCTCTCACTCTCACAAAGAACCAATTTTGGCTTCTATTAGTTATGTGCCTTCTGGGATACCCAATGCCCCTCTCATTAAGAACATAAGAGAAGACATGTTGGATCAGGCAAACGGCCCATCTAGTCCAACACTGTGTCACACAGTGGCCAATATATGTGTGTGTGTATACACACACACACACACACACACATATACATAAATACATATACACACATATATATAAACACACACACACACACATATACATATATACATATATATACATATACACACATATATATATACACACACACACACACACACTGTGGCTCATACCACTGATGGACCTCTGCTCCATATTTTTATCCACTCCCCTCTTAAAGCTGGCTATGCTTGTAGCCGCCACCACCTCCTGTGGCAGTGAATTCCACATGTTAATCACCCTTTGGGTGAAGAAGTACTTCCTTTTATCCATTTTAACCTGACTGCTCGCAATTTCATTGACTGCCCACGATTTCTTGTGTTGTGAGAAAGGGAGAAAAGTACTTCTTTCTCTACTTTCTCCATCCCATGCATAATCTTGTAAACCTCTATCATGTCACCCTGCAGTCAACGTTTCTCCAAGTTAAAGAGCGCCAAGCATTTTAACCTTTCTTCATAGGGAAAGTGTTCCAAACCTTTAATCATTCTAGTTGCCCTTTTCTGAACTTTTTCAAATGCTATAATATCCTTTTTGAGGTGCGGTGACCAGAATTGTACACAGTATTCCAGATGAGACTGGACCATTGATTTGTACAGGGGCATTATGATACTGGCTGATTTGTTTTCAGTTCCCTTCCTAATAATTCCCAGCATGGCGTTGGTCTTTTTTATTGCAATCGCACAATGTCTTGACATTTTCAGTGAGTTATCTACCATGACCCCAAGTTCTCTCTCTTGATCAGTCTCTGACAGTTCACACCTCATCATCTTGTATTTGGAGCTGGGATTCTTGACCCCAATGTGCATTACTTTGCACTTGGTCACATTGAACCTCATCTGCCACGTTGACGCCCACTCACCCAACCTCAACAGATCATTTTGGAGTGCCTCACAATCCTCTCTGGTTCTCACCACCATGAACAATTTAGTGTCATCTGCAAACTTGGCCACTTCACTGCTTACTCCCAACTCCAAATTATTAATGAACAAATTAAAGAGCATGGGACCCGGTACTGAGCCCTGTGGCACCCCACTGCTTACCACCCTCCTCTCTAAAAATTACCCATTTATACTCACTTGCTGTTTTCTATTAATCAGCCAGTTTTTGATCCACAAGAGGACCTGTCCTTTTACTCAACGACTCTCGAGCTTACTAAGGAGCCTTTGATGAGGAACTTTATCAAAAGCTTTCTGGAAGTCAAGGTAAACAACATCTATTGGGTCCCCTTTGTCCACATGTTTGTTCACCCCCTCAAAGAACTGTAACAGGTTAGTGAGGCAAGATCTTCCCTTACAGAACCCATGCTGAGTCTTCCTCAATAACTTGTGTTCATCAATGTGCCTACTCATTCTGTCCTTGATAATGGTTTCTACCAACTTTCCCGGTATTGAAGTCAGACTGACTGGCCTGTAATTTCCCGGATCTCCTTTGGAACCCTTTTTAAAGATGGGAGTGACATTTGCTACTTTCCAGTCCTCAGGAATGCTTTCAATGAAAGATTACATATTTTTGTTAGAAGATCCACAAGTTCAACTTTGAGTTCTTTCAGAACTTTTGGATGTATGCCATCCGGACAGGGTGACTTATTAGTTTTTAATTTGTCAATCAGTTGTAGGATCTCCTCTCTTCTCACCACAACCTGACTTTCAACACCCCTTCCAAAATTAGTGGTTCTGGAGCGGCTAAACACTTCTCATCTTCCACAGTGAACACAGAGGCAAAAAATGCATTCAGCTTCTCAGCCATTTCCCTATCCTCCTTCAGTAATCCTTTTACCCCTTGGTCATCCAAGGGCCCCACTGCCTCCCTGGCTGGTTTCCTGCTTCTAATATATTTGAAGAAATTTTTATGGTTGGTCTTTATGTTTTTTTGCAATATGCTCCTCATAATCCCTTTTTGCCTGCCTGATCACAGTCTTGCATTTGATTTGCCACAGCCTGTGTTCCCTTTTATTAATCTCACTTGGACTAGCTTTCCACTGCTTAAAGGAGTCCTTCTTACCTTTTACAGCTTCCATTTCTTTGTTTGTTAACCATGCAGGACTTTTCTTATGCCTGTTTGTGCCTTTCCTAACTTGTGGTATATATTTTATCTGAGCTTCCAGGATTATAGTTTTAAATAGCCTCCCAACTTCCCCAAGGGTTTTGACTGTATTTACCTTTCCTTTCAGTTTCCTCTTCACATGCCTCCTCATCTCAGAGAATTTACCCCTCTTAAAGTTAAACTTGGTTGTGCTGGTCTTTTGGGGCAACTCCCTATTTATACAAATGGTGAAATCAATAACGTTATGGTCACTGCTCCCAAGCAGTGCAATCACTTTTACATCTCTCACCAAGTCTTGGGCATTACTTAGGACCAAATCCAGGATCGCCCCACCCCTGGTAGGTTCTGTGACCATCTGCTCCATAGCACAGTCATTGAAGGCGTCAATCTCTTTCTCTCGACCTGAACACATATTGACCCAATCAATCTGCGGGTAGTTAAAATCACCTGTTACAACACAGTTTTTACATTTAGCCACTATCTTTAAACCTTCCATCATATTATAATCGTCCTCTATCTTTGGATTTGGTGGGTGATAACAAACTCCCATAGTTAAATTTCCTTTTGGGCCCTCTATTTTGACCCAAAGCATATCTAGAAGGGAATCTAATTCTCTAACCTTGGTCTTACTGGACTGTATACCCTCTCTGACATACAGAGCCACCCCACCTCCAACCCTTTCCTCCCTATCCTTCCGATATTACTTATATCCAGGAATCACCGTGTCCCACTGATTCTCCTCATTCCACCAAGTTTCTGAAATTCCCACAATGTCTATGTTTTTCCCCAAGACTAAACATTCCAACTCACCAAATTTTACTTTGAACACTTCTAGCATTTGTATACAAACATCTATAATTTCCCAGGCAAGTTAGGCCTGCAACCTTCCTCCTGATACCTCGAGACTTTGGCAGACACTCCATATTGTTTGTCACCACCTCATTTCATCTCCTGTCAGCTTTCTCCCAAGATTTAGTTTAAAAACTGCTTTGCCACCTTTTTGATTTTAATCGCCAGCAGCCTGGTTCCATATGGGGACAAGTGAAGACCATCTCTTTTGTACAGCTCCTGCTTGTTCCAGAAAGCGTCCTAGTGCCTAACAAACTTAAACCCTTCCTCCCTTCACCATCGTCTCATCCACACATTGAGACTTCTAATTTGTGCCTGTCTCTCCAGCCCTGCACGTGGAACAGGTAGCACTTCTGAGAAGGCTACCTTGGAGGTCCTGGCCTTAAGTCTCCCACCTAGCAGTCTAAATTTTTCCTTTAGGACCTCACGACTGCATTTCCCCACATTGGTGCCAACATGCACCACAACCGCTGGCTCCTTCCCACCAGTGTCTGTCAGCCTATCTACAACACGCGCAATGTCTGCTGTCTTCACACCAGGCAGGCAAGTCACCATACGGTCAGTACGTGGTTTTGCCACCCAGCTATCTACTTACCTAAGGATCGAATTATCAACTTCTAAGACCCCCTCCTCCTTCCCTGCCCAGGGATGTTTCCTTGGCGCGAAAGGATACCCGCTCATCAACTGAAGAAGAGGTCCCTTCTGAGGGCGCATTCCCCTTATCCTCAGAACGGTGCCCTGTTCCCTCTCGACCCTCATGCTCCCTAGCAGAAATGGGAGTGGGGCTCATCTAATACGTCCCCATGAGTCTTCTCCAAGTGCCTAACTGACTGTCTCTGCTTCTACAAGTCAGTCACCTTGGCCTCCTGGGTATGAACTCATTCCCTAAGGACCAGGAGCTCTTTGCATTGAGTGCATACCCAAGACTTCTGTCCTGTGGGCAGATAGTCATATATGTGACACAGTGCAAAACACTGGAAAAACCCCACCCCCCGCTGCCATTCTACCTTCATTATAGCTTTTTAAAAATATGCAGTCCCAAGGCAAACAAGATGGATGCCTAGAGTAAAAACTCTTCCCTTAAACTGACACTGATCCACTAAAAAAATATTCTCAACATCCACGAATGGATAAAAAGATCACTGGGACTTTAAAATCACTGTCCGGAGCAGGCGTAGGTAAAAAAATCGCAGCTGGTGAGTGATTATTTTAGTGCAAATACGCTCAGGAAAAAGACGGTGGGCCAGGAACAGGGCAAAAATAAATGGCGGATGAGTCGATGCCCATGCAAGAGGAGGCTTCCCCTGTAAATAAAACAGACTTAAATGAAATGGAAAACAATTTGTTTGAAAAAATAAAAGTCCTCTTTGAGCCAACACAAACTCAATTGCTTGAAATTAAAAATAACCTTCTGGAGGTTGGCAAAACAGCGAAGTGTTCAATGACCCTCGCTAAAACCATCCAAGAAAATCAACTTATACAGAAGGAACATGAACAAATGGCTTCTAAAATACTATTGTTAGAAACTGAAATCAGACAGAATAACTTAAAATTAGGGGCTTTACTCAAAACTTAAAATCATTTATGGCGCACTGGCTTGCTAAAAAACTACGCTTGGAGGAAGACACTGTGCCTAGCCTAATGAAGGCCTATCGATTAAGACCGCCAGTAAATCCTAAAAGGAAAGGGCCAAGGGACATAATAGTCACATTTCTGGATTACTGAGTAAAAATCCACACTCTTCAAGAAGCAAGAAAAAGGAAAACATTTCAGTATCATGACCTCAGTATTGAAATTTTTCCTGACCTTCCCCCAGATGCCATCTCAAAGGGGAGAGAGCTAAAACCCATCACTCAACAACTTAAAAAAGCCCAACAAAGATACAAATGGTTGGGTCCTGCCACACTACAGGTGATACACAACAACAGCAGATTTCAAGCATCAGATATTGCTAAAGAAGCTGAGTTTGTCTGAGTCTATGGATATTACCAAGAAGAACCCGAAAACAAAAAGACTGCAGTATAACACACCACCAAAGACCAAGACCAGCAGAATTCCAGTACTTTCAACTCTAAATGAAAAAATACCATGAAAAGGACAATGATTGAATGACTAGAATTCATACCTGGTAAAGTTACTTACAGAGAGATTGTATTTATCTTTTTTTTGTCAGAAGTAAGGGTTGCATTATGTTTTTAGTTTGATTGAAAGCCCTCTATTTAATTTTTACTAAACCAGGAGTTGGTAGTGAGAACTTTGCTCCTACACTCCTGTGATTTAACAGGAGCCAATGGTTTAGAAAGAAGTTGAGTTGGAATAATAGTGTTTAGATAGGTTAGAAATAAAATTGTAACAGAATATAAGAATAGGTCTGTTTAAGACTGATAGATTCTAGAATAGATAAGGGATAGTTTTAGATTGTTAGTTATTGGATAAGTTTAGTGATAGGTTAATTATATAAAATATTAGGATAAGTAATAGACATAGCTTAACAAAGTATAACAGGTAGTTATAAGATAAGATAGGATAGAGTCGCCTTAGTACAAGTGTGTGAAAGAAGAACACTATACTAATTTTCTTTTTTGTTAGCTCTTTGAAGTTAAAGCTTAAGCAAGTTTTTTTTAATATAATATTACCTTGTGCTTTTTATAGTGAAATTTATTACTGATCAAATGGTACAACAATCTAAAGTTTATTCATTAAATACAAGAGGATTGAATAACCCTGTTAAATGGAGAAGAGTGTATTCTAAATTGATAAAATTACACCCAGACATACTCTTTTTACTAGAGACACATCTTAGAGATAGTAGTAAAAAATTGTTTTGTAATAATTGGTTTACTTTACAGTATCCGGCAAACAGTTCATTGAAAGCCAGAGGAGTGGCAATATTATTATCCAAGAATGTAAAATTTATTTGTGAAGAGATACTGAAGGATCAAAAAAGGAAGGTTCATTTTTATTAAAGGTTTACTGGAAAACAAAAAAATTACTTTATGTTTGATATATGCTCCCAATCAAGAACAATTACAATTTCTGAAAGATACTTTTAAAGAAATTGATCAATTTAGGGAAGGTGAATTAATCATTGGAGGGGATTTCAATTACATAGTTAATTATCAATTAGATGAAACTTATAAATTAGGCAAAAGCAAAAAATGAAAAAGCGAAAATAATAATATGAAATTGGCAGAACTTTTATCAAAATTTGCTCTAATAGACTCATGGAGATGATAAACCCAAAAGAGAAAGACTTTACATTTTATTCCACTAGACATGCAATACATACATGGATAGACTATATTTTAATTTCCCAGGGCTTCATCTCTTTGCTAGTTTCATCACAGATAGGCATCAAATTATAGAGTGACCATGCCTGGGTGGAAACTATATTGGCTTTGAATAAGGAAACATGTCCTATGAGATCTTGGACATTTAATTCTGTTGCTGAACCAGCATTATAAAATAGAGCTCACAAAACAAATACAAATTTATTTTAAGGAAAACACAACCGAGGAGCACTCCTCTGACTCTTTAGGACGCATTAAGGCCAACTATTAGAGGACAAATTATTTCATATTGAGCTTATATAAACAAACAAAAGCGACAATTGAGACAGAATTTAATTCAATCTATTCAAAATCTAGAGATAAAACATAAAAAAAATGTGGTAAACAAGTATACAAACTACTTTTGGCCAAAAGAAGACAATTAGAAATCTTAGATTCAGAACAAATTCAAAAAGACCCATTGGCTTTAAAACAAGAAAACTGGTGTAACTCCCCTAAACTACTCAAAAATTTAGCTAAAAGAGTCAAGCTAATAACCATATATATGTGATAAAAAATAAAACTGGCAAGTTGCTAACTAAAAGAGACCAAATATGCCAGACTTTTTTTGAATATTATAAAAAATTGTACTCAGCTAATAACACTTCACAACAAAAAATAAACATTTTTTTAAAAAAAATTTCGACCTAAAACATTATTAAAAGAGCACAAAGAATTTATGGAAAAACCCTTCACCAAAAAAGAGATCCTAGAAACTATACAATCTCTCAAAAATAATAAGGCACCAGGCCCTGACGGCTTCACTACCAGCTTTTATAAGGCTTTTGCAATGGATTTAATAGAGCCCTTACTTAAAGTCTGCAATTATATGCAAACTTCTGGCATTATGCCACAGTCATGGAAACAAGCTGCCATTACCGAAATCCCCAAACCTCAAAAAGACGTAACGATCCCATCCTCGTGTAGGCCAATATCATTATTAAATGTGGACTTTAAAATCTTTATGCCATCAATAACTAAGACTAAACAAAATAGTACAGAATTATATTGATAAAGACCAGGTTGGTTTCAATTCAGGTAGAGATCTAGTGGACAATACTTATAAGACCATCCATATTATGCAATATATTAATAAATATAAAATTCCATCAACATTACTTTCTTTGGATATAGCCAAAGCATTTGACTCAGTAAATATCTCATTCCTCAAAGCACTCCTACTAAAAATGGACTTTGGCACAAAATTTTTAAAGGCTATAGAAGCTATTTATAATAACCCTCAAACTTTTCTCAAAATAAATAATATTCATTCTGAAACCTTTATATTAGAAAAAGGCACAAGACAGGGATGCCCATTATCCCCACTACTTTTCGCATTAACAATTGAACCTCTAGCAACGTTAATTAGAAATAATGCTACTGTGAAAGGAATCAAAATTGGCAATAAAGAATACAAACTCACACTATTTGTGGACAATATGCTTTTATTTTTATCATCACCAATGAAAGCTCTCCAGTAGCTACAAATAATTTTACAAGAATATAGTGAAGCAACTGGTTTGAAAATTAATCATGATAAATCAAAATTAATGCCTTTACATTTAAATATGGATCTGAAAACTAAAATCAAAAATACTTTTTCTTTTCAATGGTCATTAAACAATCTTTCATATTTAGACATTCAACTATCTCAAATTTAGATAATTTATTTAAAGACAATTATTTAAAATGGCATAAAGAACTTCTTCAACAAATTCAGAAATGGGGAAAAATCCACTTACATTTAATAAAAGCTTTTGTTATGCCAAAATTTATATTTTTGTTTTGAACTGTTCCAATACACACATCAAATAAGCAATTAAATATTTGGCAGAAATTGATAACTGATTTTTTATGGTCTCAGAAGTGACATAGAATAAAACATTCTATTCTATGCAGAAATATAACACAAGGGGGGCATGCAATTTCCATCAGTTTTAGACTACTATAAGCTAGCACATCTCACTAAGGTCTTTCTTATACTTAAAATAGACAACAATCCAGATTGGGTTAACATATTGACAGATTTTTTCCATCCTTACCACATAAATGATGTAATATGGCAAATTACAAAAGAAAGGCCAAAAGAGGTAAAAAAAAATGAAATGCTAATGGCGTCAATAATATTTGGGATACAGTTCGAACAAAATTACTTCCTAAAATATCTAGGTATACCTCATTTATTGGTCAAATTTGGTACCCACCGGCACAGGATCTTCAGCAATATACTTTCTCACAAAAGGCCAGAATAACTACATTAGTAGACCTGTGCCACAAAAGAAAATTAATGGATAAAATTACATTAGAAGCAAGATTGGGTATGAAACTATCTTGGCTATCATATCTCCAAATAAAAGTTTTTGTGACTCCATTCATTTAGAAAAAATAATTAAACAGCCATTAACTTCTTTTGAAAAAAATATTCAAGCTATATATAGCAACTCAAAAGGACTTCTCTCACAAATATACCAGACTTTAATGGTTGTAAAGATGATCAAAAAACTGCATATAAAAAAATGGCAGTCTATTTGTAAGACATATCTTACTTCTGACCTTTGGGAACAAAAGAATTCATATGATGCAACAATGTCAACTTTAGAAATCAGACAACAAACCCTGAAAATTAAGACTTTTTGGTATAGCACTCTGAGTCAATTAGCACATTTCATACCTCATCTTTCTAAGAAATGTTGGAAAAATTGCACTGAAGATGGATCTTATACACACTGCTGGATATTTTGTTCATCAGTGTACCTTTTGGGGAAGATGTAACTAAAATAATCCAAACGATTACAGGACGTGAAATTGAAACCTCACCAGAATCAATATTATTAAATATATATTCTTCTAAATCAATTCCTAATATAGTGAAAAAAACTATTGCATTATTACTTTATGCAGCCAAAGCCACAACTGCATTATTATGGAAAGATAAAAGAAAACCTTCATTAGACCTCTGGCACAAAAAATTGTGGAACCTTTACATGATGAGCAAGATAACAGCAAATATAATTTTTTTATTAAATAATGTTAGTTCAACAACCTTTGAAACAATTTGGTTTCCAATAGAATATTTAATTTCTCAAGGGGAAATTCCAAATTTAGTTAATAAATGGCATTTGTACTGATAATCAATATGGTAACTAATCAATAAGTGAAAATTGGAGTATTATATTATAATTTATTGAAAGTTAAACTATGTCATATACAGAGAATAATGTAACCTAATTTAGTATTAGTGTTTTTTGTTTACTTCAACTGTATTTGTTTAAATTTATTATGTGTTTATCTTTCTGCTATATCATATTGTCAATCAATAAAAGAAAAAAAATATTTTTATATACACACACACAGAGTCCCCTTTTAAATCCTGTTTGTTTATGTGGCTCTCCTTCTGGAGGGTCTACTTACCTTATTGCGAACACAAGGAAAATCGGAATATGGGTTCCTGGTCTTTACACAGCCCCCAGGCTAAGAGCCACAGGCCAAGAGCCCTTTAGCTCTCGCCCTTCGGCTCATGCCAAAGGCTTGCGCCTCTGGCAAGGCGCAGCTTAATAATGCAAAGAGGGTGGGGCCTCAGTCTGCCCCAGGAACACAGCCACTCCTAATCAATCAGCAACAATCACCTTCAACCCATTCAAACCAAACAGCAGTTCCCCAGGAACCACAAACTCAGAAATTCTCAGCAACTTCCCCAGCTGTTTAGAAAGCCAAACCTCACCCCTATAGCACTTCTTATCTGCTCTCTCTCAGAGCTCTCTGAAATGTTAAAATTACCCAGTGTCCCCTCATTAAAATTGCTGGTGCTCTCCTCTTTCTTGTTTGCTTTCATGTCACTTGTGATGTCTTTCTGCTAGCATTTGAAGTACAGTCTCCAAGTATGAATTGTACACTGCAGAAATCATTATAATTGTTTCGTGACTAAATTGAGCTTGGATTTGGTAAAGTATGATATTTTCACTGTCTGCCATATAAATGAAATAGAAGGGAAGCAATTTTATGTTTCATCACCTGTCACTGAATATGAAAGAAGAGCTTATTAAAGTCTTGCTTATCATGAGCAGGAATCATAGAATCATTGAAAGGGTCATCTAGTCCAACCCCCTGCACAATGCAGGAAACTCACAAATATCTCCCCTTAAATTCACAGGATCTTCATTGCTGTCAGATGGCCATCTAGCCTCTGTTTAAAAACCTCCAAGGAAGGAGAGCCCACCACTCCCTGAGGAAGCCTGTTCCACTGAGGAACCACTATAAAGGTCAGGAAGTTCTTCCTAATGTTGAGCCGAAACTCTTTTGATTTAATTTCAACCCATTGGTTCTAGTCCTACTTTCTGGAGCTACAGAAAACAATTCCACACCATCCTCTATATGACAGCTTTTCAAATACTTGAAGATGGTGATCATATCACCTCTCAGCTGCCTCCTCTCCAGGCTAAACATGCCCAGCTCCTTCAACTTTTCTTCATAGGACTTGGTCTCCAGACCCCTCACCATCTTCACCATTCATCATTACATAATCTATAAAAACTAGTACAGGGAACTAATTGCATTCACCCACATTCAGAAGTTCAGTCAAAACTGGAAAAGTAGAAACACATTCCTGAGCAAGCACATTCTCCCATTCATGAGTGTTAGATGTATTCTTCAGTTGACTGTGCCCAGTGATGGGTAGCGTACCCTTGGCTTGATTTAGAATTCCTTGTTCAGAAAATTGTGCTGTTCTGAGAGTTCTGTACTAGTTTGTAATGACATTCATGTTATTGCATGTATTATGTTGCCCCCTGGAATAGTTCTCAACACTAGATTAGAAATTTGTCTCCCCCGTGCCTACAAGCATACCTGTGAATGTGTTAAAGGTTTAAATCTGAATAAAAATCTTTGTGAAAAACAATCTCTGAATACAAATCTTTGCGAAAGGCAATCTAGAGAATTGACCAAGCTAAAGTAAATAACCATCAAAAAAGATTTGGGTGAGTAGCCTGGTCCTGAAGTTCTAGGCTTCCCAATCCCCAGGTCCCAGAGGGGGATCCCCCGGTTTTACAGGCTTCCTCCCTCCCCCAGCCAGCTGGCCGGCGGGGGAAGCCCCGCCCCCGGAGCCATCATGCACCTCCATGAAGGATTCCCATAGGGAATGATGGGGAATTGATCCGTGGGTGTCGGGGGCTCTGGGGGGGCTGTTTTTTGAGATAGATGCACCAAATTTTCAGTACAGTATCTAGTGCCTCTCCCCAAAATACCTCCCAAGTTTCAAAAAGATTGGACCAGGGGGTCCAATTCTATGAGCCCCAAAAGAAGGTGCCCCTATCCTTCATCATTTCCTATGGAAGGAAGGCATTTAAAAATTTGTGCAGTCCCTTTAAATGTGATGGCCAGAACTCCCTTGGAGTTCAATTATGCTTGTCACACCCTTGCTCTTGGCTCCGCCCCCAATGTCTCCTGGCTCCACCCCCAAAGTCCCCAGATATTTCTTAAATTGGACTTGGCAACCCTATGAAGTTCAATAGCACCTCCTCTATTTTTGTGGAAGCACAAAATGGCCTCCATATCCTGCTCCTGAGGGAACAGGAAACCCCCAGGAACAGGATTATGGGGGAAGGGAGGGAGGGAGAAACCACATTCCGTAAGCCTTGTACCTATGGAAATGCTAGTTGGGATTCAAAATCACATGAAATCACTTTTTACATTGTGGAGGACAATGTGCGTGGAAAATGCTACGCAACTTGTCATAAAACTGAGCATTATGAGATGGACGTATATTTGTATTCCTAATTAATTTTGAGCTTAAGCAATAGTACCAACTATGGCAAAGTGCACTGATAATTTGTTGGCTTTTTGACACCTGGTTTTACTGCAGGCGAACTCCATTTGATAATGTACATATGTACCCTCCCTGCTGCCCAAAAAAGTACACTTAGGTTTTAAAGAGTTCGGTGGAACTGTACATATATGTGTTCCCAAAGAGAAACGGAAAAGAGGAATTATTCCTGCACTGACATCAGAGCAGGCAAAGGGTTGGATGCTGACTCTTTATGATGCCCCTTCACTTGAACCCATCCCCTCTATGCCTGCCATGTGTCTTCTAAATGCAGTATCTGTCCAGTGGCATTTATCATTTACATACTATATCTCCATACTCTGCCACACTGCCTGCTTTATTAGGATGTTAAGGGCAAGCCTCTGTGCCTCCTTTATCATACCTACATCTATGGGTTGCCCATTCTGCTTATAAAACTCTTTCTCCTGTCTGTCTGAAATCTGGCAGGAAGGATCCCTTGGAGAGAGGGACAGCCCTGGATAATTTCATCACAGTTGTGTGGCAAAAAAGTGTTTGAAGTGGAAATGTATTGGAGACAGAGAACAAATGAAATAACCACAATTAACAGCTTTAATAATGAGCAGGACAGTACGGTCTAGTTTTTTTCACAAGAGGAAAATAAAACAAAATGAAAAGGGCCTTTCTACAAATCTCTAAAGAATACCAAGTACTTGACAGCCCTTTGAGTGCCATTCGTGGGTTTGCAAAGGAGCCTGACTTCTTCAGAAACAACAAAGCATAACCATAACAAAATACAGCAGAAAAGAGAATTTCACAGCTTTTTAAAAAGTGAGCAATATGCAGCTGGATGGCCCTGTGTCTGAGCTAGTATACGACGCGGTATAGCTGTAGAGACATATGACTTTCTCTCAAGAAGCAGGAGAGGTACAAATTGTACATACACAAATATAGTATGGTACTCAATAAATATTGGGGGGGGGGGAGGGTGGCATTTGCATTCAGTGCAGGACACAGGTCCTTGCAAAACCCAGAAGTAGCTCAATAGACCTGGATTGAAGTTTGTGATCTGATCCTAAATAGGTTTATTGAGATGTCAGTTGGACATAGTTGTAGGGGGGAAAATACGTACATTATGAAATTTTACAAAATCAGTCCTTTTTATCATTACTGGCATGGCAAATCCCATACATGCTACCAGGCTTGCAGGGTATAATGCCATAGAGTCTACCCACCAATGCAGATGTTTTCTCCAGGGGAACTCATCTCTCATCTCAAACTAAGTATTAATTCCAAGAGAGCTCCAAGTTTGCCTGGAGGCTGGGAACCCTTCATGCTACTCTCTCTGCATTAGGGTTTGGGGCCTGCTGGGAAATTGCAACTGATGGGGTGAACAGTTGTGAATTCTACCCATCCAACTAGCAACTCCCCTTGTGATATAGGTTTGCTTTGTGATATAGCTTGTGATATAGGTTTGCTTTGGGATATAGCTTGTGATATAAGTTTGCTTTCTAGAAGGAACTAATTGAGACCCTGAGGGTGGATCCAGGAGAGGGCAGAGTTTGATGAGGGGAGGGGCCTCAGCACGGTACAATGCCATAGAGTCCACCCTTCAAAGCAGTCATTTTCTTCAAGGGACTGATCAAAGCCAAGTAATACACCATCTTTCAGTTTGCAAAAATATATTATAAGGATTGTGTACAACACATAATAAACAATACAATAATTATAGAGGCCGGTGGTGCTAGGGCCTTTTAAAGTAGCAGAAATCCCAAGGGGCCAAAAAAAACCCCATCCGCAAATGAATAGATATGTCCAAACTTGGAAATAGTCCAACTGAAATTCACAAGGTGGGCGCTCCTGAGGAGTTTAGCTTCAGTGCAGCCACTTTCTTAAAAAGACATCTCTCTAGATTTTGATGATGTTTCAATTCTTTCTTCAGTTTAACAGCTCGACTATTTAGGAACCCTGTTCTACATTCTCTAATCACAGCATTAAGCTTCTCATTTCATTGTGATCGCCGGCCTCTATCATAATTAGTATTGTTTATTATGTGTTGTATACAATCCTTATAATATATTTTTGCAGACTGAAAGACAGTGTATTACTTGGTGGCTTTGATCAGTCTACTAATTACTCCAAGTGCCCTTCAAGCAGCACATTTTCTTCAAGAGAGCTGATATCTGCCAGGTGGAGATCAGCTGTGAAAGTGGGTGATCTCCAGGCTTCACCAGCTTGCTGGCAACCCTAGATCAGTGGCAGATCCAGCAAGCAATAAAAGCAAGGAAAAAACAAAACAGAAATTAGAAGAAGAAACTTATAGACCCCAATTACTAGACGATGTTACTCCCCCTTACTTATTGAATAACTGTGCAAGTAAATTAACCCTCAAATTTCCTCCACTTCTACAGCGTGTGATCCATTGTTATTGCTGTGCTATTGGTATATTCAGCCTTTGTAGATGAGAGTGTTACTGTTGTTTGTTTTCTACTAGCCCAGCTGATTAACTCCCCACCATACACAAAAAGATATCTAGTAGTAGACTTATGGTCCCTGCCTAGTGTCACTTGCCCAGTCTGCAACTACATAACTGAAGAGTCTAGGGTCTGAACTGGATGGTAATTTTAACTTCATGTCAATAATACCTTGTGGGTGGCATTCTAGTTCAATATATAATAAAGAAATTTCTCTCTCTCTCTCTTTTTTTTAAAAAGGCCTTTAAGTACCACATAACCCTCTTCACTCCTGTCCAGCCATGCTGGGTTGGTTACTCAGCTTTCTACACAGAATTCCTATTACTGTTGCAATGTCTGGCTTAGAGTCTGTGGCAAAATATAGCAATTTTCCTGTTGCTTTCCAATATTCATCATTGCTTGGTAGTGGATGAATCTCATGTTGATTCTACAAATTATCTGTTGCTGTGAGAGTTCTTTCTTCCTTTCTTACATCATTTTGCAGTGTTCCAGCATCTCAAAAGTTTTATAGTAGCTGAACTTGTTTTATTATTGTGTTTTTATGTCGTAACCTGCTCTGAGCCCACTTGTGAGAAGAGGAGGATAGAAATAAAATCATTATCATCATTATCATCATCTCACTGATTCTTTGGTTTGAGTTGAGGAAGAAGCTCCCATCTTCATCCCTCTCAGTTTGGATCCTCAGGTAATGTATGTTCCCTAGGTCCTCAGTTTCAAATTTTTGGTTGAGCTTGTGGACTATCATTTTCCTTTTATTGCTTATAGCAAGTAATAAGGTCATTCACTTGATAAAGGTTTATAAAATTATACATGGGGTAGAGAGAGTTGACAAAAAACACATTTGTTCCTCTCCTGAAATATTATAACTTGAAATCATCCAATGAAACTGCTGGACATTAGGTTCAGGGATGACAAAAAGAAATAGTACTTTGCACAGAGTGATTAAAATGTGGAATTCACTGCTGAAGGATGTAGTGAGGGCCACAGGAATAAACAGCTTCAAAAAGGGATCAGATAGATTCACAGGAGATGTCTGCCAATGGCTACTAGCCACATTCCTCCACATTCAGAGGCACTAAGCGGTGATTCTTTTACTGCTCTAGAGACACCCTTCCATTACTCAGCTTTCCAAAATGAACAATCTTTCTTTAGGTGTCCAGTTTTCTTACAGCAAAAACATACCTGACCATACTGCTTTTGTCTTCAGTTGTTCTAAGAGTCTCTGCTCTCCAAGTCTCCTTTTCCACTCTGGCTTTCTTCCTGTGGTTATATTAATCTCTTACTTTGGAACTAATATTCTAACCAAAAGATATATTTCAGAACTTATTTAGTTCTAGGGTGTTTTACACTCTGCTGTTTAAAGAACTGATACTATAATGTGTATACAATGATTTTGAAAATGCTTTTGAATTATGGCCCTTCAAAGGGTTAAATGAACACCTATTGCATCAGATAATATAACCCCTTGAGCCTGATTCTACCTTTATTGCTCAAGGTGAGACTGGAGGATTATGCTACAAGAGATAAGCAGAATAATTGTTCAGCTATACATTAATTTTGCTGCTAATTTCCTAGGGTTAAATTATTACAAAATCTTTTAAAATAAATATTTTTTCTAAAAGACTATTTTAAATTGTAGGTTCCTATAATTTTTAAAACTAATTGTTAGAAAAATATTTAAAATGAATTGTATTGATTATGCATGTTTTATGAATGGTTTTTATTGTATGAGCGTATTCTTGATTGTAACAGATCCCCTGACGAAGTCATATGCAAAACACATTGGGAACAGGAAGTAATAATAAAAGATTTACTCAACACCTTGATTTCTTTTGCTGTAGCCCTGACTTCTTCACTAGGTTTTCAGATGAGGTGGCCACAGAATCTAGAACCAGCCCAATATGTAGTTACTTGTTTTGTGTATTGGTTCATTTATATTCTGTGTATTACAGTTGTAAGCTGCATTGGGTCCCATTGAGGAAAAAAGTGGGGTACAAATAAGTAAAGAAAGAAAGAAAATAATTATATGCAGTTTACTCCCTTGTTGTGAAGAATTATTATTAAATGTAATGAAATTAACCAGTGTTAGACAATTGCCAGCACTGATAGAATTAGTTATTAGTAAATTATCATGAATTAGCAAATGAGGCAAATTTTTATTGCAAGACATTTTGATTTATATTTCATTGTGTAAGAATTTCATGTATGTTAGTTGTAGATTTCATGTGACATAACGGTCATATCCAGCTTGTTTCTTCATCTCATGACTAAATATATTGCAAGTAATTTTCATTTGAATGAATTACAATTCTGTTGCATTGTAATGCTGCCTTTTCTCCAAAAAGTTTGGCAGGGGGAACGGTTCTCCCCTCCTCTGTTTTATTCCCACAACAACTCTGTGAAATAGGTTGGCTGAGGCAGAATCTGGCCCAAGTCACTCAGAAAGTTTCATAAGTGGGAATTTGAATCTTGGTACCCTAGTATTTTTTTTTACCCTAGTATTGGTCTGACATTTAACCCATTATATTACATTGATTCTCCATTCATTGTCTTTAAGAAAAATGGTTCAACCATTGATAATGACTTTCAAGTCTCATTGATTTAAATGGAAGAGATTTAGCTCCATGTTCAACCTTTCCATATAAATGAATGGAACTCAAAAGAGCTCAATATCAGCTGCATTCTGTACATATTTTTGAAGTTCTTTTTTTGTGTGTGTTACTTTAAAAATATCTGTTTTGGGGATAAGAGGTAATGAAATTACTTTGAACCTCCTTGAACCATGAGGAAAGGTGAGGTACAAATATTTTAATAGACACATAAAATAAAATTAGCAATTTTTAATGTAGAAATTATACACCCTTGCATTCAACTATTGCTCAACAGGCAGATCTCTTTTCAGTTTGACAGCTGGTAACCATAGCAACTAGAACACAATCAAGGCCTGAATTCTAAAGGGATCTTCTTCCCAAAGGAAGATGAGAAAACAAGCAAGATAGAACACTTATCAGATAATGAGGACGGAAGTGTCATGATCTTAAAAAAACTCTAGTGACAAACTCCTGTTCACTTTTTAAATCTCCCTAAACAGTTTATTAAAGAGAGTTGCCAGTTCCTGAAATCAAAAATTCCACTATGTGAGAAAGCAAGTCTTATGGTAGAATAAGGGGCAAAGCACCAGACACAAGTGTTTTTTTACAGGCCCAAGGGTACATATACTATTTATTCACCTGAAGTGCCCAGCTTGTTGAAGAAGGGAAATAATGAATGTATAATGCTATGAATGCTTGAAAGCTTTAAGTAAATGCTGGGTTGGATATTGTGAGAAGTGATCTATTCCACCTGTCCCTTCTCCAACAGTTCCATCTATCCCCCCTCCCCAAAATAAGGCTAAAGGTCACCATGCCTTTGTGGACACAATGTGAAAGGGCAGTGAGGAAAAGGAGAATTAAGCAACTCTTCTACTAGCAGAAGCATCAAGGTCGCTGCAAGCATTCCTCTTTCTTACTCCACCCATACCACATGGTATTCCGTCAATGAGCATCTTAGCATTGGGGGCTGCTGGGGTAAGAGGGAGGTTTGTGTCAGTTGTTCTCCTTGCACTCACAGATGTTAAAATCCAGTCCTCTGAGTATTATTATTGCTGCCATTATCAGACAAAAAAAAAGTTAAAATAGATTTAAAGAACAGCAGTACTTGGAAGAAACTTGCACACTCTGTAAATGACAAATGTTCTCATTTGCCAGTTTTGACAAGCAAGCACCACTCTCAGTGGCAAAATAAATATCAAGAAAATGAAAAGGAAAGCATATGTTGATTAAAACATTAATCAAAATAAGGAGAATGTCATGAGAAAAATAATAGTTTGAGTTACTATTGATACTCCATGTGCTACAGGTTAACTCCAGAAATTTTTAGTATATGGTATTATTTCAAACTCTTTGATAATCGTTAGGTTATCTGCAGTGTCTCACTATTGCTTTCAAAGCTGTTGTAGTTCTATAAAGTCAATGCTAATGTGAACAGCTTTTGAATCACCTATTGAACTGCTGCCAAAGGGCTGGTTAGGATTTATTTTCTACTTCCATTTGCTGACATAGAATTTCAGAAATCTAAGGCATCATGACAATCACAATAAAAAAACCCCACATTTTTCTGACTTGTTTCCCCCCCCCAGGAATCTTCATTTTTCATGAAGTTTTTCCCTGGTTGAGAATTAGCCATATTATCTCATATATTTAAAATTGTCTTGTTTCATCTTAAATCATCTTAAATCTACCAGCAGCTCAAAGTGGTATGCATTTAGCTACTACATACTCTGTTGAACTTACTGTTCCACAGATAAGAACATAAGAGAAGCCATGTTGGATCAGGCCAATGGCCCATCCAGTCCAACACTCTGTGTCACACAGTAGCCATAAAAACCAAGTGCCATCAGGAGGTCTAGCAGTGGGGCTAGAAACCACTGTGCCCCCCCCCCCCAAGCACCAAGAATACAGAGCATCACTTCCCCAGACAGAGTTCCAACAATAAGCTGTGGCTAATAGCCAATGATGGACCTCTGCTCCATATGCTTATCCAATCCCCTCTTGAATCTGTCTATGATTGTATGTCCATGAGTTCTCGTATTGTGAGAAAGAGTGAAAAGTACTTCTTTACCTTATCTATCCCATGCACAACCTTGTAAACCTCTATCATGTCACCCCGCAGTCAACATTTCTCCAAGCTAAAGAGCCCCAAGCGTTTTAACCTTTCTTCATAGTGAAAGTGTCCCAAGCCTTTAATCATTCTAGTTGCCCTTTTCTGCACTTTTTCCAATGCTATATCTTTTTTGAGGTGCGGTGACCAGAATTGTACATAGTACTCCAAATGAGGCCGCACCATCGATTTATACAGGGGCATTATGATACTGGCTGATTTGTTTTCAGTTCCCTTCCTAATAATTCCCAGCATGGCATTGGCCTTTTTTATTGCAATCTCACACTGTCTTGACATTTTCAGTGATCTCTCTCTTGGTCAGTCTCTGCCAGTTCACACCCCATCAACTTGTATTTATAGCTGGGATTTTTGGCCCCAATGTGCATTACTTTGCTCTTGGCCACACTGAATCTCATCTACCACATGGACGTCCACTTACCCAGCCTCAACAGATTCCTTTGGAGTGCCTCACAATCCTCTCTGGTTCTCACCACCCTGAACAATTTAGTGTCATCTGCAAACTTAGCCACTTCACTGCTTACTCCCAACTCCAAATCATTAATGAACAAGTTAAAAACATGGGACCCAGTACTGAGCCCTGCGGCACCCAACTGCTTACCATCCTCCATTGCAAAAATTGCCCATTTATACTCAATCTCTGTTTCTATTAATTAGATAAAGGGGAACACCCTAGTGCTTTGTAAAATGATGCACCAGAGGATTGGGGAGAAAAAGTGGATAGAGAGAACTTTTTCTCCTTCTCTCATAATACTACAGCTTGGGGTCACTCAGTGGAATCAAGATGGACAATCAAATAAGAGAAGCCATGTTAGATCAGGCCAATGGCCCATCCAATCCAACACTCTGTGTCACACAGTGGCCCCCCCAAAAATTATATACATACACACATATACACACTGTGGCTAATAGCCACTGATGGACCTCTGCTCCATATTTTTATCTAACCCCCTCTTGAAGGTGGCTATGCTTGTGGCCACCACCACTTCCTGTGGCAGTGAATTCCACATGTTAATCACCCTTTGGGTGAAGAAGTACTTCCTTTTATCCGTTTTAACGTGTCTGCTCAGCAATTTCATCGAATGCCCACGAGTTCTTGTATTGTGAGAAAGGGAGAAAAGTACTTCTTTCTTTACTTTCTCCATCCCATGCATTATCTTGTAAACCTCTATCATGTCACCCCGCAGTCGACGTTTCTCCAAGCTAAAGAGCCCCAAGCGTTTCGACCTTTCTTCATAGGGAAAGTGTTCCAGCCCTTTAATCATTCTAGTTGCCCTTTTCTGGACTTTCTCCAATGCTATAATATCCTTTTTGAGGTGTGGCGACCAGAACTGCACACAGTACTCCAAATGAGACCGCACCATCGATTTATACAGGTGCATTATGATACTGGCTGATTTGTTTTCAATTCTTTTCCTAATAATTTCCAGCATGGTGTTGGCCTTTTTTGTTGCAAACGCACACTGTCTTGACATTTTCAGTGAGTTATCTACCACGACCCCAAGATCTCTCTCTTGGTCAGTCTCTGCCAGTTCACACCACATCAACTTGTATTTGTAGCTGCGATTCTTGGCCTCAATGTGCATTACTTTGCACTTGGCCACACTGAACCGCATCTGCCACGTTGACGCCCACTCACCCAGCCTCAACAGATCCCTTTGGAGTTCCTCACAATCCTCTCTGGTTCTCACCACCCTGAACAATTTAGTGTCATCTGCAAACTTGGCCACTTCACTGCTCACTCCCAACTCTAAATCATTTATGAACAAGTTAAATCAAGAATGGACGAAAGGAAATAATTATTTACTGAATGAGTAAATTAAGTTGTGGGATTTAATGAATAGTGGAATTCACTACCAGTGGGTGCAGTGATGGCCACAAGTATGGATGTCTTTAAAAGGTGGTTAGATAGATTCATGGAGTTAAGCCCACTGATGGCTACAAACCATGGTACTTAAAGGGAACCTCAACATTTTGTCAAGACCCCAGTAACTCAAGTAATTTAAACAGTCCACTTTGATGAATGGCAGTTTTATTAGTCACTGATGCTACTAGCAGCAAAATGAGTTTTGCTAAGACTAGTGAGCCAGGGCAATGGCCCCTTATATATACTTTAGATTAGAATAATGGTTACACTTTCAAAGCAAGGCAGGAAGCAAAAGCGTGGGCAAGCATAACCCCTCTCCAGTTGTCCAGTCCCTTTCCCAAGCAGGTGCTGCGCTATCAGTGACCTGGCCTTAAGGTTCTGTCTCTGGCTGGAGGAAAGGAATCTTGTTACTTGTTGCAGAGATAAAGGAGCAAAGCATAGCACAATTAGTACTGAAGCATAATGGTACTGAAGCATAATTCATGGCAAGGCACTTGACACATTTGGAGGCAGTAAAACTCTAAATGCCAGTGTCAGAACACAACACTACGGGAAAGGCCTTAGACTCTATTTCATGTTTATTTGCCCTCCAGGAAAAATGTGTGGTGTGGGATGCTAGATTAGACAGAGTACTAGTGTGATTCAGGGCATCTTTTATTTTCTTAAGGCAGCCAATGGTCTGTACTGTAATCTTTCTTTTACCTACCTCACTCTTTAATATTTAGTTTATTTTGACCATGGACTCCTTCTACCATCTCAGTCTTTTTCCAGATAATCCAAGATGTGCAAAAATGATCACAACTGCACTGTATCCCTGATACAGATGTCATAAAACTTTATAAACAGTTGATCTGGAGGTCAGATCAAGGAATCATGGCCATCACTAAAATTGTCTCTCAACATTGTCTGTATGCAATTCTGGGGTACAAAAATGACTTGGGTGCAAGATATGGTTATTTCCTAAATGGAATCCTTCCAGCCAACTCATGTCCATCTTCGTGCAAATAGTTTACCAGATACTTCAGAGCAATGGAGTAAATATTTTGTAGATACAATAAATGCAACAATCTTCTACCATAGCCAGCACATGAAAGTAGGTGAGGTAGGCAGCTGCCTGGGGCACAACCTCACCTACAGGGCACTGCTGGGTGCCTCCCCCCTCTCCCTGACATTCTCAGCTTCCTGGGTCACAGTCTTAAATAATTAAAATGGCACTCAAAGCTTATGAAATTAAAAAAAAATATTCAACATAGAAGGGAAAAGTTCAGGTGAAATCAGGAGTAAAATTTCTGAGGTAACTTGAATAAATAACCCTGAGGTAAAATCAGTAGATTTATAGACTACTGTTCATATGTTTCAGGCTAATGGGAATTTCTTAAGCTGTTCACAATTACTTAAATATTTATGTTGAGAGGCTTTTGTTCCAGTGTTTTCCCAAACACTCCAGTACACTTTCTTTGAATATTCTCTGATTCCTTTGGTTTCCAGAAGGCTGGTACAGTCTTTCCAGTACCCAAACTTCTCTTGAAACACCAGTATTCCTCTTGAGTTTTTAACTGACCCTTAAGGTCTCTAAAGGCAATTTGTAACCACACCAGACCGAGGATCTCTCCACTTTTTAGAGCTATCTCCCTGTTTTGACTGGGTAGGGACATTTCTCACTAGAAGATCTAGTACCTTTCCTTTGCCCAAATGTGAGTCTTCACCTAACTATCCACTCTTTCTTGCCAAACTACCCAGTATTCTGTGTTAAAACTGCTCTCAGTCATGACTGAATTAAGACTCTGTCAGAACCCAACTCTTCTCCATCAGGGCTAGTCCCAGTTCTCTTTAGCATTCAGCTCTCAAGTCTTTCTCTGCTCAGCTGTTAAACAATCAGATTCCTTGGAGCAGCCTGTCTCTGTTTCTGTGAAGAAGTATCTCTTCACAGCCCTATATCTCTTTATACATGTCTCACCACATCAGGATTCAATTTCAGCTTCTTTACCCTTAGCCATTTAACCACAGCAGTCATGCCCTGTTTCAGAATCTCTAAGCAGGGGTGTTGAATTCATTTGTTATGAGGGCCAAAATGTGACATAAATGAGACCTTAGGAGAAAAAGGGAATTCCCTGCATGGAAGTAGAATTCCAAAAAAGAAACACAGGGAAATACTGCTTACTACTTAGCCTGAAAATTTATCACCAAAGGTTATTTAAAAAGTCAACAGTTCATAACAAGCATCCAAAATAAGGATTCATAAATCAAAATGTGCTCGCAGGCACAATGAACGTACAAGGGAGTCCACAGAATGACTCTTACCAAACTTGCTCACACTAGCATTTCTTAAAGGTGCCACAAAGAATTTTACAGAATCCTTAAAGCAAGTATTTCACAAGTCAGTCTTCCAACGTGGCATTGATGTGTGAGAGGAAAAGTCTATTCATATAAAGCCAGTCTATGTAAAACCAGTGATATGTTTCATTGCCTTTGTCATGACTTGCAGCTTAAAGTGGAACAAATCCTTCCACACAAGCACAATAAAGTCCTTATTTTGGATGTTTGTGATGAAAAGTTGACTTTTAAAATAACTTTTTGTGATAAATTTTAAGGCTAAGTAGTAAGCAGTATTTCCCAGCATTTCTTTTTTAGAATAAATGAGACCTTGTTGGGCCAGGCCATGCGTGTCATAAAATGTGATGCCAGGTAGAGATATAAACTATATAAGGGGCACAGACAAACACAATTAAGCATTTTTTAAAACTTAAAATAAAACATTATTGGTATTAAAGGTGCTTTCTTCATATTTCTCCCATGAAATCCAGAGAACTGGGCAAAGGAAGCTCTGGCTCTTTCCCCACAAGTGGGGGAGGAACCTCAGCCAATAGAAGGAAGAGAGGCTTGACTCAGTAGCTCTGCTGTGCAACTGAGAGAGCCTCACAAAGCAAGCTCTCCCTCCTCCCCTTCCTCCCCAAGGGAGGAGCCTCAGGAAATGGAGAAAACAGAGACTTTGCTCTGTAGCTCCTGTGCGATTGAGCAAACCTGGCAAAGCAAGCTGTGATGTAGAAGGAAGCAAGGGAGAGAGAGAGAGAAGCAGATGACAGCCAGTTGCTCAGGAGCCTGATAGGAGCCCTTTGGTGGCCTGATTTGCCCCCTGGGCCGCATGTTTGAAATCTCTGCTCTATAGTATTACCAGGTAATATAAAGTAATATAAAGCAGGTTGTCATTAGCATATTGATGGCAGCTTACTCCAGGCCCAAAAAAGATTTCCCAAAGATATTTACATAGAGATTGAATAGCGTGGGAGAAATAATTTGAACCCTCTTGAAGCCATGCCTCTCAGTCAATGTACTTAAACCTAAGAATTAATATCTCAGTCATCTTCATGATGATATTTCTTTTAATTTATTCATATTTACAGTATATACTACTTTCTAAAGTAGTTCACAAAAGGAGCTACAGCATTAAATAAATCCTATTAAAGTAAGCTAATACCACCTATTTCTGTTTTAAATTGAAAAATTGAGGTTAGCAAAATATTCTTACATATTAATTTTCATGGATGGTATTTCCCTTTAATAAGCAGAAAGCACAGGAAGTAAGGCAAGGTTACAACTTAACTATTAGTTTGAATGCCATGGGTTTTATATTTGCATAAATTTTGCAGGCTTGCATCCACCAGTCACCAGTAAAGTAGTTCTGCAGTTACGTGTGGTACTTCTCTATTAACAGATTTGAAAGTATTAAATAACTGTACAGGCTTGGAGCAAATACAGGCATCTAGACTTGAAATTGCAGCTAACCAAAGCCCATAATGTGAATAATAGATACATCAGATCAGGATTCAGCTGCAGTGACATCTTGGCTTTGAAAAAGCTGCCCCAGATTGAGGTGTGCTCCAGCAATCAGATGGTGCCCATGACAGGCAGGGGCTACATGTGCGCTGAGAGGTGCTTTCACACTGCTCCTGCATGTGCAGGGTGCATGTATGGCTTGCCCAGGCTGTTCATCTGGCTGGAAGTGCACCACAGAGGCTCAGCAAGGAATTTGCTATTGGGAAGTTCGCAGTGGCTGTTTATTCCATTCTCAGCCTGTCTTATGACGAGGTAAGGATGAGCAGGCTGCAGGGAGCAGATGTGAGTGTGTGATTGCGCACATTAAACTCTGGGGTAGGAGTGGCTATGGCAGTGGCTATGGTAGGTCAAAAAGCCTTTCTGATCGCACCTGAAGATTGAAACAGAAGTACAACCATAGCTTCACAGATTCATTCACATCCACTGAAGTATATACACACAACACACTACACTTGTTTTTCTAACTTTGGATTCTTTGATAGTTAACTGTAGTTCCTATGCCACAAGCTGAGTGAGTGAGAGAGAGAGAGAGAGAGAGAAGAAAGCAGATGACAGCCAGTTGCTCAGGAGCCTGATAGGAGCCCTTTGATGGCCTGATTTGCCCCCTGGGCCGCATGTTTGAAATCTCTGCTCTATAGTATTACCAGGTAATCTAAAGTGATAAAGCAGGTTGTCATTAGCAGCATAGGGGAAATTCTGACTGCGGAAAATGCAGAAAACCGGAAAACCACTCCCCAGCTACTTATCTGGGAGAGATCCAGTCATGGATCTTCCACTTCAAGTGAAGCTTGCTCCTACGCTTGAAAGCAACCAAAGGCATGAAATAGTTACTGTGGTAAAAATGCCGATGTCTCAAAACACTGTTATCATTGGTTCTCACTTCCACATAGTGCTAGGGCTAAAGGCCAACCAGTGTTCCTTGAAATGTAATATCCTGATAAAGGAAGTTTAGAGAAACAGCTGCCCAAATAAGAGGATACTTTCATTACCACAAGATACCAAGCATTGAACAAAATCTTCATATTAAGACTTCAGCACGTTCTGTTTGAAGCCTTAAAACAGTTCTGAAGCTATAAACACTTCCTGCTGAATTCACCACAGGGTCAAGATCACCACAGGAGCATGTGGCTGACTGCAAAGAATCTTTTAATGTGCAAAACAATTGGAATGTCTGTAAACTTATTCATCCAGTCAAAAGGAAATGGGAAATGGAAAGTGTTAAATGATGCAACTGTTGTCATTTCATAGAATCATGGAATCATAGAGTTGGAAGGGACCTCTAGGGTCATCTAGTCCAACCGCCTGCACAATGCAGGAAACTCACAAACACCTCCCCCTAAATTCACAGGATCTTCATTGCTGTCAGATGGCCATCTAGCCTCTGTTTAAAAACCTCCAAGGAATGAGAGCCCACCACCTCCCGAGAAAGCCTGTTCCACTGAGGAATCGCTCTAATGGTCAGGAAGTTCTTCCTAATGTTGAGCCGGAAACTCTTTTGATTTCATTTCAACTCACTGGTTTCTACCTTCCGGGGCCACAGAAAACAATTCCTCACCATCCTCTATATGACAGCCCTTCAAGTACTTGAAGATGGTGATCATATCACCTCTCAGCCGCCTCCTCTCCAGGCTAAACATCCCCAGCTCCTTCAACCTTTCGTCATAGGACTTGGTCTCCAGACCCCTCACCATCTTCGTCGCCCTCCTCTGGACCCCTTCCAGCTTATCTATATTCTTCTTAAAATGTGGTGCCCAAAACTGAACACAATACTCCAGGTGAGGTCTTACCAGAGCAGAGTAAAGCGATACCATCACATTGCGTGATCTTGACACTATACTTCTGTTGTTACAGCCCAACATTGCATTTACCTTTTTAGCCACCGCATCACACTGTTGACTCATGTTCAGTATATGATCCACTAAGACCCCTAGATCCTTTTTGCACATACTACTGCTAAGACAAGTCTCCCCCATTCATTTATTGGTTTTAGCCCAGTTTTTGTGCACTAAATTAGGCATTTGAATGCTTAAATACCACAGAGTTTGAAAATGAAGTCAGGTGAGGGGAAAAACAAGCACCCCATACTGAGAATAAATCTATTAAATATGTGTCTTTCTTCTATGCTAGATCAAGTAGTATTCTAGCGTTTGAAACTACTGCTTTTGACAGAATGAGACTATTGGACTACTTAGTTTAGGATTGTCTATTCTGACTGGCAGCTAGGGTTGCCAGGCCTGTGTTGGAAAATACCTTGAGATTTTGGGAGTGGATCCAGGAGAAGGCAGGGCTTGAGAAGGGGAAGAGCCTCAGCAGGGCAAAATGCCATAGAGTCTACCCTGCAAAGCAGCCATCTTCTCCAGGGGAGCTGATCTCTGCCAGCTGGAGATCAGTTGTAAAAGTGGGAGATCTCCAGGCCCCACCTGGAGGCTGAGCAAACACAAAGGCAAAACACTGTAACTTGCTTATACTAGCGTGTTGTAATTAATATCTATTACATGCTTAAACACTTACATTCAAAACACATTAAGGTCCCCAAGCCATAGTTCTTAAACTTCTCTTGAGTAGCAAAAGTCCATAAGTAACTTTAGTCATGCATGCCCAGTTGAGTGTGCTTTTAGAGGATGGCTCCCAAGTGTGTGAGGTGCAGATTTTTACCTGGTCTCATCTTTCTGTTTTGCAGCTTATTGGTTTGTTGCCGACCATGCTTTGCTCTCTTGCAAGCACCCTGCTGGTCAAAATTCAACGACCCATTTGTCACAGAAGTGTCTTTTCCCAGTGATCTACTGAGCAGCTAAAATAAATGTCTTCCATGATGATGTGTTCTCATATCACTGCTCTTCTGTATGCATCCCCCTTGCTTAGCACTTCAGACACTTCCACCCACCCAAAGACCTGAACCCTTGTGTGGGTGAGGTCTTGGAGATTGCCTCTGCCAAGCAAACTGTATTTGAATGTGGGTAGCATGGCTGGAGTGGCATATAAGCAGTGGCAGGCTGCCATCAGGAAGGTGTGGCTACATCACTATGTGTTCATTGGCTGTTTTTATCTCTGCCTGTCACAGAGCTGTCATTGGCATGCCTTGTCATGATTGGTGGGTTGTGACAGAATTGCTACACACTCCAGTGCAGTTGCTGTGCTCTGTGTACTTCGCTGAGTAGACTTTTTGCATATTTCTCCTCAACTGAGTTCAGGTTACCAGCTCTTAGTGCTAGTGCCATGACAGATCTTGAGATGGGACTGCTAATGAGCTTCATAGCTGAGCAGGGATTTGAAAACTTCAGATCTTTTTAGTAAAAGTGGAAGACTCTAGCTACTGCACTACACTCAGCTATAGCAGGCTGGTATATATGTATGTATGTATGCATGTATGTATGTATGTATGTATTTGATGGAATTCATATCCCATATAACCCACCAAAGCAGACACAGGTGAGTTACAAGAATAATCCAATACAATATCACAGTAAAAAAATAAAACCTCCATAAAAACAATATGTAGCACACAAGTTATAGAACAAACAGATGGCGATATTTCCACATCTGCTCAATGACATCCAATTTACAGATTAATGCATAGTGAGGTGAATTATGTGAGCAGATGAGAACAGGTCTGGGCCAATTTACAATTATTTACAACAGGTTTTCAGCTGGAGAGCTGATCACACACACACACATATATATACACACACACACATGGATTCAGTTAAAGGCCTGGCAGAAGAGCTCCATCTTATAGACCTTGTGGAACTATAGTAGGTCATGCAGGACCCTGATCTCCATACAGAGCTCTTTCCACAAGGTTGGGGCCAGAGCTGAGAAAGCCCTGGCCCTAGTCAAAGCCAGTCAGACCTCTTTTGAGGCAGGGACTACCAGCAAGCATTGATCAGTTGACCTTAATGCCCTTAATGAGAGTCAGTTTGGTGTAGTGGTTAAGTGTGCGGACTCTTATCTGGGAGAATCGGGTTTGATTCCCCACTCCTCCACTTGCACCTGCTGGAATGACCTTGGGTCAGCCATAGCTTTCACAGGAGTTTTTCTTGAAAGGGCAGCTGCTGTAAAACGCTCTCTCAGCCCCACCCACCTCACAGGGTGTCTGTTGTGGGGGGGGGAGAGATAGAGGAGATTGTGACTGCTCTGAGACTCTGAGATTCAGAGTATAGGGTGGGATATAAATTCAGTATCTTCTTCTTCATGGGACATATAAGGAGATGCAGCCCTGCAGGTATGTTGATCCCTAGCCATTCAAGGCTTTGAAGGTTAATATCAAGACCTGTTGCACTGTAGCCAAGTCTCAGGAAGAGAGATAGGGAACTAGCTGCCGGACCAACCGAAGATGGAAAAAGGCAGATTTGGCAGCCACTGTGACCTTTGTCTCCATAGACAGAGAGGCATCCAGGACCACACCTAGGCTCCAAACCCTGGGGGCAGGCTTTAAAGGTACCCCATCCAGAGTAGGAAGCTGGATTTCTCCACTCAAGTCCCCACAGCTCAGATACAGGACCTCCATCTTTGATGGATTCAGCTTCAGCCTGGTGTGCCTCAACCAACGACCCATGGACCCCAGTGCCCAGTCCAAGATGTCTGGGGCCAAATCTGGCCAGCCGTCCATTAACAGATACAGCTGAGTGTCATCTGCATATTGATGGCACCCAAGCCCGAATTCCCAGATCAGCGGGGTGGGAGGGCACATGTAGATGTTAAATAACATCGGGAAGAGTCACTCCCTGAGGGATCCTGCAACTCAGTGGGAATCACAGTGAGACCCTCTCCCTTAGTGCCACTCTCTTTCCCTGACCTCAGAGAGAAGAGGAAAGGCATTGTAAAATAGTCCCCCAAATCCCCATGTTGGCAAGGTGGTGGATCAAAAGGTCACGATCAACCATGTCAAACACTGCCATAAAATCCAAAAGTAGCAGCAGCGCTGATCCACCTCAGTCCAGCTGTCTCCAGAGGTCATTGGTCCAGATGTCTCCTGAGGTAATTTATTTGGGAATGTCATGTTATATTTTATTCTCTTATTTCTAATGTTATTTTGCTTTCACTCCCTATGCCTGAAGTACAATTTTCATGCAATTCAGATAGTTTTGTTCAGTATATCAGGTACAAGCATTGCTGATTCTCTATTTTTTAGAGGTGCTGATCTCTGAATACTACTAAAGACACTTGGAGGTGAAGGAAAATTGTTTAACGATTCATGAAGAGCATAGTGTCTTGCAAGATCATGATTTACATCACTAATAGTTTAACCATTTTAATCACTGCTCCAGGTGGGATTGCAGACTTCCTCTACCCTATAGAAGCTATTTTTAGGTTTGGATACCCTTGAGCATCTGTCTGCATGTACTGCCACAGGTGGTGATAAAAGGCTCTAGGTATTTATGGGCCCCTTTGGAACCTCTACATTTTATTTCTTTTCTTACCTTATTTCTTCCCATATGTTATTTTTCATAGTCTAATGTGGAAAAATAAAGACTAAAAGCTTTGAATCCTTGCATTTTTAATGATTTTGTAAAACTAAAATATCTGATGCCAATCTTTCATAGATTAGATTCAAAAATGTCCTTACAAAACCAGAAAGCATGCCATTCATGGAAAGCGGTGGGTGGAATCTACAATTTCCAGAACTTTTGCTGAATGATAATGAGAAATGTCTGCAGGAAAAGGGAGTGTTGTAGAGATGTGCATTCATTTTCAAATGAATAAAATAATAGTCTATTTCATTTGTTTAAAATACAAGAATAAATAATAGCACTGGCTGCCTGGGGTGCATCAACATAAAATTATGATAGGTCCTCAGCTTAAGCTGCCTTTCACAGTTCATTTGGTTCCTACACTGACTTCTCTTCCCAATAAAACCTGATCTGCTAACTGTCCCTCTCTCTGATTGGGGCTTTTGTCTGGACAGCCACAAGTCATAATAATGGTCAGATGCAATGATTTCTGAATATACCAACTGTAGTTCATTTTTCAATCTGGATCATTCTAAATATATATGCTTTTTAATACCAATGTTAATTAGTTAATTCTTTTCAAATTAGATTTTGGTCACTTCATATTCAAATGACTGTTGCAGGAAGATATAAAGTTTGTAGAGCAAGGAGGCAGCATTAGACTATAATGAATCCCAACATACCTTTTCCTTTCCAGTGCTGAAGTGTGAACAAATCAGTGTTGTAAATTTGCGACAGAAAATAGTTGAATGGCTGGTGTCTATACCATAATGTATCCATTCCACCACCCCCACCCCCAAATTGTGCCAAATAAAATTTTCTGTGTTTTATAATATTTATATGGTATTTGAAAAAATTAAAAATCAGACAGCTTGCCTGAAGCACAGGGAATCTAAAGCTGAACCAGTATTCCAGGCATGTCCAACTTCGAACAGGTCATGATCTATTTTTTCTGGACAAAAGTGCTGATGATCTACCACCATGAAAATTAAGTTTCAAATTAGATTTTAACCCACCAAAGTTGGATTCCACCGCCCCCCCCCCACACACACACACATTTACAATGCACCTTCTGTCATTTACTGGTAAGCAAAATAAGCAAAAACAAAACAGAGAGCTGAAAATCCAGAAAGAATTGCGAACAGTTTTTCTTAAATTTTTATTGTTATAACTTTCTTTAACTTTTATTGAGTAATTTGTGTTAAATGTAGGTCAAGTATTGATCCAGGCTGATCTTGCGCAATCTTTGAAACTTCGCTGTTGCTAATTAGTGAGACGTCTGAGCCTGCATTTCATCCACCAGCTTTTTGAAGTTGGGTGAATATTGCGTGAGGGCCAGTCTCAGGGAATCCTGGAGATGTTCATCTGTCATGTTGGAACGCTGTGTACTCTTTGTCATTTTCAGATGGGAAAGCGCAGATTCACACAAATAAGTTGAAACGAAACAGGAGTGTAGAGCTTCACTGCATCTTCTCAAGTTGGGAAATTTGTCTCTAGGCACTAGCTTCCAAAACTATTCTTGCTCCGCTGCCCCTTCTTGAGAAAAATTTCATTTTTAAGGGTTACTATTTCGTTTTCAAGAGATGCCTTGTTCAATGAGTAATTTTTACTGATAGCAGCTGCAGTTTCCTTAATGTCCATATCTGGTTTGAATGGGTATGACAAGTACTTCACAACTTTTTCAATTCTTTGGAAGTCACAGAATCTTTTTTCGAATTCCTGGATAACAGAGCAGATTTCTGTCACATACTTCTCGTTCTGAAAAACAAAATTTGGATATTGTTCCAGATGGTCCTGCGTATTAGGAAAATGATCAAAAGTGTTGTTTGCAAGGTCAGTCATCATTAGCTCAAAGTTGCTCTTGTAGGATGAAACTGTACTCATCATCTTGCTGATGCATTTGTTTTTACCTTGAAGTTAAGTGTTCATATCACTTAGTTCGCCTGTAAAGTCATTAGCTCAAAGTTGCTCTTGTAGGATGAAACTGTACTCATCATCTTGCTGATGCATTTGTTTTTACCTTGAAGTTAAGTGTTCATATCATTTAGTTCGCCTGTAAAGTTAGCGAGAAATGCCATATCACATAACCACTCCTCATCTTCCAAGTCTGCTTTGTCATCTCCCCTCTCCTTCAAAAACCTTCTTATTTAATTCAGCAAATCACAAAATCTTTGCAGAAATTTGTGCCTACTTAGCCACCTTACATCTGTGTGCAAAATGATTTCCGCTGCCCCTTCATCAAGAGTAAGATTGAAAAGCCATCTTTGAAGTGATCTTCCATGAACTGAATTTACAATTTTGAAAGTGATGTCCATGACCGTCTTTGTATTGAGTCTCTTGCTTGGCAAAACTTGCTGGTGAATGATGCAGTGGTAAGAAAGGAAATCTGGAAAATCGTCATGCTGTCTACAGAGGCCTATGAAACCGTTAACCTCACCTGTCATTGCTCTTGCTCCATCAGTAGTGATGGAAACAAGTTTATGCAATGGAAGATTACACTTTGACACAAAAGAATGGAAAGAACTGAATATTTCCTGACTGGCAGTTCTCCCTTTTAAAGAAATCATTCCAAGTAGTTCTTCTTTAACACTGAAATCTTTAAAAACCATCCAAATAAAGACTAGTGACTGGGCTATGTCTCTTATGTCTGTAGATTCATCCAGTTGGAGTGAGAAAGCAACACAAACTAAAACATCCTCCAACAATTGTTCAGTTGTGTCTCCACACATCTCTTCTATTCGCCGCACAACGATGTTTCTTGACAATTATACATCTTGAACAGCAGCTATGATCTCTTTCTTATTCTTAAATCCTTCAAAAAGATTGTCCTCCTTCATTGAAAAGTTTGCATTTCTTTGCGATCAGGTTGCTGACCTTGAAGGATGCCATGGTTGCATTGACCGAATGTGACCTTGACTTCGCCATCAACTGTTGCTGTGCAGCCAATTTAGATTTAAGCTCTTTGAGCTTCAGTTTACGAAGTTCACTTTTGGGTGGAAAATCAGCATCAAACTTATTGCTGTGCAGAGCCTTATAATGATGTTCCAGATTACCCTTTTTGGGCAAGGATACAGCGGCATTACAAAGTAGACAACAACACTTGTCTTTCATCATGATGAAGAAGTAGTCCATTTCCCATTCATCATGAAAGCGGTAGGTTTTGCTCTTTTTTGGAACACTCATCTTTGTTATACTGGGGTGACTGGGGTGCTAAGTTAACACTGGCTGAATCTGGTCCAAAACTGTCACTGTCCCAAAGTATTAAAGATCAACAGGAACTGAAGACCTCTGAATGATGCCAAAGCCACACATGTAGGTCTAAAAGTAAAAATAAGAATTCATCATAGTGGCACCAATAATAAAATACCACCACACCAAACAATCATTTTTGCATAATGTGGAACTTGGAAACAAAATTTTTGCTTGCGCTTTTCAGAAAGGCAGGGCAGAAACTGTTAAAGTAAATAACCAAAACACTGCTGAGATCATTCTGCTTTGCAAAAAGCTGAAGAGCTATTTCTTGGGGAGAGTCGCAGACAAAAAAAAAGGACCCTTGATATGCTCTTAACAGTGAGATGTATTTTGAAATACATCTGAAACTGGCATTCCTTATAAATTAGTGCACTGTTATCCATTTAAAGAAAGCCAGAAACTGACTATGGACAATGCTAGAATTTTGTGCACTTATTTTTAAATGTATTTCTATATCACATTTAAATGTATTTCTATTAATTAAAGTATCATTTTGTTATATTGTAGGACAGCCAGAGTTCTTAAGGAAAGAAGAAAACAGATAAGTAGGGTGACTCAGTCACAAAGGTGAAGAAAAATGGAGGGGAAATATTGCCTGTGGGTGCATCATACCTGACAGGACAGAAGTAACATTGATTGGAAAGCAGGGCTTTTTTTTGTAGCAGGAACTCCTTTGCATATTAGGCCACATACCCCTGATGTAGCCAATCCTCCAAAAACTTAAAGGGCTCTTAGTACAGGGCCTACTGTAAACTCCAGGAGGATTGGCTACATTGGGGGGGCAGGTATGGCCTAATATGCAAAGGAGTTCCTGCTACAAAAAAAGCCCTTTGGGAAGTAATGTTGGTTTTGAAGGATGGGCCCCTATCTCGATCTGGCTGATCTGGCCATGTGGATCATGCTACATTAACTTGAGGCTAGATTACTGCAATGCACTGCACCATGTGTCTGTCCTTAAAGAAAATTTGAAAATTCTGTTTGGTGCTGCATTCTGTAGTCTGGCTACTATCTGGTACAAAGTGGAACTTGCATGCTACACCCATTCTGCAGATACTGCACTGTTTACTGATTAGTTACTGGGTTGAATTCAAGGTTTTGATTATCACCTTCAGAGCCCTTCATGGCCTTTATTCACTTACCTTCATGACTGTCTATCCTGCTATGCACTGCTGTAACAACTCTGCTAATCTGAACAAAGCCTTCAGAAGGTGCCACCCCAGAAATGGGTAAGATCAGTAACTGCCCGTTCATGTGCATTCTCTGGGGTGGACCCCACCTTGTGGAATGGTCTGGCTGAGATGGTCAGGAAGCCCCCCTGGACATGCGTGCATTGATCAGACACCGTCCAACCCAAGCTCACCTATGAGCTGTGCTGGAATATATGTTGCTAGTTTTTAGAAGTGCCACTGCACTTCTGTTTTATTTTGCATCTGTGACTTTGCCACTTCCTGAAGAAAGAATCAACTTGGAGAGCCAATATATTTTAATTAAAGAACTGGAGGGTGGAAACATGATGGCAGCCATGTTCCCACTCTCCATCTCTCAGCAACTAAGCATCTGTTTAGATTTGGCCTCCTGATGCTCTTCCACTGCTTCTCTATCCTTCTTTAACAAAGCAGTGGTGTCTCCAGGATCCCAGATTCCTGAAGGGAGCTTTGACTTTCAAAAATTTATACCCCAAAAATCTCCTTGGTCTCAAGGACTTTTTTTTTTGTAGCAGGAACTCCTTTACATATTGGGCCACACTCCCCTGGTGTAGCCAATCCTCCAAGTGCTTACATTGGACCCTGTAATAAGAACCTTGTAAGCTCTTGAAATATTGGCTATGTCAGGGAAGTGTGACCCAATATGCAAAGGAGTTCCTGCTACAAAAAGAGCCCAGTTGGTTTCTAAGGTGCCACTGGACTCAAATCTAGGTGTTCCAGGAACCCAATAACTGAAGTTACCTCTTCCCTCAAGATGGCGCATCCCCCAGGACCAAATACAGTAAACACTGTAACTGTTCCATTCCACTGTATGCTGCTACATAACTGTTATTGCTACCCTACATGTTGCTTGCAGTGGATGGCAACCTGTTAGGAACTTGATAAATTTTCTAAATTGGTTATCTGCCTGAGAGACCAAAAAGAGCAGCTAGGAGAGAAATTGCCATATATCTGGCAAGCCAGAGTATATCGTTGATGTTTTGTAAGTCACAGACTGGCAGGCATGGATAAAATACAGAAAGGAATAGAAGTGGTAGAGACCAGCCCCCGCTGTACTTTGAGGGAGAAGGTGAAAAGGATGGAAAAGAGATGGTAAGATGGAGCAGGAAAAGTAGGGTTGCTAGGTCTTGGCTGGCTGCCAGTGTGGGGGGGACTTCCTTCATGTGCTCTTTGCATGCATGGTGAAATGATATCACCTGGAAGTGACATAATTGCACTGCGCAGGTATGCTCTAGTATTTTGGTTAAAAAGTCTATGGCACCATAGAGTTTTTTTACCAAAATGCTAAAGCATCCTTGTATGACATGCCCAGTGCAATTATGTCACATCTGGGTGATGTCATCACGTTGGGCACATTGGGCACTGATGGAGCTCTTCAGAGGTGGGCCTCCCCCTACTGGCTAATCCTGTGTTGGCAGGTTGGAGGCCCCGAGATTGGGGGAAACCTTGCCCTCAGCAGGAGACTGGGAACCCTAAGGAAAAGAGAGGCAAGAGAGACTGCTTTCTCCCCATTTCCTGTCTCACATTCTCACCAACTTGGTGTCGAAGTTTTTTATCCCTTATAGAGATGTCTGGATTACATCAAATAATTATTAGTATATTTGCATTTCTTAAGGCTGGTGATTCAACAATCTCTAGCACAGCAGCTGCTATAGCTGATTTTTAAGAAAACTATTCTCTGGAATTCATTTTTACAGGTGAAAATGACATTATGTATCACAGATAGATTTAAAGTATGATTGCTGTTTCCCTGCTGAGAATGTGTCATCAGATGTAATAGACACTGATGGTTTCTGATCCTCTGATCCCTGTTGTAAAAGACATATTAACAGTTTACACTTCAGATGCCATTTACAATGTCAAAACCAGTTTTTCTCAAGCTAAGAGCAATATAAGGGCTTCTGATCAAGTAGAATTTACCCTATGATCCCTATTCAGAAGCCCAGCTGAAGATGTTTTTCAGAATCCTTGAAACAATGACAAAGGTGATGCTAGAATCAAGTTTGTTCTATATTAGAGAGCCAGTGGGCAAAGCATCCGATTGTAACAACATAAGAGTGACTCAGCACTTATATTCAGAGGGTAACTGCTTTGGAAAATGGTAGTTCCAAACTTGGTCATCATGGCTGTGATGGTTTGGTTGTCAGAGACTGGGTGGTATTTCCTGTTGAGTTTACTCTAGGACCAAACTGACAGCTGTATGCAGTCTATGAAATGACTTCAAGAAAGCCTAAATGAGAGCCATTGTAGTACTTAAAGTGTCAGTCTTGCCCAAGGGATACCTATGTTCAGATCCCCATTCAATCATGAATCTCATGGGTGCTACTGAGGTAGTTCCTCTCAGTCCAAACTATCTCACAGAGGGGTGTGTGTTCATGTGTGTGTGTATAATGGAAATACAGACAAAAAAAACGGGATATGAGTTACTGAAAGCATGCAATGAGACCATCCATTCATGCCCTCCTGAGGTTCTAGGAGGATGTGTGGGATATAATTATAGTAGATATGTGTGCTGATCACTAGGCATAGGCTTTTGCAACATGAGAAAATAAGAGGAGGGAAGACATAGTGGACATGCTGACTTCATTTCCAGTCACTACATCTGCAATGCTGTTGGAATTACCTCAATTTCTACAGTCTTTATCATAAAGATTGAGTGAAATGGGGGGCAGGGTGATGCAAGTGAACATGGTGGTTGCATGAATTATTCCCCCTGGAGTGCCCATCCCCATTTCTGCCCCCTAACTGCTCCCTGGTCACAAAACTAGCAAACGGAGGATGGGCACGACAGGAGGATCACGTGCACACTAATCCCCAAAGTGTTCTGGCTTGATTCGAGCATATTTTGGTGGGGAAATGCAGCAGACCTTTTCAGAGACAACACAAACATCTCCAGACAAAATGGCAGCCACAGCTGATCAGGAAATGGGTGAGCACCAAGACAAAGCTTCTTTGGGAGCAATTATTCAGCACTCAATGCAGTCTTCCCTCCAGACAATGGAGGATTCAGTGTTGGACAAACTCACAACAAAAATAGCTAGCCTTTTAAAGCCTATTAATGAACAATTGAAAGACCTTATGACAACTTTAATGCAGACTGCACAAGCAGCGGATACTGCTCTTAATTTAGGGCTCACATTGCAAGATGAAAATATTCACTTGCAAGGAAAAATTCTTCCATTGGAAGCTACCTTAAAACAATCTAATTTGAAACTTTGTGGGTTTGCTGAAGATGTGGAGGCATTGAATGACCTTATTCAATTTGTTGATTACTGTCTTGCTAAATGCTTATTTTTGGAAGCAAGTACTACTCCAGTCATATATAGAGCATACAGACTTGGTGCCCCCAGTAACCCTAACAGGAAATAACCAAGAGATATTCTGATCATGTTAAAAGATTTCAGGATTCTCAATGCAATATTGAAGGCTAGAGGCAGGCTTTTTGCCATATAAAGAGGAGAAAATCACAGTATTCCCTGATATTCCATCCATGCTCTTGCCATTTAGACAATTTTTAAACTTGTGACTCAAAAATTGCAAGAAGTCAACATTAAACACTGATGGTTAATGTACTGCAAAATTCAAGTGCAGCATATGGGGAAACTGCTTACTCCTCATGATGTTGACAGTGGCTTAACTCTCCTTAAGACATTAAACTTAGATCCTCCTGCAGAATTGACCAGGAAATCTTCAAGACTTGACACTCATTAAGTTAATTTCTGTGCTGTATTGTCATCTATCGTGTATATTCTTTTATTATTCTAGCTGTGATACCAGAATGTTATTAATATAAGTATAGTGTTACTATGAATAAGTTTGGTTAAAAGTTTTAGATATGAGTTAGATATGGCAGTAAATGGAGGGGGTAGGTTATTGAACTGTTCCAAGGTACTCAAAAAATATTGAAATTGGATAGGTTAAAGTGATATAGTGCTATTATAAGTATATTAGTGGTAGTTAGTATTATTAGATTGATAGTAGTATAGCACAGATTTTATAAGAATAAATAGTAGTATAGTTTGACAGGGATTTAGATTTATAGTATTATAGCAATTTATAGGTAATTTATAGGTGTTTAGATATAACTGGTAGATTTAATTAGTGATAGTTTTTAGGGTTGTGACTTCAATAAAGATAAGAGACACAGTTAGATCAATAATTGTTACATATAAAAGTTAACAGGCTAGTGAACTGATAAGTGCAATATGACTTTGGAAATCAATGTTATGACATTCAATGTGTGTGGTCTCAATACAATATTAAACAGAGACATATAACATCACAGATCTTAAAAAGAGAAACAGATATTCTTTTACTGCAGGAAACGCATTTGAGATCTGCAGATCACCTGGTGGTAAAATCTTCCTCGTATCAATCACGATTTCATGCCCAATGAAACTCGAAGTCTCATGGAGTGGCAATATTATTGGCTGGCCATCTTAGATATGAGTATGTTGATACTGTTGTAGACCCTGTTGGTCATTTTATTTTTATTAAGGGCTCATTGTATGGACAAATGGTTTACAATAGACTAGATTTCTTTTCTCAAACAATTTTTTTATTAAATTATGAAAATTTCAATCTGAAAAAGTTATATTAGGTGGTGATTTAAAATATGTGGTTAACGAAAAATTGGATAAATCATATCCAAGTAGAAGATCACATAGGCAATGTAATCCAGATAGTGAATTTAGTTTGTTATTGAAAAAACTGAGTTTTATTATTCCTGGTGTTGTTGCCACCAAACAGATAAGGATTACACTTTTTACTCAGCCTAGTTTAATACATATACATGGATTGGCTATATTTTGTTGTCGAAACAATTGATGCCAGACTTGAAAGAAGCTCAAATAGGTTTGAGAGCCTGGTCTGATCATTTTCCTATGATGTGCAAATTGAGTGATCTGAGACAAACTATTCATGAGAGAATGTGGAAGTTTAATAAAAACATTTTATTAAATTCAATTCATTGTGAACAAATATTTTAAAAATCTTCAAAATTACTTCAAAGAAAATAAGGATTGTGGAGTCTCCTCAATGATTGTATGGGAAGCATCAGAAACAGTCATCCAAGGTTTGGCAATCTCATTACCCACATACCAAAAAAAAAAAAAATAGAGAATATAAAATTAATGAGTTACAACAACAAATAGCAAAATTAGAAAAAGCCCATAAACAAACATAAAGTAATCAAATTTATATAAAAAAATTACAAGCAGAACATATAATCTTAGAGCTAATTGAAACTACTAAAATACAGAAAAATTTGCTATATATTAAACTGGCAAAAAACCCCACCCAAATCATTAAAAATTTCTTGCTTGGAGGCTGAAACATAAGATTGAAGGAAATCCTAGAGCAATGTGGTATTGGGAGGGGGGAGAACAGTGACATCACATGCAGACTATCACTGGAAAGTGACACCACCATGTCAGTGATGTTCCCCTTCCCCATTCTCCACCCCTCCAAAGCTCCTGTAGTTTGCCAGCACAGGGTGGAAATCCTATCTGGCATTACATATAAGGTTTAGTAATTAATTACTGGCTCCATTTTTCACAGCAGGCATTCTGGACAGACACACAATTATTGCTAGTAATTTGAATATATTGACACAGATAATTGAACACATCCTGCTAAAGCGTTCAGCATGTTTTCTGATTTTGTCTCCTGCAACTAATCTATAAAAAGCATTATTCTTTCTGAATCATGTGTCTTTCACTCTGTTCCTCTTCTCCCTGCATATGCAAAGATCACCAATTGTTTATTTTACTCTTCAAAAACTGAGAGAACATTATTCATACTACATAAATCAATGCTGGATGGAAGCTAAACTACATGTAAAATTTCTCCTAGTTAGGATTTAGTTTTCTTGATAGGTTGAGATATCTTTGTCAGTTTACCTCTTTGCAACTGCTTTTGTAAATACTGAAGTTACTGATCAATTTTTTGGCTTTACCCAGAAGTGAGAATGGAAGGGTTTTATTATAATTAAGTGTACCACATAATTGATTTCATTATGAACCAGTTGAACTTTCTGACCAGTTTTCAACCTGATTTCATGTACAGAATGTTACTGCAATCAAACTGGGAAGCTGTTTATCTTTCAACTCCTGAGTGTTATCCTCTGTATTGCTGCTGTTCAGTTTTCTCTGCTGCAGTTTTATCCTTTGGGTATTAGTCTAATTATGCATTCTATTGTACTCTTTGAGAACTCTGCTTTTGAGTGTGGGGGTATAAATATTTCAGATAGTCAAAGAACTGATAAAAATGTAGGACCGTGTGGCCTTTAGGAAAAATATATAAAATTATAGACCATGTAACTGACTACCCTCTGTATTGTAGTTAAAAGACGAGATCAAACAGACCTTGAAGGCAGCTTTTGACTATGGATGCTCAGTTATCTGCATCTTCAGCTCACATCCTATTGGTCAGTTGTGAACAGACTTTTTGATGAGAAGTTTGAGTGTTAATTGACTTGTTCATGGCTGTTTAGTAAGTTGCTTCACTCAATTCTATGCACTGCAGATTATGCATTACAGTACAATTAGCTTTCTGTGCATGGACATTCTCATGCAGCCCAAGTTATACTCCCCCCCCTTTCTTACTGACTTGACTGTTTAGTCCAGCAGGCAATTATTTCAGTAGACAATAAAACCAGTCACAAATCATATAAATCAACCATAAATAACCAATGATTACCAGGCCCCAACTTGTTATTCTTTTAATCTGCTAAAAACATTTTCACTATTTTGCATACCAATTCACTGCCCTCTATCTATATATGTAGGACTGCTAATTCCATCCTGTACTCTTGTCTGATGAAGTGTGCTTTTAGCACACAAAAGCTTACATTCTCAATAAAATTCCATGAACAGTTCAGGGAAAGTCAAAGATCACCCTGGCAGAATTTGACATTCCCAAAGAGATATCTAAAAACATTTATGACCCTGAAGGAGTTCCAATGTCTAAAAAACCTGAAAGTTTGCTTTCAACAAAACATCAATGAAATAGAGACTCTAGATTGTTTTTCCCTGGCTAGTTTTTGTGGTACATAAATAGACTAAACTACAGAACTGTACTTAAATATCTTCTCTTGTAAAAAGACAGACTTCTTATAAACTTTTCAAGTTACCTAGCAAAAATCCAAGAAAATAAAGATGTGTAATGCAATCTTGAGATAAGTTGTGGTGGAGGTGGCTGGCCACTAGCACAAAAGTAGTGATGCTGATCCCTATGTGGAAATTGTGCAGGAAAGGACAAGGCAAATGGTTCTGCAGATAGGCCATATGACCACAACCAGAAACTTTTTCCCCTGGGCGAACACAGCAGAATGGAGTTCCAGAACCTCTTCATGGAAACCAAATTCTCAAAAAAATCTTTAAAAGTTCATGAGGAGTGCCTGTTTGTTTTCCCTTCATTTCCCTCTTGAGAGTTTTGGCACCTCTTTTTCCAGAAAAAAAAGCCCTGTCCACAACTATGCCAATATCTCCAGCAAGCATGCCTTCATGTCCTTGAGATGTCACAGGGGTGCAGCAGTATGGCTATAATGGATGAGGGCAATCAACCAACCACATGGCAGCAGTCACATGGAGCCAACTTCAGGGATATGTGAGCAGAGGGGCAGGGAGGGGTAGCCCCTGCAGCTCTGGGACATGCTCATGGCCCCCATCATCTTAAATACAGAAGCTCCAGCAAAGCAGAGCAGAGGCAGCAACATAATATGGGGACAGGGAACCATTATCCATCACACTATCACCCAAAGCACACCTGCACCCTGGGACCTGTCTGGGACCAACTCACTGTGTGCCATCCCAGAAACATGGGATGTTCCAACATGGTAAACCTGCCCCTTGAGGGATACCCAGGAGACCCCAGCTTTCACAGGTAGAGTAGAAGGGAGGAAGGCAGGGGTGAGGTATGACACAGAGCCATGGAACACTGCCAACATGTACACAAACAGGGCCTTGATGTGTGCCTGCCACCAATCCATGTCCCCAGCAACTATGTTTGTACAATGCCTTACAGGAAGCTTTTAGGGTTTTGCTTGTTTTGTTTTTCTAATTCATTCCCTGGTGCTTGCTTTTTTAACAAAAAAAATATGAAAAAAGAAATCAGGAAGCCATTTTCACTCTTGGAGTCTAGAGAGAACCATATGGTTCATGACTAATTTTCCTGCAGGTTAAACCAAAGACCTTTTTAAAGAAATAGCCGCTGGAAACTTCTCCTGCGTATTTCCTGTGAAAATATATGGGAGTTACATATAGACACTTTCTTGGTGTTTTACATTCTGTGGCTGTATAATGTAGTACTTCAGGAAAAATGAACATGTTTTGCTGTTTATTTAAATTAGTGTTGATCTGAGTAAGGAGGCAAATTGTGGATTTTAAGTACCAGCTCTAAACATCAGTATCTCAACCTACTTTTCTAAAGATCTCAGGAAACACAGGTATGATGGCTCCGTCCACTTCCCTCCCTCAGAGGTGAGATTTTCCCTCCATTTTCTTTTCCTTTACTGACTGAGCTGCCCTAGTAATGTGTTTTCTTCTTTGCTGAAGAACTTTGGCTGTCCCACCCTGTCACAGCATATTTTGGCTGTTGGCTCAGCCCAGGAACCTGAGGGAAGGATCAGGAGCCTGCTTTAACTTAATCAACTTAAATGTCACTTGAGGCATTTTGATATTCCAAAATTAACAAAATATTTTATTCAACATAAAGGTCAGGTGAAATCAGGGGATGAAATTTCTGAGGTAAAACCAGTACATGCACAGAGTTTAGTTCTTGTATTTTAGGCTGAGAGTTTCTTAAGCTTTTCACAGAGACTTAAATCTTTATGTTGAGAGGCATTTGTTCTAATGTCTTCCTCAAACACTCCAGTACCCTTTCTTTTGTTGGTGAGATATGAGCCAGTTTGGTGTAGTGGTTAAGTGTGTGGACTCTTATCTGGGAGAACCGGGTTTGATTCCCCACTCCTCCACTTGCACCTGCTAGCATGGCCTTGGGTCAGCCATAGCTCTGGCAGAGGTTGTCCTTGAAAGGGCAGCTGCTGTGAGAGCCCCCTCCAGCCCCACCCACCTCACAGGGTGTCTGTTGTGGGGGAGGAAGGTAAAGGAGATTGTGAGCCACTCTGAGACTCTTCGGAGTGGAGGGTGGGATATAAATCCAATATCTTCTTCTTCATCTTCTACCCTTTCTGTGAGTGTTCACTGACTCCATTAGTTTCCAGAAGGCTGGTAAACTCTACCATTACTTGTCTTGAGTTTTTAACTGTCTCTAACAGTCTCTAAAGGCAGTTTCTAGCCACATCAGACCAGGGATCTCTGCACTGTTCAGAGCTAATGCCCTCTTTGACTAGTAAGGAATTTTCTTCTCTGTCTAGAAGATCTGTCCCCTTTCCTTAACCTGAATGGTAGTCTCCACCCGCCTACCCAGTTGTCCTTGCCAGCTTTCCCTCAGTTCTCTTGCCTGTGTTAAATTGCTCTCAGCTAAGGCTGAATTCCAAAACTGACAGTGCTCAACCCTTCTCAGCTAGGACTGAAATCAGGCTGAATTCCCCTTAGCATCCAGTTCAGAAGTCTTTCTCTGTTCAGCTGATGCTAAGCAATCGGATTGCTTGGAGCAGCCTGTCAGCCCTTTATCTGTTTACCCAGCACTTCTAAGCTTTTAAAAGTGCAGTCCATCACAACAGGTTTAAAGTAGAGGACCATGTTGGCAGATCCAGTTTTGAACTGATACATTGGTGTGTGTTTTTGTTTTGTTTTGTTTAAAAAAACAGAACTAGTATTTTTTTATTGTACTGTTTTCAAGGTTTGCTGATATGTATTCCAGATTGTAGTGTCCTTAGGGGGGGGGGGGGTTGTTTGCTTCCAGAAGAATTTTGTAAATACATTCTTATTGTTTCCACATCTTCATTCAGACACTTCTTAAACTCATAAAGAAAACTCAACTTTATTTGCTGCATATTCCACCTAGCAGTGGAGGCTGTGCACAGATCTCATTAATCTCACCTTAATGCTGGTTAAAAGTGCAGAGCACCTGCAAATTCCAAGGGTTTTGCCAATCCTTGTGGGCACATTCCAGCAAAAAAAAAGTTAGTCCAGCAAAAAAAAAGTTAGTCACAATTAATGCCCAGTGGAATTGGTGCAACTTGAGTCACAGCTATGTCCTATTCTATTGCTTTCATTGGAACTGAATCATTGATAGCATTGGCTAGATAGGACCAAGTGTGCTTGGTATACCTAGAGAAGGGTTGAACCCTTACTATTCCTTTTGAAGCTCGGAGGAAGGGTTCATATCTCACCAACAAAAGTATGAAGATTGTAATGAAATTATTTGACTTTTTAAATGGTTAAATACCTGCTGATTCAACTTCACTAATAATTTCACTTTATCAAGCTTATTTATTTCACCAGAGGTTAAAACAGCTCATGTTCTGACTCCTGTCATGCATTTGCAATTAACTATGAAAATAAGATGGAAGAGTGGAGGATGTTAATCCCAACCTTGATCAAATGTTTGTGTGGGTATCAAAGAAAAGAAACCAGCCATATACTTTAGTTTAGGAATATCTTTTTTAAAAGAAAAAAGAAAAAAAGAAAGGAAACATTTTGCATTTCATCAAAAATTTAGTGATGGCTACAACCACAGATGGCTTTAAAAGGGCTGATAGGTCCATTAATGGCTACTAGCCATGATAACTAAAAGTGAGCCTACTCATCAAGAGGCAGTAAACCCTGGAATAGCAGTGATAAGAGGATTCATCAGGAAAAGACCTCTGCCTTTATGCCCGTTCTGTTGGCCCTCAAGGGAAATTCACTGGCTTTTTGTGAAAAGTTACTGAATGGGTGAGCCTTTAACCTGATCCACCAGGGCATCTCTTATGTGCACTTCTGAAATACTTGAGTACCCCACCTTGATTCTTAGGGGAACATAACTCCCCATAAGTTAAGGTTTTGACCTTCCACGTATGATCTGGAGATCTCCTGCTTTTACAACTTAGTGGGTTCCACACATAGAAGAGACAAGGTTGCCATGATCATAGCTCACTTTATTCAGTACAGCATCATAATGGCTGAACTACAGACTGACTAAACGGGGCCAACTATATACAGTCCTGGGTTCCTGCGCTAGGACGCCATTGGATCATTTGAACCAACAGGGGTCTTCTGGTTGGACCAGAGCAGTAGGGATTTGGATCCTACTGCCCATTGTTCTAGAGTCTCAAGCTCAGTCCTTAAGACTCCAATGATCCATGCAGGAATACTGGTAAAGAACATGCACATTACACAACACAACTGATCTCCAGACTACAGAAATCAGTACCCCTGCAGAAAGAGATGTAGAAGACTTTCTGGTTCACAGTGGTCCACCTTTAAGCTGATTGCCACAAATGCTGAAGGCTAGTGGCCACTTCCAAGTGATTTTATGATCTGAAATTAACTTGCTCAAGAACAGCGTGTCTGCTTTGAAAACAACTGCTCTCTGTTTAGATTGCAATTAATTTAAGAACACTACACAGCTACAGCTAAAAAAAAGGCAATCAAAGACAGCTACTGTAATGGTTACAGATTACTCTAATTACAATGTGCAAAAAATAGCCTCCCCCCCCCCCCCCAATATCTCCTTCTCTTGCTCCCTTTTACTCTCCATGAGAATACATATTACAAAAGCATTTTCAACTGCTAAGACATTTTTTTTTGGGGGGGGGGGGTTGGAATTAGAAGTCCACACTTATTTTTGTGTTCCTGAAATGCTACAACTTTCTTACATCAAGCAGATGCATTAGCAATTTTATTAATTTTAAAGCCCACAAGACAAAAAACATTTAGTAAGCATAATTAAGTGCATAACAAAAACATTACATTACATTTTTGTTGCCCCCAAAATCAATAAGCAATATCCACCTCTCTACAAATCTATCTTTATACCTTTTATTGTTCCTTTGGCTCAGAAAAGAATAATGTATACTGTATGAACATTTTTAATAAGGTTTCTAGTTCTCTCTATATTTACAGCTGCAGTGAAGTGAGAGGAGCACTTGTCAGTTTCAGGTGTATTATTAATATGGAAACAAATCTGCCCTCATAAGTCTTCCACAAATTCCTTCATTGTAAATTTTGGTATTACTTGCTGAAAATTTGATATCTGATATTCAGTGTTGGTATTTGACATGCAAAGATATTTGATATTTGACATCTGGTATTGGCCAGATAAGGCATTCGATATTTGCCCTTTGATATTTGATAGCCTATATATTTTTTCTTTGATAACCTTTATTTGATAACTAACTTAAAGGATGAGAAAAGGAGAAGGAGAGAATTTTCTGGACCTTCCCCACCATTCCTCACTTCTGCTTTCTACTTCTCACTACCCAACCTCCTGCTCATTTTTGCTAAAAGTTAAGAAAGATAGTTCCTGCTGTTCCAAACCCATTCCTTTCTGTTGTTCCCAGGAAACAAATGTTTTCCCTAGTTCTTGAGTGACAACAGTGGTCAATACACAGCACAATGCAGGCCAACAACAACCACATAAAAATTGTAAAAATCAAAATGGACCTAAATAGGTAAAACGTAAGATATTTAAAAAATAAATGTGAAAATAATATATAGGACATTAGTATGAATAATAAGATATGACAAATAATACAGTAGTGGTCAAACATCTTCTAGCTTAATAAATATAGTACATATAATAAAAGGTTTTAAAATTATACAGCTCCAGAAAAAATATTAGCTAGAATACACTGGTTAAAATTACAATCTGTTACCTCGACATTAACTTGTAAGAACCATAAAATGCAATTTGATTGCATGGGAACAAAATTTGGCAACTTTATGCATGGTCTCTGTATTTATATCAGTTTCAGTAGCATTTGTGATGGTATACAGAGTACTCAGGCATTTAAGAAAAGATAAAAAACAAGCTTGGAAATATTCAAAAAACAGTCAGTTCAGGACCCCTTCTTTACATAATCCTCACGAATTCTCCTAGCTACCGCAATAAATTTGGCACAATTAATTGTGAATTGGGGGTTAAAATCTGATAACAGCGTATTTCTGATTTTGAAATCAGAAAACCTGAGACATCCCTCCAACAAAGAATAAATGTACCTGGCTCGTATGCCAGGGTATAGGCCACACCCAAACAAAACATGGTCAATTGTTTCAACTTTATCTGCACCACAAGGACAAACCCGCTCAGCCATAGGCACCTTTCTAAAGCGGCCCTCAACGACTGCTGAAGGAAAGATATTACAACGGGCCATAGAAAAGGCCCTTCTGTGGGATGGTATTGTTAGAGTTGAGAGATAGGGGGCTGGAGCTAACACATATCTCCTTTGTGGGGGAGCTAGATAATCCGGGACCTTGGCAATATCATTCTGTCTCTCAATGTCTTGTAGTCTCTGTTTGACTATGGCCCTGGCTTGATCCAGGGTCATTATCTGGAGAGATTCAGCTGAAAAGCCAAGCGTAGACAATTTCTGATGGATGGCTCTAACCCAAGAGGAACAATAACTATCCTTTAAAATCAACGATGTGATATTCGTGGGGCAATGGCTGAGATTAAGCCAAGTGGTGATTGAAAGTAGGCTCACCCTAGCCTCTATCCTTAGCAAGCCACTTTCCAAGCGTAGTTCTGCACTGGAAATGCAGGTTGGAAAGTGGAAAATGGCTCTCAAGAATTTGGACTGAATTTTCTCAAGGGGATCAAAACTTGATAAGGATGGACCCAACATAGTTTCATAAGTGAGTTGGGGTATTGTTTTGGCCAAGTAGAGTTTTAATGCAACTGGTATAAAATGCCCCCCTTTCGTGAGAAAAAACCTAATGGTGGCCTGGGTCGATTTGCGACCAGAATTGGTAGCATATTTGTGGTGAGCCTTCTTTGACCCTGAGGAATGAATCATGACCCCCAAATATTTGTAAATTGTTAGCTATTGTAGACTATGGCCATTTATATTCCATCTCCTTAGCCTTGGTTTTGGGCCAAAAGCCATTACTTTTGTTTTCTGATAATTAATCTCTAAGAGGTTATGATCACAATAAAGACCAAATTGAGCTAATGCCCTTCTAAGGCCTACTGGTGTTCTAGACAGCAAGATTGTGTCATCTGCAAAGAGTAAGGCTACCAGTTGCCTATCTGCCAGGGAGGGGGATGAGTATCGACTAGATGGAGGTTGCTGATCATATCATTAATAAAGATGGCAAAAAGGGAAGGGGCCAGCACTCAGCCTTGCTTGACTCCTTTTAAAGTTGGAATAGGGTCAGTAAGGAGACCTTGCTTATTGCACCTGACCCTAATAGACGTGTTGGTATATAATGACTGGATCAGGAATAAAAGTCTCCTGTCAATTGAGGTGGCACTTAACTTCTCCCATAATTTCCCTCTGGGAATGGAGTCAAAAGCAGATTTTAAGTCAATAAAGGCTGCATAAAGAGAAACCGTTCTGCTGGTTGCGTATTTTTCTATCAAATGTGATAGAATCAAATTATGTCCCAACGTGGATCGTCCTTCCCTAAACCCAGCCTGCTTGTCTACCAAATACCTTTCTTGAATCAGCCAGCACTGCAATTTCTCTAGAAGATGGCTAGCATATAGTTTGCCCAGAATACTCAAGAGGCTGATTGGCCTATAATTGGCTGGATTATCCTTCTGCCCGGACTTAAAAAAAGGAATGATGATAGCCTCTCTCCAGGCCTCAGGTAAATCCCCTGTCAAATCTATATATGTAAACAATGGGGCCAAGAGAGAGGACCACCAGTCTATATTATCTTTCAATAGATCTGGGGACTAAAATCAGGGCCTGGAGCTTTGCCTCTCTTGAGTTTACTGATCAAAGATCTAACTTCTCCAGCCGTTACTGGAGGCCAAGGTGGCAGGTCTGAAAGGGCCTCATGAATCTGGGGAACTGCAGAATGGTGGGGATCAGAGTACAGCACTTGAAAAAATGATTCCCAATTCTTGGGAGTGACAAATGAGTCAATGGGGGAGATGTCTCTGCAGGAGTGGCTTGAGATCAATTTCCAAAACCCTGTCAAGATCTTCTCCTTGGATGACTGTATAATGCTATTTCACAGCACTTTCATGGCCTCACGCTTCTTTGTGGCAATCAGTTGTTTGTATAACTTCTTAGAACATGAAAGATGGTATTGTGCACACAGAGAATCAAGGCCCTCAGAGTTCTTATATGCATGATACGCTGATTTTAGATCTCTTCTTGCTTGCTTGCATTCTTTATCGAACCAGGGCTTGGAGACGTTTTTGAACCTATGATGTTGAACAGAAGCATCTTGAACCAGTAATGGAACTAAAGGAGCTAGAGTGAGTAATAGTGGAAGATGATCGCTAGCCATCCTTGCTAAGCAAGCCCCTGCAAAATTTACCCTGGGGTCTTTTGAAAGGCGTCGAAGGAGAGTGGGATGGCGACTCGCCTCATTGATAAAAGTAGGAAATCCAAACTTTCCATTAAAGATCTCATCAGAAGAAGGAAGGTAACCAGTTGTGCACACTGTCCCTTTCCCACTCCCTTACCCTGCTGTTCAATACCACAAACTAGGAGTGCCTTCAAGAGAGGGAAGTGGAATATTCTTTGACACAAACATGCAAAGGATTCCCAGTACTTGGTTTGGCAACCCATTTATCAGGGAAGGTGAGAACATATTGCCCTAAATCTGTTGTTGAGTCCCAGCAGAGTGTGCTAGGTTTCCTTTACAGGAAGGGATGGCAGTCATTTTCTTATATAGCAATACATATGAATGTATTTTTGGAAGTTAGGGGCTGTAGAGTTAGGGGCTGAAGTTTCTCCCTGCATCCAATGTCCCAGTCATTAAGAATAAAGTCTGTTCTAACTGGAATAATCAATATATATCAGTAATACTTTATAGTCTATATAAATCTTAAGCAGACACTTTTTTTATCTCAGTGAATCTACTACCTCTCCTAGTAGTGATGCTGGCCACTGATTCTGTGGGCTTCGTAACTCAGAAGAATACTTAGTTCAGTGTTCAGACCAGAAGACTATAATCAGAACTAACAAATGTTCTGATATTGCCTTCATTATGGGAGCTGTTCCACAACATCAGTTGAACTGATAAATTTATCATTTATTGACATTTTTCCTGATTTAATAGGAACAATGAAAGAGAGAGTAACAATTCTAACAGCTTGATTCAACAAAGAAAATAAATTGCATGAGGTGCAAAATTAGTCAGAAGTAAAGAAGCTCCCACAAATTCTTATGATTTTGTTGTTAGACAGTGATCTCTGTTTACAGCACTCATAAAGCTGTTCCCCACTTCACATAGCACTTCAGATACAGTAGCATTTGGCATGACAAACATGCAAAGTTGGAAGGGAAAATGTGTACCCTGCCCCAAGTTGGTGACATGAAATGGAGGTATGCTGGAATGATGCAAATAGCTATAGTTTTCGGGTATATGCTCACTGTACACCTAGGCCTCCCTTTCAATATATTTCCTCACATTTGTTGAGCTCCTCAGAGAGCCTTCTCCATGTGGTACCATCACTCAGGACTGTCCATTTGGCAGCAGTCAGAATGCAGGCTTTTTATGAGGCAGTGCCAGCCCTTTTCTGGCCCCTTGCCAGCTGCAGAGCCCTGGTGGTGGTAGCAGGCAGGGGCCACTTTGCCTCCATGGAAGGAGGAGTAGACAGGTGACATGTGATGCCCAGAATCATGGCATTGCAGTGGAGAGGTGGAGACAGCAAAGATTTAAACCCAGCTCTACCCCCCATCTTTCCTCTTTCATTTGGTTTGGTCACTTGATAGGCCAGTGTTTGAAAGGGAACATGGATTCGGTGAGCACCATATATCACTTCCCCATTGGGGTCAAGGGGTCCATCAGGCTCAGCCTTCTACTTTTGCAGTCCAGGGTTCACAATGAGGACTGCATTTGGGACCAACCTGGCTATACTCCTTCTCTAAGTTCCGTGGTTTGGTGGGCAACACACCATTTGTTATGCTTGAGATGGCTTGTTCAAAGTATAACAAAGAGGTGTTCTGGAGCCACCCCTGGCATTGGAGCATTGGCCTATTCTGCATTTGAAGTTTGCCCTTGCTGCAGAAAAGTGTAAATAATTAATGAAGTGGCCCTTTCTTAAACCCAATCTGGTGTCAGTCTCTTTCTTGGTTGGCCCAGGCTAGTCTGATTTAATCAGATCTTTTAAGCTAAGCAGGTTGCCCTGATTAGTACTTGGAAGGGAGCCCACCAAGGAAGTCTCAGGTTGCTACACTGTGGCAGGCAATGGCAAACCACCTCTGGATGTCCCTTGCCTTGGAAACCTATAGGGCAGTGGTGGTGAACCTATGGCACGGGTGCCAAAGCGGCACTCGGAGCCCTTTCTGTGGGCACACACACTCCCTCATCCCGCCCCCCCCCCCCACGAGGCTCTGGAGTCATATCTCATTGAAACTCCTCTGCTCCCCAAACTCAGGCTCCTTCCACCAAATCTCCAGGTATTTCCCAACCCAAACCTGGCAACCCTAACTGGGCTTCCTTCAGAGAGACAACAGGGCACTCCTGCCTTTTTGAGCTTGTGGGCACCTTTGGAATTCTGGCGTGGGGGGAAACACACAGAGGAAAATTTCTTGTAGGTGTTCCTGCAGTTTTAGGGAGGGGGTTAGATGGGACCCACTAGGGCAGGGGTGGCCAAACTTGCTTAACATAAGAGCCACATAGAATAAATGTCAGATGTGTGAGAGCCACCAGACACGAATGTCAGATGTCTGCAGGAAGGAAGGAAGGAAGGAAGGAAGGAAGGAAGGAAGGAAGGAAGGAAGGAAGGAAGGAAGGAAGGAAGGAAGGAAGGAAGGAAGGAAGGTGGGGAGGGAGAGAGGTGGAAAGAAAGCAACTTAAACTTTAAATCATTCTCCAAGCCACTGTCTGGCTTGGCTTGAAGAAGTGGTTTAGAGAGACAAATGCCTTCTCTGGTGAGGGCTTCAAGAGCCACACGATGCGTATGAAAGAGCCACATGTGGCTTCCGAGCTGAGCTACAGTTTGGCCACCCCTGCACTACAGAGATGGGTTTAAGGCAGCTTCACATTTTCATGTGGCCAAGACCTGGTTGCGTTTCATATTTCAAAACTGTTGTGGCACGGTCAAAGCCGAAGGGAAGAAGAGAGCATGGGTGTGTGGGGATGGATGGGAGGGAAAGAGAGATCAGGACCTTGTATCGAGCACATTTATTTGAAGGGATGTGGGTTTATTACAGGAAATGTTGGATCTCACTAATCTGGCAGAAACAGCAGCTGGGATTGCCTCTGATTTAGGAGTGGAAAGGGAGGAACTGCAGACTTCCTTGCTTTCAAATACGATACTTCTGATAGCAGTATCTAAGCAGAGCTCATTCAAGCTACAGGGACCATAAGGCAAATTGTTGATAACCTGGCTTTGAACTCTTGCACTGTTGTTCTGCTTTTCCAGAGAATCCCTGACAAGTGTTTGTCCAGCCGCTGCTTAAAGACTGCCAGTGAGGGGGTCGATTGAATTGTTGAACAACTCTTACTGTTTAAAAGTTTTTCCTATGCCAGTCCTCTTTTCTGTTGCCAGCAGGAACAGCTCCCTGCCCTCCTCTAAGTGGCAGCCCTTCTAATACTTCAAAAAAGCAACCATGTCTCCCCCCCTCAACCTCCTCTTCTCCAGACTGAATATCCCCAAGTCCCCAATGAGCCTTTCCTCATTGGGCACTGTGAGCACAGTGAGCACTCTCTACACATGCACAGGATTGCAGTTTTAGTTTAAAGAAAGAAGATGATATTGGATTTATATCCTGCCCTTCACTCTGAATCTCAGGGTCTCAGAGCAGCTCACAATCTCCTTTATCTTCCTCCCCCACAACAGATACCCTGTGAGGTAGGTGGGGGCTGACAGAAGCTCTCCCAGAAGCTGCCCTTTCAAGGACAGCTCTATGATAGCTATGGCTGACCCAAGGCCATTCCAGTAGCTGAAAGTGGAGGAGAGGGAAATCAAGCTTAATTCTCCCAGCACTTAACCTCTACATCAAACTGGCCCTGCTTTCTCACATCAGACTTTCTAGTTAATACAATTCAGACTATCCCTGAAGTTTCCAAGGGTAGCTAAGCTGATCCATTGTAGAACAACTAGATTCGAACCCAGGAGCACCTTAGAGACCAACAAGATTTGGGGGAGCGGGCACAAGCTTTCCAGCATTAGAGCTCCCTCGATTAGATAAAGGGAGCTTTGACTCTCAAAAATCTTGTTCTCTAAGATGCTGCTTAGATCAGTGGACTCCTTTCATCAACTTAATTTATTAACTAACATCATGTATCCCCTGTCTTCCTTCCCCAAAAGGACACTGAAGTGGTTTGACACACTCTCCCCTTCTCTTTTATCTTCACAATGAACCTATGAGGTGGGTTAACTCAGAGTATATTACTGGTCCAAGGTTTCCCAGCAAGCTGTAAGGGCAGAGTGGGTATATGAATCAGGACCTCCCTGATCTGATTTGGACACCCTGACCACCAGCTCCCACTAAACACACTATATTTTAATGTATTCTTTTTTCCTAATGGCAAACTAGAATGATGTTTATAATGTATGTACATGTTCAAAAGTAAATTATTTGGACAGGAACACCTCTGGGAAAGGCATGTTTTCAGTTTAAAACCAGACCTGCAAGCAACAGAGCAATGAACAGCCTCCATTCATTGCCTTATGACACTCTCACCATCATTCTCCCATTCTGACATGTTACTATTTTGTTGGTTTCCTAAGCAAATGCTATCCAGACCAAATGTTCTTTCAGTTTGTTATTTCACTATGAGTTTTTTTCTAAACTAAAACCTCAGTATTCAGGTTAAATTGCCGTGTTGGCACTTTGCAATAAATAAGTGGGTTTTGGGGTGCAGTTTGGGCACTCAGTCTCTAAAAGGTTCGCCAGCACTGCTATAGGGTCATCATAAGTTGGCTGCAACTTGACGGTACTTTCTGCCACCACCAGTTCTTTAGAATCGGTTATCGGAGAAGGTGTGGAGGACACCTTTACTTCCACATTCAAGAAGGCTTGTAAAGTTATTCTATTTTAAGGAGCATTTCAACTAGGAAGAATTGTTTTCACAGAACTGGGTGTGCTGTTTTTATCTTATTTCATTTTTTTTGTTTTTAAATCACTGGTGGATTGTTTTATGCTGTCAGTTTGTTGTTGCTTTGTTAGCCCCATTGACTCAAAGGAAAGAAGGGAATATAACTATTTTAAATAAATAATAGCCACACTTTATGTTTGATGTTGTGGCAAATATCAGCAGAGCTATTTGTCTAGGCAACTCTTCAACCCATACATGCCATGCGAGAACTGTCTGTTGGTGCCATTCATAATTTAGGTCATATCTAATGTGTTCAATAGCATTAACATTCCTTGTAATCTCAAATTGTATTCTTGCATCCTTTCACATACCAGACTAGAAGATCTCCAGGGAACATTTCTGGTGCCACAAGAAATGATTTAGTTTATGATTCAGAAAGTTGTGCTTATCCCTCTGAACTGGTGTTACATTAGGGGACACAGTTGTTAGAAATGATATATTGTGTTGTATGACATATAATCACACAGGATTATATCACATAGGATTATATCACATTTCTCCTTGGTGTTTTTTGTAAATGCTACCTTCATTATTGCATTGTAAAATATAGTTATATTTTAATGGATTTTTAAAAATAATGTGAAATACTTGTTTCAGCTGAAAGAATGTTCAAAATACTTCATCTTAAATTAGCAAACAAATTATTTGTCCTGATGATTTGTGACTAGCAAAATGCCCATCAGTTTAATGACCTGTATTGAGGATGCCACGTCCCCCTGGGGGAATTCAGTCTGTCTCTTGCTGATGGTGGCAGCAACATTGCACCTGTCAGTTAGCTTACAGAGGGAAAAGTAATTGCTTTCCTCTCCCCTGTGCCCTCTACTATAGGATGGATCCAGTCTTGAAAACAAAGCCAAGACAATACCATCTCTGCTCCAAGATCTGCTATACCACAAAGCTAATGTGAGGAACAAAGCCCAAAATAAGGACAGTGATCTTCACTGAATAAAAGCCTAGGTGTTATAGGGGCTCCAGAAGAAAAAACCAAAACTCATGCTTCTATCAGAGGTGTACCATTCTAACTTTCCAGATCAGGGCAGAAGGTGGACAAGCCCATTAGGCAGGATTTCAGGAAGTGAGGAGGAATGTAGTCAAAACAAACAAGAGTAGTTTGGAGGCCTTAAACTAACAGCACGTCAGTTGATTCTGAGACTTTTTGAGGCAATGCCTACCTGAAATTTCTTGGTGTATCACTAAATAGTTCAAGCTCTCAGCCAGGCTGCAGTTCATCACAGGCAAAAGGAGATTCTAATGTACTATCACAAAGAGAGTAAAAAAAAAGAAAATTATTAATCTGTTACATTTTGATGGTATAATTTGAATACTTCTGCACTCTCCTATATATCTAGGCAGGCCTGGCCCTGCTACTAGGCAAACTAGACAATTGCCTAAGGCACCGGCCTTCTGGGGGTGCCAAATTGGGCACCCCTCACATGACTTGGTGACGTTATCAGTGCAGAGGGGCATCAGAAATTAGCATTGCCTAGGGTACCAGACTGTCTAGGGCCAGCCCTGTATCTAGACTTTCTAAAATCCTAACAGATAGAATGTTTTGCTCTTCCATTTTTCTTCTATGGTGTTGATGATTTTTTTTAGTCCATTGCTGCTCAGTATTCAATATATCCTGCCTACACAGAATATCCATTGTTCTTGCTGCTGTGGCAAAACCTGAGCTGAAATGTTTAGATTCCTCTGTGTCTGAACTTGTAAATGTTATAACCTGATACACAAAGCAGCCTCTGAATCCTATGGGACAAAGTAAATGTCCTGGTATTTCCTATTTGGTGTAGGTGACTGACAGACTGAAAGCCAGTATTCTTCAGAAGACATTTCTGTCATCTTTCTGTTGAAGTATGATCCACTGTATCAACTCTGTAGTTTTGAGGAAAGATAAGTTGCAAAGCAGACTAGAGATGCCAAGAATCAGCCAAATGATGATTGTAGAGAAGTGAGATAACAGTAATTCAAGACATGAAATGATTTGGTGCCATGAGAATTACGTTGCAGAAAGTGATAAGGCAACTTAACTCTGATGACAACTGTGGTGAGACAATATCAGAGCTGGCACGTCCATTAGGCAGCCTCAGGCTGTTGCCTGGAGCACAGCCCTGGAGGGAGGGCGCTGGTTTTGGCCTTCCCACCTGCCCTTGCTTTTGAGATGAGGAAAATAGCAAGCTCCGTAGCAGCTGCTGTGGGACTTCTGGCCTCAGTGCAGATGCACGCCACTCGCTTGCTGTCGCTCTGCCCCTCATGTCTCTGCTTCCAAGCGCAGATGTGAGGGATGGAGTGTCAGGGTGCACGCATGCACGTGCACTCAGGCCGGGAGCCCCATGGTGGCCACTATTGAGCTCACCCTTGCCAAGGAGGTGAGGGGTGGCAGGGGCATTTGGCCTGGGTCACCAGCCTTGCATTGGCTCCCCAGCACTGGTGCTGGACAAAATGTAGAACTCTCTCAGAGATGACTATCCTTCATGAGCTTGCAATGACTCCAGCTGATTTTAAATCTATTTGTCTGGATAATATTCTATTATCAACTAAAACTGGCATCGAAAGTAGACTGAAAGGAGCAAGAAAGGAAGGGGGAAAGCGGTTGAAATCTAACCCCCTTCACATATAATATTCCTCTGACCTTCAGGCCTTTATTTCAAAGACAGCAACCTAGCCTGTCAGCATGCCTATTCCTAGTGAATTATGTTTCAATCACATATCTGTCTCAACTTAATATTTAAAGGCAATCACTCAGTTATAAGTGGAGGTTATAAGTGTGTACAAGTGATTGATCAGCAAGGTACAAATGAGAGTAGTGAAGGAAAAAAGAGACATCATACCTATTAAGTTAATGGGGGAAAGCACTGGACCTATGTTAGGTACCAAAAGACATACAGTCTGGAAGAAACAGGAAATTCCAGCAACCTAATGTATTGTGTGATAGAATCTACTCTAATATGCCATAAATTGGGCGTGTCTATAATATATACCCATACCATTTTATAATGATTTGGCTTCTTTCAAAGAATTCTGGAAACTGCAAGTTCATGAAGTTGCTAAGAATTTATATTAAAGATCCCCCATTGTGCCCCTCACAGAACCATATTTTCTTCTGTGTTGGAATTACTATTAAACTGATTTCCTTTAGGTAGTAGGTATTAGGGGTTCCATGAAAAAAAGCCCACAGAAAAAAGCCTACATGGAAAAAAGGCCACACAGAAAAAAACCATACAGAAAAAAGGCCACACTTTTCTTTGGGCTTTTTTCCTGTGAGCTTTTTTCCTGTGAGCATTACGACGGTGGTTTTTTTTCTGTGAGCTTTTTCCCAGTTACTGGGTATGGTTTTGTTAGATTTCTTTTTGTGAGATTTTGCATACAGAAAGTGAAACAGAAGTCTAAAGTGTCTCTCCTTGCCTCTACTCAAAGCTTCTTTGCTGAACATATTAGTCTTCTTCATCAGTTAAGTTCAGTTATGATGGTCCCTCATAAATATCTTTTGGGCCTTTTACCAAGCAATAATATAAGTCCTAATAAAGTCCGGATCAGTTTTCATGTGAATTTTATTTGACACTCCTCATACAAAGTATTTTGGAAATAAGAGGTCACATTTTATGAAAGAAATTGATAGCTTGAATCCCCGGCATCTCCAAAAAAGGGTCCAGGCAAATAGGTGTGAAAAACCTCAGCTTGAGACCCTGGAGAGCTGCTGCCAGTCTGAGAAGACAATACTGACTTTGATGGACCAAGTGTCTGATTCAGTATAAGGCAGCTTCATATGTTCATATGTAGCTCTGGGCATTTTAAAAAAGAAGAGTACTTCTGTTAGCATATGAATGCTCCATAGATGGTTACTTTTTTCACCTTGGAATCATGCATCCTTTGGCAAATGTTACAAAATGGGAATCTGGCCAAGTTGTTTTAATTCTCCAAGCAATTTGTAATGAAAATGTTTTAGATGGTTTTATTGTTCGATTTATTGCTGTTATTTGTATTTTATTGTATTTGTATTGATTGATATTTTTAAATAAGCTGCCCTAAGTCCCCATAGGGAGAAGGGGCATGGTATAAATTAAATAAATAAAAAGATCTGTTCAAACTTATTAATTAAAGCCAAAATACTAATACATACACACACATTCACACTTAATAGTGTGATAGTTCAAGGGATAGTTCAAGGAAGCTGCTTAATAATGAGCAGTTAGGAGCCAAAACTAGAGCCCCGAAGAGGAGCTTAACAACTCTAGGCCAGCTTCAGCTCTCTTCATTTCTGCAGTAAGATGCCCAATGTTTAACTGATTTAGTGATCCCTTGCTATCATAAGGCTTTTATGTTGGCCAGATTGAATGCATTTTCTTCCAAGGTTTTGCAGGGGAGATATCTCCAAATTCCTTTTCCTGAAAGACTCTGTTCCTGCGGTGTGAACTGCCCTGATACAATTTTCCACTTATAGAATAATTGTTACCTATTTGAAAAACCCCATCAGGAATTGTTTTGCAGATTCTCCCCACCTACCATCAATCAGAATGATTTGTCTTTCTGTCGGTTTTTCTGAATGACTCTAATTTAGAAATTACCTATGCTGTAGCAAAATTCTTGGCCGCTATTGTTCAACACAACTCTGGCTATGCTTGATTTATATTCAACCTAAGTTTAATCTTGATTTATTTTGCCCACTTAAATCTTTCTATGTATCCTATGTTATGCCATTAAAGGTCTGAAAGTGAAACTGAAGCTCTCTTCATTTGTATCTCATCTTGTCTGATTTCTGTGCCTCTCTTCCCATCCACCCTGTTTTCTGCTTTCCACTGATGAAAGGCTGGTGTTAGCATCAGCTTCTTATTTACAACAGAGCTGCTAAAATGATGGCAGTAGCCATACAATAAATCCACAAGGAAAGGTATCCCAGGGAGATTGCATGGGGAAGAAGACCTGGAAGGATCATGTTTAGTGGCCAGGATCATAGTAAGGGACAGTGCCTTAAGCCAAGGTCGGCAACATCTCCCCTTGGAAACCTGATACACAAATCCACTATTTTTGAGCCTGTATGTATCCCAAGGCCATATTAGATCTTAGATGCTCCCTGACTCTACTCCTTTCCTAGTAACATATAACACAAACACTACAGCTCATGTGATATTGTTGCTCTACATATCTTCCCCTCCCATACCTGCAATATGGAACTGAGATAATTAGGAAAGTAAACAAGGGAAGGGGTAAACTCAGGGACATGGGAGATATGGAGTGAGGGAACTGCCTCAGAAAGTGACTTAGGTATTGTTGCCAACCTCTAGTTGGGACCTGGAGATCTTCTGGAATTAAAACTGATCTCTGGTTCCCACAGGGCTGGCCTGCCTGCTAGGCAAATTAGGCAATTGCCTAGGGTGCCACTGGCCCAGGGACACCCCTCCCTCCTCCCCCCACAGGGGCAACAGTGGTCCTCAGCCCAGCTGCAGCTTCCCTTCCCTCTGATAGCTCAGCCGTGCAGGCCAGGAGGATGGCCATGGCTGGAGAATGAAGCCAGAGCTCCAGGTGACATTGCTAGGACTACACACACACTCTTCTAGCTGTTGCTGCTGCTGGCGAAGCTCTTTTTAAATGGCTGGCATTGTCAGAGTGTTGGGCAGGGAGGTTTCCAAGCTTGTGTATGTGTGTGCCCTAGACTCAACATAGAAGTGCACATGCACACATGAATGCACACATGAGAGTTCTGGAGTTTCAAGTAGATTTATTAACATAGGCTTTTCCATTTTACTCCTTCCTGACTCTCTGTTATTATCCCATTTGAACCATGGTGCCAGCAGTTTAGCAGCAGAACTCATCTAAAGCTCTGCACTCAGTACAACTAAAGCAGTAGGGACTTTTGTAACATGGGACAAGGCTTGAAGCACCCAATGCCCATTGAACTTTACTGCAATCAATCTTGCCCAGGTATGGAAACACTGGAAAGAACTATATGGATCTTGCCTTGGAGAAAGAGGAAGAAAAGCACACACACATACACACACAAAAGCTGTTACATTGCCTCATAAAGAGGAGGAAAGAAAGGCAAGCATGTCTCTTGTCCTTGACACTGGCTGTTCTGTGGAGCAGTTACTTAAGTCACTAGATAAATTCTGTATACCCAAACAAAACGAAACTGTGAAACACTGTAATTTCTTTATGAAGCAGCAGGGTGCTGAAGAAGGGCTGGATGCTTATGTAACCACATTAAGAACTCCAGCAGCAACCTGTAATTTTAGTGCCATCACAGACTGTCATATGACAGATAGAATTGTATGTGGAACAAGAGATCAAACACTCTATAAATGACTTTTGCAAAAAACAGATTTAACACTGACTTGTTGCGTGGAACTTGCCAGCACAGCAGAAGTTTCTAAAGGGAGAATCATAATGTTTACAGGCAAGAGCATTCTGAAACCTGTGAGCAAGGGTAGACATAAAATGTGTAACCCAAAGAACAATGAGTTTTATCCTTTAGAATTAACTGTTGCACAAGATAAGACTGCACACAAACTGGAAAAATGTGGCTCATTTCAGTTTGTGGTGTGCCTGCTTTGTGAGCCACAAATCACCATGAACTTTTAAGAGCTGAACAAACTAGCTCAGATTATGAAGTTTGTGATGTGGTAGAATGCTCTCCCCCCCCCCCCCCCATACTAGAGTCAATAAACTCACAAGGGATTTCCAGCCAACTCTACCTGCTCTCCAAGTTTGGTGAGGATTGAGTCTGAGTTATGCCCCACCAAAAAAAGGTGTCCCCATACTCCATTGTTTCATTGGAGGGGGGGGGAAACCAGCAAAAAAACACAACCCCAACAACCCAGTGCAATAGAAGCCTAACAGAACAGAATCAAAGTCCCGGCAAACCTCTGTGGTAGAAACTGAAGGCAGGGGGGCATTAAGCATGCCCAGCAGAGCCAGTTCAATGTGTCCATCAAACTAGTGCCACTGTGGCAGTGCAAACCCAACAGGACTAAGAGATTCACTGCAGTAGAAGCTGAAGGGGGGTATTTTTGCAAGCTCAGCAGTAGCAGTGCAATCACAGAGCACCCGGCAGAACCCAGAGCCACTGTGGCAATGCCAGCTCAATATGACTGATGTCAAGCATGGAATCACAATCCCAGAAAGGAGAGGGGTTGGAAGCCCAACAGAACCAATGCACTATACTAGTGCCCAGCAGAACCCAGTGTCAACTTGGCAATGTCAGCTCAATCACAATCCAAGCAAGGGAGGGCATTTTTGCAAGCCCAGCAGAACCAGCACAATGTACAGAATGCCCAAGTAGTACCAGTGCAATCACAGAGTGCCGGTGCCACTGGCACTGCAAGCATAGAAGGACTAATCTCAAAGCACAGTCACAAATCCAACAAGGGGTTGGAAATGGAAATGAACACAAAGGAACACCACAAAGGGGAAAACAACCCCTCCCCCCGAAACTGATATGACTAGTTTGAAACTGACAACAGTGTTTCCAAGGCTAGAGAATTTCACACACACACCCCTTTTTGCTTTGAAGTTTGGTAAATATTTTGTTTGAATGGAGACAGTCTGTCATTCAAAAACTGACCCAAACCTACATGAACTGAAAGTTTGTAGAAAGCCCATGCCAGTTGACCTGCCACAAACTTCAGTTTTCAAACCATGAACTGGTCAAAATTTGTAACAAATTTTAGTTTGTGAGCTGGTTCATGGCCTAGATGAGACTTATAGGCTACTGCTGAGGAGCAGGCCATGCAATCAATTCATGTACAGCATTAGAATGTTTTGCAAGTAGTTTAGACCACTAACCATCTTCGTTCGCGAAGCCAAGCCGAGAGAGAAGGAAGAATCGCACTGCTACAGGACCAACCCTAAATCAGACTTTTCCCTGCAGCCACTGTGGCCGGACCTGCCTGTCCCACATTGGTCTTGTCAGCCACCAGCGAGCCTGCAGCAAACGTGGACTATTGCACTCTTCTTAAATCTTCGTTCGCGAAGCCAAGCCGAGAGAGACCACTAAGAACATAAGAGAAGCCATGTTAGATCAGGCCAATGGCCCATCCAGTCCAACATTCTGTGTCACACAGCGGCCAAATACACACACACACACACACACACTGTGGCTAATAGCCACTGATGGACCTCTGCTCCATATTTTTATCTAACCTCCTCTTGAAGGTGGTTAGATAAAAATTTGGAGCAGAGGTCCATCAGTGGCTATTAGCCACAGTGTGTGTGTATGTGTGTATATTTGGCCACTGTGTGACACAGAACGGAACAGAGCCAGTTTCCTGATGGGATAACAATTATTCTCGGAGACTTTGGGGATGATTTTAAAGGAGAAGGACTTTTGGCAGACAAAGTGAAACTGGAAACAGACCCCAGTGTACAACCAGTGAAAACCCCTAAGAGGAGGGTACTTAGTGCACTGGCAGGATCACTGAAGCAGGAACTAGCCCAGTTTACAAACCAGATTGCTCCGGTATATACCAGCACAGATGGATCAGCAGTCTCATTATTGTACAAAAATCATCAGGAAAGTTGTACACATGCATTACTTAAGTAGTACAGTTCAGGTGAGCAGCGTGACACATCCAAGACAGGACTAGGAATGGGCCTGCTACAAAATCAGCAACCAATTGCATTTGCTATTAGACCACTTTCAGAAACTTAAAAAGGATGTGCACAATTTTTTAAAAAAACTTTTGGCTATAGTAGAATGGAACGCTTCCATCAGCTCATATTTGTAAGAGAATGTGTGTCCAATTGAACCTCTAGAAATCATTATGCAGAAACCAATGCTGAGTGTGCCAAAGTGGCTTCAGCAAATGTTGCAACTTCAAAAATATGAGGTGCACATTCAGTACCACCCAGGAAAATATCTGGTAATGGCAAACACCTTCAAAAGAGCTATTCTTCCTAAACCCAGTAAGAAAGACTCAATAGAAAAGGACAGAGAACCAGTCAATATGCTGTAGAACCTTGCAGTTTCCTGACCTTATTTACAAGCAGTACAGGAAACCATAGCTAAAGACAACAGTCTCAGAATAATTAAGTAGATTATTCTTGCAGAGAAGCATGAGCTACTAGAGTGCAGAAAGACTGAAGTCCAAAGTCGTGACATAATTGTGGTGAACCCAGGTGGTCAAGCTTTGAGGAGAAATAGAATAGGCCTGCAGAGCAGTGGGCAACCTACTGCTCACTCTGAGTCAGGAAGGCCAGGAAGAAGGAGACACTAGAGTTGTCAGTCACCAAACAGAAGGCAAACCAGATCTCGCAGATCCTACAGCCAAAGAGAATGATACAGCTCTACCTTCTGTAAACAATGCAGACATTTATAGGCAGGAAAAATGACTTTGCCTGTACAACAAATTAAAACTTGGGTAGGTCAACCCATTAGCTAACTCACCACCTAAAAGAGTATGTCTAAATTAAAGCAGGGTATATGGGGCTTTTGGAAATGTTCTATTTCAAACCCGAATATAGTTCTTTTAATTAACATTACAAAATAAAATGTGTATCAATATATGTGGAAGTGAGATAGAAAGATAGACAGGGAATAACTCAGGGACACAGGAGAAGACAAAGAGTGACAGGGTAGCCAGCCAGTGGCTGGCACCCAGCAGGAGACTGAGGGGTGAGAACATGGGTTGCCCCAGAAATGCTGTCATGCCATTGATGCAATGGTCATTTTGCTTTGCTTTTTCTCCTGCCAATTTACAGGGGGAGGGGCTGCTGGCAGGAAATTCCCCACTATATTGGGAGTCCAGCAACCATTAGAGTGCAGGAACATCTACAGGGAGTCTCAACACCTGGATCGGGGCGGTGTGGCGGTGCTGATGCTGTTAGATCTGTCGGCCACGTTCGACACGTTCGACCATCGGCTACTGACCCGCCGCCTCGCCGATATAGGGGTGAGGGGGTCTGCCTTACAATGGCTCTCCTCCTTCCTCGAGGATCGGGGACAAAGGGTGGCAATTGGGGGCGAGCGGTCCCGGAGGCGCACACTGGATTGTGGAGTGCCCCAGGGGGCAGTTCTCTCACCAATGTTATTCAATATCTATATGCGCCCTCTTGCCCAGATTGCCAGGAGATATGGACTTGGGTGCCATCAATATGCAGATGACACCCAACTCTATCTGCTGATGGACGACCGGCCTGACTGCATCCCTGAGAATTTAGACCGGGCTTTGCAGGATATGGCAACTTGGTTGAGGAGGAGCGGGCTGAAACTGAATCCAGCGAAGACAGAAGTCCTTTGTCTGGGTCGGAGCGCTCGGGAAGGGGAAATACCTCTTCTGGTCTTCGACGGGGCGCCGCTGAAAGCGGCGCACCAGGTTAGGAGTCTGGAAGTTTTACTGGAGCCTTCATTATCAATGGAGGCCCAGATTGCAGCCACTGCCAAGTCAGCATTTTTCCATCTAAGGTGGGCAAGACAGTTGGCTCCCTTCCTAGAGCGCCAAGATCTGGCAACGGTACTTCACGCAACGGTCACCTCGAGATTGGATTACTGCAATGCCCTCTACATGGGGCTGCCTCTGTACCGAACCCGGAAGCTGCAGCTGGTGCAGAATGCAGTGGCTAGACTGTTGCTGGGGCTTCCTAAATGGGAGCACATACAGCCTGGACTGCGCGAGCTGCACTGGCTGCCAGTTATATACTGGGTTCGTTACAAAGTGCTGGTCATTACCTTTAAAGCCCTATATGGTCGAGGACCTGTCTATCTTAGGGACCGTCTCTCCCCATATGAACCCCAGAGAGCACTGAGGTCAGCCGGAAAAAACTTGTTGACTACTCCCGGACCGAGAGAGGTGACGCTGCAATGCACCCGTAACCAGGCTTCTCCTCTGTAGCCCCGAACCTATGGAACCAACTTCCAGAGGAAATGCGGGCCCTGTGGGATCTTGAAATTCCGCAGGGCCTGCAAGACCTTCCTCTTCCGACTGGCTTTCGCTGACGAAGAAAGAAATTGCTAATGATAACCGCCATCATAAAAGAACAAATAGCATTAGCTCTTTTATTAATTTAATTAATTAATTTTTAAACTTAATCAGAATTTTAATGTTTAAATGTAATTTGTTTTCTTTGCCTTTCTTTGTATAGTTGGAATTTAAATGATGCTGTTAGCCGCCCTGAGCCTGCTCCGGCGGGGAGGGCGGGATACAAATAAAATTATCTATCTATCTATCTATCTATCTATCTATCTATCTATCTATCTATCTATCTATCTATCTATCTATCTCTCTCTCTCTCTCTCTCTCTCTCGGCTTGGCTTCGCGAACGAAGATTTAAGAAGGGTGCAATAGTCCACGTTTGCTGCAGGCTCGCTGGTGGCTGACAAGACCAATGTGGGACAGGCAGGTCCGACCACAGCGGCTGCAGGGAAAAGTCTGATTTAGGGTTGGTCCTGTAGCAGTGCGATTCTTCCTCAATCTCCTTTTGTCCTCAAGACCAGCTATGCGTGCGTTCTCAAAGGAAGAGACAGCCTGGTGGATGGTGTGCCTCCATGCTTTGCGATCTGAGGCTAGGTCAGACCACTGGTGATGGTTGATGTGACAGGTGCTAAGGGATTTCTTCAAGGAGTCCTTGTACCTCTTCTTTGGTGCCCCTCTATTTCGATGGCCGGTGGAGAGTTCGCCATACAGGGCAATCTTGGGAAGGCGGTGGTTTTCCATCCTAGAAATATGCCCTGCCCAGCGCAGCTGCGTCTTCAACAGCAGTGCCTCGATGCTGGTAACCTCTGCCCGCTTGAGGACTTCAGTGTTGGTCACAAAGTCACTCCAGTGGATGTTGAGGATGGTGCGAAGGCAGCGCTGATGAAAGCGCTCAAGGAGTCGCAGGTGATGACGGTATAAAACCCACGATTCGGAGCCATAGATGAGGGTTGTCATCACAACCGCTTTGTAAACATTGATCTTTGTGCCTTTTTTCAGATGCTTGTTGCTCCACACTCTTTTGTGCAGTCGGCCAAATGCATGGTTTGCCTTTGCCAGCCTGTTGTCAATCTCCTTGTCGATCTTGGCATCTGAGGAGATGATGCACCCCAGGTAGCTGAACTGCTGGACTGTCTTCAGAACTGATTCACCCACAGTGATGCAGGGAGGGTGATAATCTTCCTGGGGTGCAGGCTGGTGGAGAACTTCTGTCTTCTTCAGACTAACTTCTAGGCCGAATAGCTTGGCAGCCTCTGCAAAGCAGGACGTCATATGCTGCAGAGCTGATACCGAGTGGGAGACGAGTGCAGCAACATCAGCAAACAGTAGCTCTCGGATGAGTTTTTCCATTGTCTTGGAGTGTGCCTTTAGTCGCCTCAGGTTGAACAGGCTGCCATCAGTGCGATAGCGGATGTAGACACCATCGTCCTCATCTAGATCTACTGCGGCTCTTTGAAGCATCATGCTAAAGAAGATCGTAAAGAGAGTTGGCGCGAGAACGCAGCCTTGCTTTACACCTGTGCCTATTGGGAAGGGCTCCGAGAGGTCGTTGCAGTGTCTGACTTGGCCTCGCTGGTCTTCGTGTAGCTGGATCTATCTATCTATCTATCTATCTATCTATCTATCTATCTATCTATCTATCTATCTATCTATCTATCTATCTATCTATCTATCTATCTATCAACAGAGAGAGAGAGAGAGAGTGTGTTCAGGAATGGTGGATAAGTCTATCAATGGCTACTAGCCATGATGACTGAGGGGAACTGCCACATTCAGTGGCATTAAACCTCAGAATCCCAGAGCCAGGAGGCAACATCAGGGAAAGGCCTCAGCCTCTATGCCATGTTGTTGGCCATCCAGAGGAACTTGTTGGCCTCTGTGTGAGACAGGATGCTAGATTAGATGGGTTATTGTACTGATCTAGCAGGGCTCTTCTTAGGTTTTTATGAGAATTGAGACATTTTTTATAAAGACTTTTCTGTATTATTCTTGCCTAGTACCCAACTTGAAACAGTGCCAGCCAGTGGGGCAAGAAGATGCACAGTGCAATGAAATCACATTCCAAATTGGATTTGAAGTTGCAAGAAAAATAAAGTAGTTTTTCTGTGTACCTTCCAATATCTAGTACTTGATTCCTCGTCTGATGAAGTGTGCTTAGAGCATACAAAAGCCTACATTCTGAATAAAACTTTGTTGGTCTTAAAGGTGCACTTGACTCCTACTTTGTTCTTCCAACATCTAGTTTGGACCAGAAGACAAAACCTCCTGCCTTAGTCCCCCACAATGTATATACATTCCAAGTGGAGTGGGAATTGGGAATATCATACAAACAGAATAATGTGTGCAGGAGAATCTGATGGTGCTGTGGTAGAGTCAGGCCTTCTGAAGATAGGCAGAGTATCAGGAATGCATCCCGCCTTGACAGTAATTAAACCAGCTGGGATTCTGTAAACAGTCTTTATGCTGCTTACAAATACAACTCCACATTGATGACCCTTATCAATACACAGCAGCTTGTCTATCAAATGTAATTTGGTGGGGGGGAAGCTTTGAAAAAAAATGTGTTCATGCAACACTCTTTTACATGCTAAATTCAGCTCTCAACTTGTTCTAAATTATTTTCAACTTTTGTTGGAAAGGCTCACAATCAAGCTTAGGGAATGATATTTCAGGATTTTATAATGTTTCACTTAAAAGATTGGTTTAGTAAGATGAAAAATTGGTTATGTGTATGCATCCCTGCATGCGTGCTTGCATACATAGGATTGCCAGCTTTAGGGGAGGAGTCTGAAAAGGGCAGGGTTTGGGGAGGGGAGGGACTTCAGTGGTGTATAATGCCATAGAGTCTACCTTCCAAAGTGGCTATTTCTTCAGCTGAACTGATCTCTGGCACCTGGAGATAAGTTGTAATAGCTGAGGATCTCCTGCCACTACCAGGAGCTTGGTATATAGGAGAACACTCTGTGAGAGCTTTAACTGATATATATTGAAAACAATATTTTAAACAATATTTTAAATCACAATATTTCCACATTAATTTGAAATAATTTCACAGTCCATTTTACAATATACAATGTTTTTCTTCGTTTGTAGGACTTCCTGGAAATATTGTGATTTAAAATATAGTTTAAAATATTGTTTTGAATATATATTAGCTAAAGCTCTCACGGAGTGTTCTCCTATGTACCTTACTCATACCCATGAGTTCTGTGGTTTCACACACTACCAGGAGCTTGGCAACCCATTTATTTGCAAATATATCCAAGTAGCTCACTGTATATAAGACTTTCCCACAAAGGCTTGTAAAGTCTTCCATAACATTATGAATGTTAACTTGGAACAAAATGATTTCAGTCAATTTCTAGAAAAGAATCCTGACTTCTGTTCCCTCCTGAATTAAACTGTAACTGAGTCTAGACATAAATTATGGATTTGGTCTTATGCTGGTGACTGCAAAATGTGCTGCATTTCTCTTGTTTTATTAATATTGATATTTGCAGGAGCTCACCACTTGCTCCTGTAATTACATAATCGTTATTTATACCACAGTTCACAGTTGTGCTTTAAAGTTGCCAGACTTCCAGACTAGTATAAGCAGCATAAAATATTTAAGGTTGGACAATGGCTTAAGTTTTGCTAGAGGGAAAATCCCCTTATATTTCTATTTTGTGTATAAAGTACCACCAATTTGATTCACAGTGAACTTATGGTTCTCACATCACGGGCCTCTCAAGGCAAGTGAGAAGCAGAGGTGGTGTGCCATTGCCTTCCTCTGTAGAGTTATCCTTGATGGTCTCCCTCCCAATTACCTACCCTGCTTAACTTCCAAGATCTGCTGAGATCCAGGTATACCATGCTGCCTTTCCTCCCTCATACTTCTATTACCATACTATATATCCTAACATACTGTTTTGGTTTTCTTGATTGTCCTGAGGATTTGTAAATTGTTGACATGATTTGGGATGGCCTTCTGTACTTGGAAGCTGCTCACAGGGTTTAAGATTATTACGTGCATTGCAGCTGTTCTCAAACTTTGATTTTAAAAAATTGGGGACCCTCCTCTTCTCCTTTGTTGGCACATGCCAGATAATCCTGTTTCAAAGTGTGCACCACAAGCTGAATGTGCCCTATAGGGCCTTTCAACCTCATCTCCATCAACTACCATTCAGAATTAAGTTTCAGAAAAAATATTTGTGCTGTCTGTATATGGCATGCACAGTCTACTCACACAAGTGGCTTGTACTATAGGGCCACAACTCAGCAAAGTTTTGTTCAGTCTCATCTCTGGATTGGAAAGGATTTTGTATAGGAGAGGACTTCAATGTTAGCCAAATTGCCATCAAAGAGGTATGGGGGAATTTAATTCAGTGAACAAAGATGGCCATTTAGTATGGGATTGATAACCTATGTATATAGGAATCAGTTCTCCAAAGGAATCCCTTTAAATAACGAAATTTTAAAATCTAAAATAGATTTTATTAGAAAACACTCAAGCACACAAGGAAACACAAGTATTCACCACACATACAGGTCTAGGAAAAATAGGTAGAAAATTGATAGGGAAGTTTGGGCAAGCAGGAAAATGATGAGGGGTGATACTTTACTTCTCAATGATGAAAGAAGGATAATTCTTCAGTGGAGATAGGAAGGGAAGGGGGAGCAAGAGATGACCAGTGTCAATCTCAATAATGGACCCAAAACTGATCTGGAATTGGGGGTGACTCCAGCAGCAAGGTAGGAGTACCATCAGAGAAACACCTGAATGGCCAAAAACCTGACCTTTTATAGCCAATTTTGTATTCTGAGGAAGGGTCTCATGATGAGCCACACCTACCCAGAGATGGCTCCCAGGAAATAAAACAAAAGAATTTGATGAGTGATGATGGTCCATGAGGTGCGGACTATCTTTTACACAAAGGAATTGGAGTAGTCAGTCTAGGGCCAAATGGTCACTATTGTAACACCTCGGATGGGGACAATGTGAAACAGACAGGCATTCTGGGGTAGCTGGAAGGCATCCTGAATTGGGACGGCTCAAAAAAGAGTCATCCTTGAGCCTCCAGACGGTCCCTGGTGATGCAGCCCCATACTGTCCGTGAGGTGCCTGGGTGCCTCCACCCGGGAAGGCACCCTAGAAGCCAGATTCCCTTTTTTTCCCCTTGTGGGGCAAGCGCTTGTGCACACAAGCACATCAGCGTTCTGATTGGTTTCCTTAAAAAAAAAAAACCCTGGAACAACTTGGGGTGGCTTGGCAGCTCCAGATCGCCAAGTCATCTCGCTTGCGTCCTTCCCTGTCCAAACAATGGGGAGGTGACTAACAGCTGGCTCAAATATTTGCTACCACTTTGGAAGTGGTAGCTTTTTGAACCGGTCAAAGAATCCTGGAAGATGAGGTGAGGACAGGGAGAATAGCCAGCAGATGTTGCCATCTGCACAGATTTTTTGGGTCAACTTCAGAGGCATTTTTGAGTTGACCCAAAGTGCCGGTCTGTAAGCAGCCGATGAGTTGCAGGATGTGGCTGATGACTGGCAATCTTCTTCAATGATGTGCTATTGAGCTGGAGGTTAGTCTTGATGGGTAGCAGGAAGAATCTTTTGTCGTAGACCCCCACCAGTCTGACTTCCGTCCGGGCCATGGGATGGAGACAGTACTGGTTGCCCTGGTGGATGACCTTCAGCGGCATCTGGACCGAGGTGGCTCGGCGATAATGATGCTGTTAGGCCTATCATGTCAAGTCTGCTGTAATGCCTAGATAGTTTAGTCACAAACTCTGGTTCAGGAAAAGGATCCTGGGTAAAACCACTCTGTATTCAGAAGCTGCCAGCCTGAACTCTCCTTCCCCCCCCTCCCCTTCTTTGTTATGTAGCAATGCTTGGAAATGGGAATATGGGAACAAGATTGTGGTGCCTTCTCAGAGATAACCGGTGCTAAGAAAGCGCCCAAGGCCGGCCAACGCTTGAGAACGCTTGAGAACGATAAAACAGTAACAATGTGTGAATGTGCCCTGCATAGAGTGCCCCCGCCCTAAGGAATTCCTTTGATGTGTACCTTAAATGTTTGCTCTTTGTGCATGCTCGCCAGTCTCTCAATCTGCTTCTACAGTCTTGCAACACATTACAATAAACTAGAAACTTTTTTTATCAAGAAGGTCTCGTTATTGAAACATCAGACTTGACATATCAGCTGCATTTAATATGGTCAACCATCAGTTGCTGACCTGCCACCTCGCGGTGCAGGGATTCAGGGGTTGGCCTTGCAATGGCTTTCCTCTTTCCTAGACGGTCGGGGACAAAGGGTGGAGATTGGGGGAGAGTTGTCCCGGAGGCATGCGCTTAATTGTGGGGTGCCTCAGGGGGCGGTGCTCTCCACAATGTTGTTCAACATCTACATGCGCCCCCTTGCTCAGATTGCCCGGAGGTACGGGTTGGGCTGCCATCAGTACTCTGATGACACTCAGCTCTATCTGCTGATGGACGGCCGGCCTGGCTCTGTTCCAAAAAATCTGGACCTGGCGTTGCAAGCCGTGACGGGATGGCTTAGGCTGAGTCGATTGAAGCTGAATCCAACGAAGACAGAGGTCCTTTACCTGAGTCACAGAGTTCTCTGCAGGGAAATCCCCTTACCAGAATTTGACAGTGCACCACTGACAATGGCGCACAAGGTCAGAACCTTGGGGGTGCTGCTGGAGCCTACCTTGACAATGGAGGCCCAGATAGCAGTCACTGCTAATTCTGCATTTTTCCATCTTAGGTGGGTGAGGCAGTTGGTCCCCTTCCTTGAGCGCCGCGATCTGGCAATGGTAATCCATGTAACAGTAACCTCGAGATTGGACTACTGTAATGCCCTCTACGTCGGGCTGCCTCAATCACAAATCTGGAAACTACAGCTAGTGCAGAAAGTGGAAGCCAGGCTCTATTGGAGCTTCCAAGTTGGGAGCACATACAGCTGGGACTGCGGGAACTGCCCTGGCTGCCGGATTCGCTACAAGGTGCTGATTATCACCTTTAAAGCCCGATAAAGTGTAGGACAGTGGTGGCAAACCTATGGCATGGGTGCCAGAGGCGGCACTCGGAGCCCTTTCTGTGGGCACACACACTCCCTCGTCCCCCCCCCCACCCGCACGAGGCTCTGGAGTCATATCTTATTGAAGCTCCTCTGCTCCCCAAACTCAGGCTCCTTCCACCAAATCAAACCTGGCAACCCTAACTGGGCCTCCTTCAGAGAGACAACAGGGCACTCCTGCCTTCTTGAGTTTGTGGGCACCTTTGGAATTCTGGCGTGGGGGGAAACACACAGAGGAAAATTCCTTGCAGGTGTTCCTGCAGTTTTAGGGAGGGGGTTAGATGGGACCCACTAAGGCAGGGTTGGCCAAACTTGCTTAACATAAAAGCCACATAGAATAAATGTCAGATGTGTGAGAGCCACCAGACATGAATGTCAGATGTCTGAGGGAAGGAAGGAAGATAGGTGGGGAGGGAGAGAGAGAGATGGAAAGAAAGCAACTTGAACTTTAAATGCATTCTCCAAGCCACTGTCTGGCTTGGCTTAAAGAAGTGATTTAGAGAGACAAATGCCTTCTCTGGTGGGGGCTTCAAGAGCGACATGATGTGCATAAAAGAGCCACATGTGGCTTCCGAGCCGAGCCACAGTTTGGCCACCCCTGCACTAGAGAGATGGGTATAAGGCGGCTTCACATTTTCATGTGGCCAAGACCTGGTTGCATTTCATATTTCAAAACTATTGTGGCATGGTCCAAGCTGAAGGGAAGAAGAGAGCACGGGTGTGTGGGGAAGGGTGAGGGGGAAGGAGAGATCAGGACCTTGAATCAAGCATGTTTTTTGAAGGGATGTGGGTTTATTACAGGAAATGTTGGATCCCACTAATCTGGCAGAAACAGCAGCTGGGATCGCCTATGATTTAGGAATGGAAAGGGAGGAACTGCAGTCTTTCTTGCTTTCAAATACGATGCTTCTGATAGCCGTATCTGAGCAGAACTCATTCAAGCTAAAGGAACCATAATGCAAATTGTTGACAACCTGGCTTTGAACTGTTGCACTGTTGTTCTGGTTTTCCAGAGCATCCCTGGCAAGTGTTTGTCCAGCCACTGCTAAAGACTGCCAGTGAGGGGGTCGATTGCACTGTTGAACAACTCTTACTGTTAAAAGTTTTTCCTATGCCAGTCCTCTCCTCTGTTGCCAGCAGGAACAGCTCCCTGCCCTCCTCTAAGTGGCAACCCTTCTAATACTTCAAAAAAGCAATCATGTCTCCCCGCCTCAACCTCCTCTTCTCCAGACTGAATATCCCCAAGTCCCCAATGAGCCTTTCCTCATTGGGCTTGCTCTCCATGGTTACTCGGAAGTAATCTACAGTGAGCACTGTAGCACCTACTCTCTACACATGCACAGGATTGCAGTTTTAGTTTAAAGAAAGAAGAAGATTTTGGATTTATATCCCACCCTTCACTCTGGGTCTCAGGGTCTCAGAGCAGCTCACAATCTCCTTTATCTTCCTCCCCCACAACAGACACCCTGTGAGGTAGGTGGGGGCTGATAGAAGCTCTCCCAGAAGCTGCCCTTTCAAGGACAGCTCTATGATAGCTATGGCTGACCCAAAGCCATTCCAGTAGCTGAAAGTGGAGGAGAGGGAAATCAAGCTTAATTCTCCCAGCACTTAACCTCTACATCAAACTGGCCCTGCTTTCTCACACCAGACTTTCTAGTTAATACAATTCAGACTATCCCTGAAGTTTCCAAGGGTAGCTATGCTGATCCGTAGTAGAACAACTAGATTCGAGCCCAGGAGTACCTTAGAGACCAACAAGATTTGGGGGAGGGGGCAAAAGCTTTCCAGCATTAGAGCTCCCTTGATTAGATGAAAGGAGCTTTGACTCTCAAAAATCTTGTTCTCTAAGGTGCTGCTTAGATCCGTGGACTCCTTTCATCAACTTAATTTATTAACTAACATCATGTATCCCCTGTCTTCCTTCCCCAAAAGGACACTGAAGTGGTTTGACACACTCTCCCCTTCTCTTTTATCTCCACAACGAACCTATGAGGCGTGTTATCTCAGAGTATATTACTGGTCCAAGGTTTCCCAGCAAGCTGTCAGGGAAAAGTGGGTATGTGAATCAGGACCTCCCTGATCTGATTTGGACACCCTGAACACCAGCTCCCACTAAACACACTACATTTTAATGTATTCTTTTTTTCCTAATGGCAAACTAGAATGATGTTTATAATGTATGTACATGTTCAAAAGTAAATTATTTGGACAGGAACACCTCTGGGAAAGGCATGTTCTCAGTTTAAAACCAGATCTGCAAGCAACAGAGCAATGAACAGCCTCCATTTATTGCCTTATGACACTCTCACCATCATTCTTCCATTCTGACATTTTACTATTTTGTTGGTTTCCTAAGCAAATGCTATCCAGACCAAATGTTCTTTCAGTTTGTTATTTCACTATGGCCGTTTTCGCATTAGCGTTTACTCCGGGGTGGCATCTCATTTACCTCCGGATCTTTTCCTCGATTTCGCACATGTTGCTCTGCGGTCGCGGTTTGCTCCGGGGCTTCAGCAGTTTCACCCCACAGTATCTTGATCCACATGCTTGCGGAGTTTCCGAAAACCTGCAGATCCACACCGGATCCACTCCGCGGAGTTTCCTGTGGGAAATTCATCTCACCCTGCGTCGACTGCTTTGTGGGCGGCACCCTCTGCCTTTCAGTCCTCCCACTCCATCCACTCCCTTGGGGCGTGCAACTCAAATCATGCACGCAGCTGGCCTGGCCAATCATCAGCCGTTCGCGGCGCTTCCCAAAAGTGCCCGCACGGCCATTTTTTTTTAAACTTCATATTTCTTGTGTTATAGCGATATTTCGAAATGAAAAAAAAAACCCTCGAATAGCCTCAATTGCCACTTCACTGTTCCTGTAGTAAGCCAAAACCAATTTTTTATGACAAGTAGGCGGTTTTCATTATTTCTTATGTAAGAAGGGACACCGGACAATTTTTTTATTATTATTAATCATTTTAGCTGCGTTATTTCGCAACAACGAAATTTCAATACACATCAGGGCCAAGGAGGGTTGTCTCTCGCGAGAATTTTATGGGTGTTATGGCGAGGGTGTCGCGAGAATTGCGCCTGCTGTATGACGGTCATGGAATCGGCCACATCACTAAAAAAAATTTCTGGTTGAGTAGCCTCAATTGCCATTTCGTTTCTCCTGTAGTTTACGCTGAGTAAGCCAAAACCAATGTTCTATACTAAATGGGCGTTTTCATTATTTTCTATGTAAACAGGCACTTTTTTTTTTACATATTCAGCTTAGTTGCATTATTTCGCAACAACGAAATTTCAGTATACATTATGGTTGATGGGGGGGGTCTCGCGAGAATCTCATGGGTGTTATGGCGAGGGTCTCGCGAGAATTGCGACTGCTGAACGAGGATCAGGGAATCGCCTACATCACTGTTAATTAGCCAATGCTGGGAGGCTTCCAATGGTAGTTACAAATCATAAGGCGAGTAGCAGCGATCGTCACAATTTGCATGAGCCGAACAGAACACTGGGAGGAAGAAGGGACAGGTATTGCTGGCCGCCATTGAGCAGCTTACTGCCTCCACCACCGCACAGCAGCTACGTGCAATGGCATCCAGCAGCAAGCCAATGGGGGCTCGTGGTATTTCGTGGCGGGAGAGCGAAACGGAAGCCTTGTTGTCCATTTGGACTGAGGATAAGATCCAGAAGGCGCTGGCCGCCAGCCACAAAAACATAGATGTCTACGAGGAAATATCTAAGGCAATGCATGCCATGGGACACAAGAGGTCGGCGCATGAGTGCCGCACTAAGACCAAGGGCTTGCGTGGGGACTACCGAAGATGCGTTAGCCACAATGAAAAGAGTGGAGCATCCCCAGTTTACTGCGCTCACTATGATGTGCTGGACCGCATCCTTAGGAACGATAAGTCCGCGCGTCCCCCCGTCATGAAGAGAAGCTGGAGGGTGCAGTATTACAAGGCAAACAAGGAAAACATGCCGATTCAAGGATCAGATAACATCTCTTCCGCGGACCTCCTAACAATCAACGCTGCTGACCTCCAGACGCACACCACTGAATCACCTCCTGGTGAGTATCCAGGCGATGCAGCGCTCCCAGCCGTGTAATTTTTATGGTTTAGGGTCCCTTCTCACACATAAGGAAACCCACGTGAAGGACTCCTTAGTATAATCTCTTTTAAACTTTTCTTTTCCTGCGCAATAGCGATACTTCGAACTAACGAAATTACAAAACGTGCGTGGTTGCTGTGGGTTGGCCGGTGATAGGGAGCCATGGGGAAAACCTTAATGAAACCGCCCCTTAATGAAGGGAGACGTGGATGTTTGCCTTACTATACTCGGTGCACTTATTATACTCTCAGGACTTCTCTGCCTTCTGCCTACCCTCCTGAGCTAGCGTAATACTGTTGATTTTTCTGCATTGCTATAGGCTCAAGCAGCGTGAACCCAAGCAATGCGTTACAGGAACATGAACAGAGCCAGGATTTTACTGCTGAACATCCAGCCGAGGAGTCATTGCGGGGTAAGTGCGGCCTGCAGTGCTTCTGATAAGTCTTATGTAGAATATGAAAGCTTTCAGTGGAACTTAGATGCATTGCCCAGCTTACAATTGCTGAACCCTTGACCCTGCGTTTCCTGCTTCATGTATGAGCAGAACTGCTCCTGAAGAGATGTTATAGTAAAGAATTTTAAGGTAAGCATGGGCTTTGCACCACTAAGCAGGTTGAGGAATGACTGTTGTATCAATTTCAGATGACTTTGAGGAGGAAGAAGGGTGCAGTATCCAAAGGGGAGGACCTGGAGATGCTGTCCTCTCGGAACAGGAAGGAGAGGAAGGAGGTATGCTCGTGGGCTTTCTGCTTAATCTACAGCAGCGATGCCAATAGCTGCAGTAGAGTAGTGCATGTCAGTAATGGGAGCTTGTATCCTAGCTCAAACACGGGGTGTATTGCCAGAGTTTTCCAGGGAATGTAATCTTTCCATCCTTCTGCTTTGAGATGCTTCAGGAGATCAGCTGCCGGTATCATCAGCACAGCAAAGAAAGGAGGAGAGTCTGCAGAACGAAACTCAACGTCAGCGAAGGGTTGCCATGCTGAATAATGTAGCTGAAAAGATGATGAGTCAAAGCCGTCTGGATCATGAAGACACCATGGAGCGCTTTGACCGACTGCCAGCTTATGAAGACCGCAGGTTCTCTTTATTAGAGGGGCAGGGGAAGCGTGACAGGCAGGCTTTGACAGAGGCTTTCAAAGAGGCAACAAGGGAGACTGTGGATGTTATGAGGGCAGCTGTGGATATGCTAGGCAATATTGCCCAAATTATTAGGGAAGGTAGGACACAGGCAAAGGTAGATGAGGTACCAGCCACTGCAACATCTCCACCATCTGCAGCATCTCCACCATCTGTCACATATAGGCAGCTGCACCTCAACTGTGACTGCAGTGATACTCGGGGAGCACTGCCTTCAGATATAGCTTACCCAGTTTTGGCGGAAGACTCTATGCCTGAGAGTCAGAGCCTCCTGTCTCCTGCACCCTGCTCAAGTGGCAGTGTGGCGGCTTCCCGTAGGGGCAAGAAAAGATCTTGCACAGGGAAGCAGAGGGTGTATTTTGAGCCCTAAAACCATTCCCTTTGGAATATCTAATGATAACTCCATTTCAGTATTGGTTGGCTGCTTCTGACGTGCAATGCTGTCTATGGCAGATGCAGGTCCTGCTGCTCTGCCTTTTTATTTTGCTGTGTTTTTCAGCAGTGCCACTTCATGGGTAGCAGAATCAATGCCCATCAAGGGAGGCAGTGAGTTGCAGGCATTGTTTACATGTTGTGCATGTTGTTATTGGTGTTGCTATTTCATTGTTTATACCTGCACAGGCAGGGTGTTCCTACCTTAACGATTAATATACAACAGCTGTACAGCTGATGTTGTGTTCTTGTCAGGTTAACACACTTGTAATAAAGTTATGTTTGCACAGGTCCCAGTTTTGTGTTTAGATAAAGAAAAACAATATCTTAAGATTTTAACAGTAACAATAATTTATTAGAACAAACAAATGAAACACATTAACAACAATACAACATTATTCCCCAACCCCCCCACCCTTTCAATGAACCGCTCAATTCAACGGATCCGCCGCTCCATCCCGTCAATCCGTCGGGTAAAGGCGCTGACTGCAATTTAGAAAAGAAGCAAGTAAGTGCAACGTCCTCAGTAATGTACGCAGAGCACTCAATCACTCAGTCACTCACAAGACCTATCCATCATGCAAAATACTGAGCACTCACATGTTGAGCGACAGAGGGCCTCTAGCCGTGCAATGGCTTCGAGCTGCGGCTCCTGTGCTGCGCGCACACGCTCCTCCACCACTGCCCCTCCCGACGGCCCTGAAATGCAAGCACACCATGCATATTAGACAATTCTAGGCATGTGTGCATTGTGTAACAACGTTATTGCGCAGTGCCCCGAGAGGACCATTAGTATTGTAGCAGGCAGTGCACTCCTGTAATCATCTAACAGGGCGGTTGAAAAGGTTGCAATGTACTGAACATCATATTTATTTAAACCTTGCATGCCATGCCTATTGATTTCTATCTGCAGCTCAGCGAACCCACCTGCTTCCTCTGCGGCCTCTGCTGCTCTTGCAGGCTCAGCTCCCTCAGCCTGTTGGACTTCTGGGCTCCCGCCACCTAAGATTTGCAAAAATAATCATTAAGTGCTGGAGAAACGTCAACACACATCTGCATGATGATATATGCATTCCTGCTTAGCGTCCTCTCCGGCTAACTTCCCGCCTCCACATGCAAGCTCCGTAGCTGCCACCCTTCTGACACTCCCTCCCTCCCTCCTGCATGCATTACTTAATCCCTTCCTCACCCCCTCACCAACCCTCCCTTGCTCAGTGAAGGAATGCATGAGAAGCATCATTTGCAGCAATTCCACATCTGCTTGCTAAGACACATATTATGTTCTTGAACCCCCTGCGCACATGGCTGCTTAATGCGTTTAATGTGCAGTAACCCAGAAGTGGCTCCTTCGTCAGGTAATGTACCTTCTTGCTCCTCTGCACCCCGTTGAGGACCCTCTCTCTCAGGATCATCCTCCTGCTCCTCTTCCTCCAAGGGTGGGCCTGGCTGCTCCACTGCACCTCGTGGACGGGTGTCAACTGTGGCATGATATAGAAAAAAACCAAGTAATGAAACTCATACATGCAAGTAATGTGAATGACAGCACACAACATATGTGAAAACTGCGCTCAAATCTGCAGAGCCCCTTATTGAATCAGGAAGGCATATCAGAACATAGGAGGGGGTGTGTGGGATCTAATAAATAAGGTTTTTGTGATCAGCCATGGTGCCTTCCCCCGCCCCCCACTCCACATCCCACACAATTTATTGCATTGCTGTATGCAGGTAATACCTATTGAATCAGGAAGGCATATCAGAACATAGGAGGGGGTGTGTGGGATCTAATAAATAAGGTTTTTGTGATCAGCCATGGTGCCTTCCCCCGCCCCCCACTCCACATCCCACACAATTTATTGCATTGCTGTGTGCAGGTAACACCTATTGAATCAGGAAGGCATATCAGAACATAGGAGGGGGTGTGTGGGATCTAATAAATAAGGTTTTTGTGATCAGCCATGGTGCCTTCCCCCGCCCCCCACTCCACATCCCACACAATTTATTGCATTGCTATGTGCAGGTAATACCTATTGAATCAGGAAAGCATATCAGAACATAGAAAGGGGGGGGGGTGGATCTTGTACTGTACTGCCATGAAGCAGTAATAAAGAAGTGGTGTGTGTTGTGTACTCACAATCATGGTGGCGGTCCTCCCAACGGGGTCTCCCCGCCAACTCCCACAGACGCAGCATGGCGTTGTGGTAGGGTGTCCTGCCTGACGCCCTGGGGATACCGCCCCATGCCTGCAGGCTTGCCATGAAGTCGCAGCGGAGGCGTTTGAATTTTGACCGGCACTGGGCTGCAGTCCGGTCAAACCCCATCCGCCGCAACCTCCTGGCTATCGCCTCGTATATGTGGCGGGTGTTGAGGTGCGTGCTGGACATTAGCTGTTCAGCGTGGCCGCTCCTCTCCGCAATGTCCAGCATCGCCAAAACCTCCTCCCTCTGCCAAAAAGTTCTCTCCTTGCCCTGGTCGCCATTTTGAAATAACGCACTTTCGATTTAGCAAAGTGGCAGCCCTCCCCTTTCAGTTTTGATTTATCCAATCAGGGGGAAAGCATATCCTGATCGACAGGGCACAAACAGAGCCAGGGCAGAAGGACGTGTAGGAACCCCTGGTGCATCGAAGTATTATTCCACCCCCCACCCCACCAAACTAAATGAAAGCAATACAGTTTGTAATGCCCAAAATTTATTTGCTGTAACGGGAAGCAGTCTAAACAAACGCAGGCATAATTTTAAAAAATAGGCATTTTTACAGGGAGGAAGCTGAAAATAGGCAGGCATAAAAAGGCAGTTATACAGGGAACAGTTGAAATAGCGTAACTACGCAACAACGAAACAGCGAAATATAAATCCGGCTTTCAGGAGCAGGCGGCGGCAGCGAGAGACATGGTGGACAGAAAGCCGCAGAATCATCTTCTTCTGTGATAAATATATTCTGCGACAGCATCCCGCACAATCTTCCCCCTATCTAACTGCCTCCTGTTGATAACCCTAAAGTCTGCCTCTTCTGGGTCTGGGATGAATGTTATCCCCTTATCAGGAATATCCAGTGTGACCGCATGTCCCTTTTCCTCACAAATATTGTGCAGAGTCACACATGCGGTCACAATGGAGAACACACTGTGGTACTGTGCGTTCATTCGCATTTGCAGGACACGCCAACGAGCCTTAAGTCTCCCGAAAGCACGCTCCACGACGTTCCTGGCCCTGGCGTGCTTCTTGTTAAAGTGCTTCTGCACGGGCCCGTTGGGTTTCCTGTATGGGGTCATTAGCCACGGCCTAAGGGGGTACGCTCCATCCCCCAATATAAGCGCAGGGATGGTTACATTTCCAAAAGTCACCATAGGGTTCCCTGGAACGAAGAGCCCTGCATCATTGCCGGTGCAGAGATGGCTGTTTGCGAAAACAAAGGCATCGTTGGTCCTGCCGCTGAAGCCAAACTCTGCATTCACGAAGTGTCCTGTGTGATCAACCGTGCCTTGGAGGATCACTGAACAGAACTTCTTCCGGTTGCAGAACTCCTCAGTTCTCCCCCCAGGTGCCCGTATCGGGATATGCGATCCATCTACAGCAGCGACCGTATGCGGCATACCGAGTTTCCCGAACCCATCCATAATCTGTTGAGAAATGGAGTACAGTGGATCAGGTCACGGTTAATGCAACGCCCAATGTATTAGCAATAGGGAATCACATCATGGTCTTATATATCGATATTGCGTTATAACGCAAAACTAGGGAGGGGAAAAAAAACCCCATACACACCTTTCCAATGTCGTCACCGAGGCACACGACCTTTGAAAACAAACGGGTCTCGATGGCTTTGCAGACCTCCATCACAATCCTATGGATGGTGGAAACGCCGATCCCGAACTGCGTGCTGAGTAACCGATAGGCGCATCCGGTTGCAAGGTACCATAGCGCTACCGCGAGCCACTTTTCAGGGTGGACTGGAGACCTCATCCGTATGGTTTGCCTTTCCAGCTTGTCCTTCACAGCATCATAAATTTCCAGGAAGGTCCCTCTGGTCATCTGGAAGTTATAAATCCATTGCTCGTCACCCCAGAACACAAGCACAAAGTTCTCCCACCAGCGCACTTCACGGGGGTACACCCAATACCTGGGCGAGAACCGCATTCCGGCAAGATAGTGCCATCTAAGTTCCTGGCGGCGAGTGCCACCTCTAATCAGTCGAAGCCGGACGTTGGACTCTCTAGAGGAGAGCAGAGGATTCCGTCTCCGGGATCTCAATGCATAATGATTGAGGAGTTGGCCTCCGGTGCAGAGGACTTGGCGTCCGGCGCAGAGGCACAGAAGCAGAACCTCCAATGCTGAATAAAGCAACGCCATAGTCTCGTCATCAAGATTCTCCATTGTGAATGCTTCTGACGATACAAGGCAGTGCGGAGGATGCTGCTGCTGCAGCCAATACTTAACCAGAAGCGTCACGTGATGGTTTGCCCGTGAAAAAGGGGATTCTCTATTACGTTGTTACGCAATTACGCAACTGGAATTGCGCTTAAAAAAAAAATGATTGACATGGCATCGAAGTCAAGTCGATGCCAGTGCGAAAACGATTTGAGCTGGGGCTTCATGGAAAGCGACTCCGCAAAAGAGTCACTAGTGCGAAAATGAGGGAAATGGTCCGGAGAAAATTGCTCCGCGGAATACCAGTAGCAAACGCTAAGTGCGAAAACGGCCTATGAGGGTTTTTTTTCTAAACTAAAACCTCAGTATTCAGGTTAAATTGCCATGTTGTGATAAATAAGTGGGTTTGGGATGCAGTTTGGGCACTGAGTCTCTAAATGGTTCGCCATCACTGGTCTAGGACCTGACTACCTTAGGGACCATCTCTCCCCACACGTTCCCCCGAGGGTACTTAGATCTGGATTTCAAAATCTATTAGCAATCCCTGAGCCGAGGGAGGCCAAACTAAAGTCTACTAGAGAGAGAGCCTTCTCGATAGCAGCTTCCTACTGGTGGAACCAACTGCCAGAGGAGGTGAGGGCCTTGCGGGACCTTGCCCAGTTCCACAGGGCCTGCAAGACCACTCTCTTCTGGTTGACTTTCAACTGACACCGAGCCTGTACTGTAGGGAAATTGAAGAAATACTGTCGCCTTTTAAATTAATACAACATCAAAGAGGCTAGCACCAAATCTTTTTTTGACTGTTTTAATTATTGAATGTGAAATTTTATAATACTGTATGGATTTTAATTGTTTATTGTGGTTTTATGCTGTGAGCTGCCCTGAGCCTGCCTCAAAGGGGAGGGAGGATATAAATCAAATAAAGTATAAGTAAAGTAAAGTTTGTTTAGAGAAGATGGTGTTACAGCAGTCCATTCTTGACAGCTATGCCTTCGCATCTGCATTTCCAAAGAGTTGGCAGGACTCTGGAATGTGATGCATGCAAAACAAACCTCTGCATGGCAGTTTGCAGGGACAGTGTTGTCTTCTAGGAACATCTTAAGAATGTGGCTTCTCTAAGGGCTGCTTCTGGTGTCATCTCAAAGACAGGGATGCAGTTGCTGTTCTGCAGGGCTGAGCAGCTTGCTGGTGAAGCATGATCCAGTGTTCTCCCAGTGTTGTAGGCAGTACACACAGGCACAGACAGGAAACACGCTGGGGCCTGGCCTGATTAACTGCTGTTTAGACCATAAGAAACAAATGTCCATAACATCCAGAAGATTATAGTCCAGAAAAGTTCAGAGCAGTTGTAGAGGGGGTGCAGGGCTAACATCAACTGGTTAATTATTTTAAGAGAGGCCAGTTGAGCAGGGGTTGGAAGATGCCTGAAAATGTCTCATAGCCTCTCATATTTTGTTTTAAAAAATGAGCTTCTGTATTCTAACTTTTGTAATCTAGGAAGCCACTTCTGCTCAACATAAGAACAAAATAACATAAGTGATGCCACATTGGATCAGGCCAATGGTTCATCCAATCCAACACTGTCACACAGTGGCCAAAAAAAAAATCAGGTGCCTTCAAGAGGTCTACCAGTGGGACCAGGACACTAGAAGCCCTCCCACCATTGCCCCCCCCAAGCATCAAGAAGAAGATATTGGATTTATATCCCACCCTATACTCTGAATCTCAGAGTCTCAGAGCAGCTCACAATCTCCTTTACCTTCCTCCCACCACCAACAAACACCCTGTGAGGTAGGTGGGGCTGAGAGAGCTGAGACTTGTCTTAGCAGTAGTGTGTGCGAAAAGGATCTAGGGGTCTTAGTGGATCATATGCTGAACATGAGTCAACAGTGTGATGCGGTGGCTAAAAAGGCAAATGCAATTTTGAGCTGTATCAACAGAAGTATAGTATCCAGATCACGTGATGTGATGGTATCGCTTTACTCTGCTCTGGTAAGACCTCATCTGGAGTATTGTGTTCAGTTTTGGGCACCACATTTTAAGAAGGATATAGACAAGCTGGAACGGGTCCAGAGGAGGGCGACGAAGATGGTGAGAGGTCTGGAGACCAAGTCCTATGAGGACCACCACCTCCCATGGCAATGAATTCCATGTGTTAATCACTCTGTGGGTGAAGAAGTACTTCCTTTTATCTGTTCTAACCTGACTGCTCAGCAATTTCATTGAGTGCCCATAAGTTCTTGTATTGTGAGAAAGGGAGAAAAGTACTTCTTTCTCTACCTTCTCTATCCCATGCATAATCTTGTAAACCTCTCAATTCTCCTGAAGCTGAGAGTTCCTACCCCCACCCCATTGTTTCCCTCATTCCTAGAAAACAAATTAATTAGATAAGTGCACAAAGGGCTTGTCCTCTGTCCTTTACTGGTGCCACCAGTTTAAACTTGAACAGCAGTAGTTTGCACTGCCATTTTATTGTCACACTTTTACAATTGTTCTGCATTATGTGAGGACACTGCATTTTTTATGTTTTAATTTTTATGGCTAGAAGTAAACTGTATACTTGGGGGGGGCGGGGTTGCTGGGTTGTTATGGCCTATGGCTACAACAATAAAATACTTTGACACTGCATTATGTGAGGGCACTGGGTTGATCGGACCAAGAGTTAGCCATGGTGGTCTCTTGGATTTTAAAAAGCTGCTCCAGTTAGAGATGTGCCACAGCAATCAGATGGCACCTGCCCAGTGGCATAGTGACAGGGCACACACGTACAGGGCAGAATTATCACAAAGCTACTGCACATGCATGGTGCACCCAGGCCAATCAGACAGCCAGGAATGTGCCATGAAAGCACCACATCAACTTTGCCACTGGGAGTTTCCCAGTGTCTCTTTAATGCATGTGGATGATGTCAAGACACGAGGTAAGGATGAGTGCAGCATGGGGGCCAGATGTGCACATGTGATCATGCTGATTAAATCCAGAGATGGGGATGGCTATGGTGGGCCCAAAAGCCCATCTGATTGCACCCATTATGGTTTATGCTTTATTAGATTTATTTCCTGCCCTCCTCACTGAAACAGGCTTATGTGATCTAGGCAAGCATCCTGTTTCACATGACCAACAAACAGGGCATAGAGAGCAAGGACTTCCTCAGTGGTGCCTCCTAGCAATAGCTTCCAGAGACTTATTACCCTTAGATCCCTAGTAGCCATTGATAGCCTGAATCTGTATAATCCTCTTTTAATGCCATTTGTGCTAGTGGTCATCACTATATCCACTGGTAGTGAATTCTACGTTAAAAACTCTTTACAAATGGCTTCCTTTTGCCTTTCCTGAAACTACTGCCATCAACTTCATTGGGTGCCCCCAAGTTCTAAAAGTTATGCAAGATGGAGAAAAAGGCCTCTGTATATATGTTTTCAAGGCCATGCATACTTCCATGAATGTCTATCATGTGAGTTTTCTTGGAAATCACCATAGTTCCTATTGATGAAAGTGTTTATATCCTGTCTTTCCTTGCAAATTATGAAGATCAAAGTTACTGACATTAAGCATGAACCCAAAACAGGCCCAATCCAAATATAACCTGAAAACAGAAAACAGAGTAACAAAACACCCTACTTTCTGAACCTCAAAAGACATGCCATACATATTTCTTCCTCCTTCTAAAGCTCTTCTAAATAATGCAGCCTTGCAGTATTTCTTAAAGCATACTAAGGTCCTACTAATTTAATCTGGGAAGTTATTCCACAGGAAAGGATCCACCATTGAAGTGCACCCAGAGCCCATGACACAACATCTATCCAGTTCCAGAATCATGAACTTACCAGGGTACAAATATTCCAAAGATTATTATTTTCTTTATGGGAGCAACATAGAATGTATTTTGATTAATGGTAATTGTTCTGTTAGTTCTATGATTTAGTTCATTCTCTTCTTTTTGTAAATGGATTTGGGATTTCTCTCTCTCCCCCACCCCCCAATAGGTTGGAACTCTGTCCTCTTTTTTTGCTGTAGTTCCACTGAAAGTATAATCTTGGGAGTATTTGGTTAAAGTCTGTCCTCCAGACCATTCTTTCATATATGTAATATATACAAATGACTTCTCCATAAACAGACTGGAACCCTCCTACACTGCTAGTTCCCTTGAACACAAAAATAAAAGGCACCTGGTGTTTACTGCTAGGATTTCATACACATACTTTGAGTCACATCTGTTGACTTGATTAACTGCATAGCTGCTTTTAAGGCAAATAATCATTTTCCATGTTCTTTCTATTATGTGGAGCTGCTCATTTTCACGTGGTGAGGCTGTTTGTTCCATGTGAGATCTGTATTATTGTAGCTGAGATATCCTCAAATCCCTGTCTGCCTTTCAGGGTCCTGAAGCAGGTAAAGGATTTGGGGAAGTACAGGGCAAGGGCAGGCTGCCAGAATGGCCAGATGCCATAGGACAGATGGAAAAGTTGATAAGAATGTGCCAATTTATGTTTCATCGTTAATCCTTTAAATTCAGTTATATTTTCATGTAACCAATGTGTTTTGAAGTGATAAGCTGCTACAGCATGCCTAGTGCATAGGTGTAGGTAACGTTAAGAAAAACAGAAACCCCAGTAGAAGTTCAGAACAAAAAGTGGATAACTTGAGTCTATTATTTATTTATTTATTTTTGTTAACTTGTATTCCACCCTTTCCTGTGAATGGGTTCAGAGCGGATCACAACAGAAGTTAAAACAATTTTAAAATTTACAAACTAAAACCATAACAATACAATAAAACAAAGCAACTTATATGTCATAGGCAGCGATTTCCATAGGGCACATTCTATAAATCAGTACAGCTGTAGGCCCAAGGATGTAATAATAAATTAAGATAAGATGGCATCATGATAGGCAAGGGAGACTAAGCAGATGGACATCCACTGCCTCAACCAAAGTCCCAGTGGAATGACAGTAAGTCATGTAGGGCCTGGATCTCCATGGGGAGCTGATTCCACCAGGCTGGGGCCAAGGCCAAAAAGGCCCTGGCCTTGGTTGATGCAAGTGAAACCTCCAGGCCAGGGATGGTCAGAAGATGCTGTGAAGCAGATCGCAGTGATCTCCAGGGTGCATATGGGGAGAGACAGTCCCGCAAGTATGTCTGTAATGTACTCTAGAACCCAGAATTCAGTTCACCAAGAGCAATCAGTCAGAAGATAGCACCACTTTAAGGGTTTCACAAAGAATGTCCTGTTCCATTAGGAGATAAGCTATATCGCTTAAGCAGTCTACATTGATCTGGCTGACCAAGCTATTGAATTCTCAAAGAATTAGTGGTAAGATCAGTTCCTGTATAATAGTTGTTGGTTAAAGATAAGATAAGGAAGGACTTGGTCTATATAATGACAACCTAATAAAATGTATGTGTGCTGTGAACCACAAGTGTGATTTGAGAAAAGAGAACATTGCATCAATGCTTTTGACCTTTCTATCCTGTCCAAAAAATGGTCTGTCCTTTCAGACTGAGAAGGGAAAAGATTGTGGGGTTGTAGCG